>NC_141873.1:591131420-591434451 GCF_056163025.1 Triticum urartu | reverse complement strand
TCCGGCTTCCATGAGATCGAGGATCTCGTCGACAGTGAGCCTTTCCTTACTTTCCTTTTTGGAGCTGCCGGCTGTTGGTCGAGCCAACTTTTAGTTTTTTGACTTGTTCTTCATTCTTTGCCTTGGCAGACTTCTTCCCCGGCCACTCGAACGCTGCCAACCAAGCCATCGAAGCTGATCGTGAAGGGCGGAGGGAGGACGGCACGAAGACCGCCGCCGATGCCCCCCGAACTCTTGACGAGCAGATCCTGAGCATCGAGGTCCACCTACGGTCGGCACACCAGATGCTACGCCAGCTTCAACATGTCGGCGCCCAGGCGATCGCCGCCTTGTAGCCGGACATGCAGGCACCGCGTACCCCTAGCCGGACTGCCGACTGGCTGGAGGTAGCGGCTGGTCGCCTTGAGGCCTGGAAGGGCTCTTTGGCCCGGGCTGGAGCGCACCGGGACTTAGAGTTCGTCAAGGTGTGGTACCCTTGGCTGAGCCTAGACCATCTGGCCATGTTCCGGCTAGAAGCTCAGGCGGAGTTGGCGGTCGTGGAAGACGATCTCGTCAAGCGCGCGACGTCGATCGCCGAGTACACCGACACTAGCGTCTTCGTCCCAGAGCGGGTTGAGAATGGCGACGGGGCGCTGCTGGAGTGGTTCGGACTGAATCCGAATGACGGCGAGGACTCGGCGGAGGTGATTGACTCCAGTGGCGAGGAAGAAGGCGAGGTGGAGGAAGGAGTCGAAGAGGAGGCGCCAGAGGTCGGAGCGGATGGCCAACCCCAGCTCGACCGCGTCTCTAGCAACGAGCCGCGCCCTTCCGAGCCAGCCGTTGCCAGAGACGACCAAGCGGAGACCGACCAGCCGGCTGCTCCGGCAACTGGCACCGCCGACTCCTCCGATCCTCCAAACCCGTCTGCTGCTTCCTAAGCTGGCCACTTTATCTTAGTTTTTATCTGCTCAATAGTCTCGATGAACTTGTTAATTTGCACAATTCCACCCGTGGGGTGTATCTTGAACTTCTGTTTTGAAGATCCGGCCAAGGGCCTTTGCTATGTAATTATTTCTCCGTGTTCTATCTTTTCTTGCTCATTGCTCTTTTGGCTTTTTCCTTTGCCGCCTTCCCTCGGTTGCCGTCTTGCCAGCCAAATAGCCGCTCTGCGGACTGTTTCTAGGTCAGGTACTTGGCTACTTTGGGAAGGCAAGTACTTAGCCGTTTATAGTTTTTTAGCAAGTTGAGTAGAGGACGGCGAGCCGGCTGCTCAAGAGTCGGTTGTGAAAGGCTGGAAGCCGGCTTTAAACTATGTACATGCTTTGAGTCCTTAGCCATTTTTCATGTAGACACCCATTCTACCTTACTCCTGTCCACCAGACAGTCGCTCCGCGAGATGCGACTTCTGACAGGAGACGGCTTAGGTGCCACACACTACTTGTCCGGCTGCAGGAAGCATTTCATAGTTCAAGACGGCAAGTCCCTGGGCTGACTAGTCGAACCCGGTGCCAAGCGACATAACAAAGAATAACATACTCGTAGGCATAATTCTTATCATATAGATAAAAGAGGGCAGTCCCCGAGCTCTTCTCGGGGGGGCCGAAGTCTTCATACTTTAATACAAAAGGTAGTGTGGTACATACTGCATTAACTGTAAAATCTTCGGAGGAGATTTGCATTCCATGGCCGCTCCGTCTCTTTGCCGGAGTCGTCCCTCTTGCGTGCTCGGGGCTTCTGAGCGTCGATCAGGTAGTAGGAGTCGTTGCCCAACACTTTGCTGATGATGAAAGGGCCTTCCCAAGGTGCTGAGAGCTTGTGCTGGCCGCCTGTTCGCTGGATCAGCCGGAGCACAAGGTCTCCTTCTTGGAAGTATCTCTGCTTGACCTTCTGGTTGTAGTATCGGTGCAGGCTCTGCTGGTAGATGCTGGACCGGCTGAGTGCCAACAGTCGGCCCTCTTCCAGCAGATCAACGTCGTCTTGCCGTGCTTCTTCCGCCTCCTCTTCGGTGTACATGGTGACTCGAGGGGAGTCGAACTCTATGTCCGTTGGGATGACGGCTTCGGAACCGTAGACGAGGAAGAAGGGGGTGAAGCCGGTTGACTTGTTTGGAGTTGCGCGCAGGCTCCAGAGGACGGCCGGCAGCTCATCGAGCCAGCAGCCGGCCGAACGCTCCAGAGGCTCGACCAGTCGAGGCTTGATGCCGAACAAGATGAGGCCGTTTGCTCACTCTACCTGGCTGTTTGACTGTGGATGGGCAACAGACGTTAAGTCCAGTCGGATGCCCTGCGTCGCGCAGAAACGGGCCAAGGCACCTTTGGCAAAGTTTGTGCCGTTGTCGGTGATGATGTTGTGTGGTATGCCGTACCGAATTGTGATGTCGGAGATGAAAGTCACATCAGTCGTCCCATTCAACTTCTTAATTGGCTTTGCTTCTATCCACTTGGTGAACTTGTCCACCACGACAAGTAAGTGAGTCAGGCCACCTCGTGCTGTCTTGAATGGTCCCACCATGTCCAGGCCCCAAACAGCAAAGGGCCAGGCAATGGGAGTAGTTTGAGTGCAGAAGCCGGCTGATGTGGCTTGGAGCGGAACTTCTGGCACCCTTTGCATTTTTGGACCAAGTCCTTGGCGTCTTCAAGAGCAGTCGGCCAGAAGAAACCATGGCGGAAGGCTTTGGTGATGAGTGCTCTTGAAGCGGTGGCCACATTCGCCTTGATGGATGTCTTGGAGAATTGCTTGGCCTTGCTTTGTCTCCATGCAGCGCTGGTAGACACCAGTGACACTGTGCCTTACGAGCTCTCTGTTGACTATGGTGTAGGCTGCTGCCCGGCGTTGCACTTGCCGAGCTAAAATCTCATCGATTGGCAGCTCTTTGCTCACCAGGAATTTGAGGATGGGTTGGGCCCATGAGGGTGCTGCGGTTTCTTCGACTGTCAGTATTGCGACTTGGACAAGGGCGGCTGGGCCGGGAGGCGGCGGGATGGAGTCGACAGCCGCTTGCTGGACCAATGAAGTCCCCGGGCCGACTGGCGTAGTCCCCTGGCCGGGTTCTGAAGTGTGCGGGCTGACCGCTGCAGTCCCCGGGCCGGGTGCGACTGCCAGGGTCTCCGTGCCGCCTGCCAGAACACTCATGCCGTCTGTTGGAGCTCTTGAGTCAGATCCGACTGCTTCTGGAGGAGCCGGCACAAAGATAGAGTCTGACTCTGGTGATGGCTTGACAGATGACTTGAGGAGGCGTTGAAGGGCGACGCCGGCGGTATTGCTTGATTGGTAGAGCCGATTCGTGCCAAGGCATCTGCTTGCTCGTTGTCGTTCCTTGGCACATGGAGAAACTCGCACCCTTCAAAATATCTGCTGAGTTGCTGTACGAGGAAGCGGTAGCTTGCCATGTTTGCATCTTTGGCGTCCCAGTCGCCTGACGACTGCTGGACCACCAAGTCGGAGTCACCATAACACAGGATCCGGCGAATGCCGAGCTCTTTGGTAAGCCGGAGCCCGTGAATGAGTGCCTCTTATTCGGCGACGTTGTTGGAGGCGGCAAAATGGATTTGCAGCACATACTTGAGCTTGTCGCCTTTGGGAGAGGTGAGGATGATACCGGCTCCCAAGCTGGTGCGCATCTTGGAGCCGTCAAAATGCATCCGCCAATGGGTGGAGTCGGGCGCTGGCGGTAGGTACTGGGTCTCGGCCCAGTCGACAAGGAAGTAGGCCAGCACTTGTGACTTGATGGTGGTGCGAGGCTGATAGTAGATGGTGTAGGGGGCCAAATCTATGGCCCATTTGTCCACTCGGCCTGAAGAATCTTGGCTTCCAATGATCTCGGCCAGTGGAGCTGTGCAGACTACAGTGATTGGATGCTCTTGGAAGTACGGCTTCAATTTCTTGGCGGCAAAGTGCACGCCGTAGCACATCTTCTGGTAGTGGGGGCAGTTTTGCTTGGAGGTCGACAGTACTTCACTCAAATAATATACCGGTCTCTGGACTGGTAGTGCCTTTCCTTCCTCCTTGAGCTCTACTACGATGACTGTGCTGACCACTCGGCTGGTGGCGGCGATGTATAGGAGCATGGGCTCCTTGGGAGTCAGAGCCGCCAGGACAGATGGAGTGGTCAACATCTTCTTCAAGTGGAGAAAAGCTTCGTCTGCCTTGTGGTTCCACTCAAAAAAGGTGGTCTTCTTCATGAGTTGGTATAGGGGGAGAGCCTTCTCACCCAACCGACTGATGAATCGGCTGACGGATGCCAAACAGCCGGTGAACTTCTGTATGTCCAGCAGTCGGCTGGGTACTTCCATCCTCTCAATGGCCTTGATCTTCACAGGGTTGCACTCTATGCCGCGTTCAGAGACCAGGAAGCGAAGAAGCTGGCCAGCTGGTACTCCGAAGACGCATTTCTCTGGGTTGAGCTTGATCTGAAATCGGCGCAAGTTCTCAAAGGTCTCCTTGAGGTCTTCCGGCAGGGTTCCACGCTTCTCCGTCTTCACCACCACATCGTCCACGTACACGTGGGCATTTCTGCCGAGTTGCTTGAGGAGGCACTTCTGCATGCAACATTGGAAGGTAGCGCCGTCATTCCTTAAGCCGAACGTCATGGTCAAGTAGCAGAAGGCTCCAAACGGCGTGATGAAGGCGGTCTTCAGTCTGTCGGCCGGGTTCAACTTGATCTGGTGATATCTTGAATATGCATCTAAGAAACTCAACAGCTCGCATCCGGCTGTGGAGTCTATCACTTGGTCGATCCTTGGCAAAGCGAACGGGTCCTTGGGGCATGCTTTGTTGAGGCTGGTGTAGTCAATACACATTCGCCATTGTTTGTTCTTCTTCAGTACCAAGACCGGGTTGGCTAGCCATTCTGGAAAGAACACCTCCATGATGAAGCCGGTTGCCATCAGCCGGGCTATCTCTTCTCCGACAACTCTTCTCTTTTCTTCTGACAGGCAGCGCAAGGGCTGCCTGACTAGTTTGGCATCAGACCGGACACGTAATTTGTGCTTGGCGAAATCTGTCGGGACACCTGGCATGTCTTTTGGGGACCATGCAAAGATGTCCCGATGAATACTATAAATACTCTGTCTTGAATTGGTGTAAAGATGATCCCCTGCCATGTAATACTTCCGTGTTGCTATCATCTTCATACCTCACTAAATTTCCTCTATCAAAGTTGCCGCGCTGATCGTGCCAAGGCTTCTGCAGGCAGCCAGCCAAGGCGCGAAGCGGGACGCCAACTCGCCAGCAACATAAAAGGGCTACGACACCTGCCTCAGCACCACCAATGGCGGGCTCCTCAACCCAGGCGTCTACTACTTCCTGCACCTCCTCCTGGCGTCGATCAAGAAGGCCACGACAAGTGGTCGACCCTTCCCCTTCACCCTTCGGTACGTACATAGACGCATCTATGCACCCTCCTCCGCCATACATAATTTTTAACTGAAATTAATTTGTAGTGGGACGATGTAAGTGAGTTAATATTGCTCCAACTAAAATAGAAACGGAGTTGAACCCTAGGATGTATTTCGTTCACTTCTAAATATATCGGCATACATATTTTTGCTACTTAATTAGTTTGCGAGTAAGCACGTGTATCGCTGCTGCCATTACTAAAACATGACATAGGGCTGAGAACAAACAGGCAAGTAAACAGAATCTTCTATTCTTTTTGCCGCATAGTGATAAGAGAAAGCAAAAATAGCATGTTGGTCGGGATAAATAAGAGATAACTGAAAATCACATTTTCATCGAGCATCTGTATCAGTCCCGTAGCATTGGTAAACATGTACTTAGTATGTAGTCCCGTAGCATTAGTATGTAGTCTGCAATTAATTGGTAGCGACATGTACTTGTTGTTCTTTCTGATTATGTGACATCGAATACACTGTTCAGAAGCAAACCTAACTATACAAACATATTGATATATGTATCAGAGTGACAAACTTAGCTGTACAAACATATTAATATATGTACCAGAGTGACAACTTAAGTAACATCTGAATGAGTATATTAGCATATTCTAGTTAGTAATGCATTGGTACCGAACTATAAACAAATAATTATTTGCTCACCTTCTGAAATAACCAGAGATTGTATATATGAGAAGTCAAAGAGAGTTTAATAAGGTGGTCACTTGAGACTGGCCTTCGTGCTGAGTCTTACTTTGCCGCCGACTCGACGTCATGGTAACCAACAACCAGCTAAAGAGAAAAAAAGTGATAATTCTTGGGAGAAGAAATGCACGCAGTAATGTGTATGGCAGCAAAATTAGAGTGTCTCTTGGCGTAGAGGGTAATGAAATTAAATCTACTTTTCCTGCAAACTCCTAAGCACATAAAGTTGTCAGTGTATCCGTCCAAGCTTCTAAGAAAATTAAGAAAGAAGTGCACACAAACAACAGCAGGATTGCATGCATACCTCGAGCAGGTAGGCCACGGTCTTGATACCCTGGTGTGTATGGTTGGGAAACCCGTCCAGAGCAGAAATGTTCACTGCATGCAGCAAATTCGTATAAGGAAGGAAACTGATTATGTTTATCGCAAGAATTATATCTAGTGCTTGTCTTGATTTCAAACATGGTTCCAATAATCCTCTTAGATCATGAACAACACCTTCAGTTCATTATAACATTGTACTGCGACAGTCCTCTTAGATCATGAACAACACCTTCAGTTTCTATATGAGATGTGTACCGACCACAGTCCTCTTAGATCATGAACAACACCTTCAGTTTCTATATGAGATGTGTACTGACCACAGTCCTCGTTTCTATATACGTTCAAGTATGTTTCTTCTTTTTCAGAAGGAAGTGCAAGCAATAATAACATGTGGCTGTTTTTGTTTTTATGTAGCTGACTGAGCCTCTGGACCAAACGAATTGGCAAGTGTTGTGGTTCATAAGTTTGGCATATCTGCGTTCCTCTTCGATTTGCATATATTCTATTTTTGTTACTCTTATGTTGCATAACATCGAAAGAATCTCGGTAACATCAGATAGTGTTAAAAGAAAGAATACACATATTTGATTATGGTTGATTTGCTACTGGAGATTCTTCGCGATGCCCTGTTGAAAACAGTTGCTCAAGCTAATGGCATCTGTTGAGGTATCTCTCGAGCAAAGGCATTCAACTTTGCGTTCTTGTGGTGTTCACTATACATGGCTGATTTAACAATTTGTGAGCTCACACGAAAGCGATCATGGAATTAGAAGGTGAGCTAGAAAACATCTTGCTATGTTTTTGTTCTGAATTTTCCAGTAGGTGTATGTGTAGCATATCCCATAATAAAGCAAGTTTATATCATGAACAGGGCAATGATCAAGGCGGCTGACCTGTGCCTCCTTCTCCGGTGGACCGCCGGCGAGACTGGAGTTGTGGAGAATCAGTGCTCGCAGCACCGCCCAGGAGAAAGATCGCTGGCGAGACTTGAAATCTCGGAGAACCAGGGCTCGCCGCCCGGCTTAGGAGAAAGTTTTGAACTGTGATATGTGTTTCGTCGTTGATTGATGTTGTATATGGTAAGATTGAATAAAAGAGGCGCCCAGGATAAAATTTCCATCTTTGATCGATCGCTGATCACTTTTTCAATCTTACCATATACAACATCAATCAGCGTTGAGTCACTGATATGTGTTGAATCGTTGATTGATGTTCTATATGGCTGCATGCCCTGTTGAATCGCTGATCTGTGTTGTATATGGAATGATTGAAAAAAAGGAGAAGGAAAGTGTTGATTTGAGTACGGTTAGTTTTTAAAAACCAGATGGGAGGTGGGCTGGTAGCGCTGAAAAAAATCGGTGGAGCCTCGCGATCAATAAAAATCGGTGGGGGGACTTCCATCGATGGGGTGGGTGGCCTCTGGTTCGATGAGAGGGTATGGATCATGTGATGTGGGGCCTAGACACGCTGATTGCAGAACCCAATGTCGGCACAGTCATCACAAGCCGTTCATCCCTCAACACCAAGCGGCTGGACCGAGAACAGTGCCAACCTTTTTGTTGAGCAAGAATCAATCTCCCACTATGTGCTCAGTCATCCATTGTGAATGATTTGTTACAATAGATAATTTTGATTGGTTGATAACCACCATGTAGGAACATAGTGGTTACACTTTTGATGGAAAAAGCCACTTTTTAAAAAGTAGAATGTGCAGTTATTTGCTTTCCTGATTCTTGATCAATTGTTCTTTCACTTGCTCTATTTTTGAGAATGTAGATTCATTTCGTTGGGATATTGTTGGTATTGGACTTTTAGATATCCATTGTGAATAATTTTAGACTATTCCACTGGGCTAGAATTTTATCCTTTTGCAATTTTTTATTACATGAAATGACTTAATATAATGGACTGTGATGATATATGTCTTGATAAGATGATTATATTTGTTTGTTTTCTGGCCGTAACTAACAAGAAAGATGCTTCTCTACATCCACAGAGTGGCAGTTCAAATTCACTTCTTTTAGTCTGCTTTGAGGATGTGGTGCTTTTATTTTCTCTCGCATCATTGACTCAGGTGGATACTTGGCATATGCAAACTACTACTTAGAAATTTCAAACGTCTAAAGCTTATTTGAGATGTTCTTTTTCCATCAGGGAAGCAACAAGCATCTACATAAAACCAAGCTCACAAATAAATGGTGTTGGTCAGCAATTTTCAAGAACAAGGATGATAAAGCTTGTGGATTGATATTATTTCATCAGACAAGCATCATAGAATTGAGGCAGTTACTAGTTTGTCATGTTATTTGCTTGATATGCTAGAACTTTTGATATGAAGGTCTTTGCCATGTTGTCTTCAAGATTACATATCACTAGTAGAAAAAGGGGCTTTCGTTCGGGCCTGGTCAGCCCATTAGTCCCGGTTCGTGAGCCCAAGTGGCCGGCCGGGGCATCGTGGGCTTTGGTCCCGGTTCGTCTGGACCCATTTGTCCCGGTTCTAGGCACGAACCGGGACCAATGGGCCTCGCTCCTGGCCCACATCTATTGGTCCCGGTTCCAGCCATGAACCGGGACAAATGAGTTGCCTATATATAGTCCATCGCCGGCGAGCAGAGCACTCCACACTGCTCTGTTTTTTGCTGGCCGGCGAGGGGAGGACATTTGGATGCTCTAGCTCACCTCCTATGCACATGAGGTGTTCGATGAAATGTCCGAGCCACACTAGTTAATATTTCTTCTCTCGAAACTCGACCTCCGAACTCCATTTTCCCCGAGATTTTTCTAGGTTTAGCGGTCCGTCACGTTCCGTCCCCGTCTTCACCGCCGTCGATCGCGCGCCGTTCACGTCGCCGGCACCACCGTGATGAGCCTCTTGTTCTTATCTTCTTTCTGAAAGAAAAAAAATCTTACTTCAGATAGATACTTGTCTAATTTTCTTAATTTTATTATTCCTTGTTATGATATAGTGTGATGGCTCTGGTATCCGCCCCCGTCGGCCCTCGTCCTGTCTATGATTAGGATGTGGTATATATATTATATTTTTATAACTATTTGGTTCATTTATTGTTTATGACAATTATGGCGACCAACGTGACATATATTTTATTTATGTAGGAGGTGGTTGAACCGGAAATTCCAACCGACCCTATTAACGAGAGGTTAAATTTAGTTGAAGAAGAAAACAATTACTTGAAGGAAAAAAATTGAGATGTTGCATGTTGCGGATGTCGTCAATGATCACAAGATCAAGATGGATGCAATGCGGTTGAAGATTAGAAAGATTAGAAAATATGCCATTCATACCGAGGCATGGTATCATTATGGCGTTGGATTAATTGTTACCTTAGTTGCGATTATGATCGCATTTATTGTTGCATTGAAAGGTTTTACATAGTTTCAATGTATGGTTTAACTAGATGCTCTGGAGAGCTATATGTTGTTCAATTTGAACTATGTATGTACTTTGGTTTTAATGTGATGATGAACTACTATTAATTTGGTCACTTATCTATCCATGTTCATTTCTAGTGCTTTTCAATTTCAGGGTCTTATAGCTCAAAAAATTCCGTAAATGCATGAAAAATAACAAATGAAGTCAGAAATGGTTGAAAATTGATGACGTGGCTTTGAATGGTGCATTTTGAACACAAAAAAACTATGGAGTTGAAATAAGTTCAAAAAAATGAAATCCCTTTGTAACAGACGAATTTCCGTATGAAACCCTGATACTTCGAAAGAGATTGTCCGTTTTGTACACGAAGTGCATCCAGTTTTTGCCGTAAGCCTCTCTACTTTCTTGCACATGCTATGTGGGTGAAATGATGATACCATGCCAACTTTCAACCTTTTCAGAGTTCATTCGAAATGCTTTTCAATTTCAGGGTCTTATAGCTCAAAAAATATCAGTAAATGCATGAAAAATAACAAATGAAGTCAGAAAGGGTTGAAAATTGATGATGTGGCTTTAAGTGGTGCATTTTGAACACAGAAAAACTATGGAGTTCAAATAAGTTCAAAAAAATGAAATCCCTTTGTAACAGACGAATTTCCGTATGAAACCCTGATACTTCGAAAGAGATTGTCCGTTTTGTACACGAAGTGCATCCATTTTTTGCCGTAAGCCTCTCTACTTTCTTGCACATGCTATGTCGGTGAAATGATGATACCATGCCAACTTTCAGCCTTTTCAGAGTTCATTCGAAATGCTTTTCAATTTCAGGGTCTTATAGCTCAAAAAAATTAGTAAATGCATGAAAAATAACAAATGAAGTCAAAAAGGGTTGAAAATTGATGATGTGGCTTTAAGTGGTGCATTTTGAACACAAAAAAACTATGGAGTTCAAATAAGTTCAAAAAAATGAAATCCCTTTGTAACAGACGAATTTCCGTATGAAACCCTGATACTTCGAAAGAGATTGTCCGTTTTGTACACAAAGTGCATCCAGTTTTTGCCGTAAGCCTCTCTACTTTCTTGCACATGCTATGTGGGTGAAATGATAATACCATGCCAACTTTCAACCTTTTCAGAGTTCATTTGAAATGCTTTTCAATTTCAGGGTCTTATAGCTCAAAAAAATCAGTAAATGCATGAAAAATAACAAATGAAGTCAGAAAGGGTTGAAAATTGATGATGTTGCTTTGAATGGTGCATTTTGAACACAGAAAAACTATGGATTTCAATAAGTTCAAAAAAATGAAATCTCTTTGTAACAGACGATTTTTTGTATGAAACCCTGATACTTTGAAAGAGATTGTCCATTTTGTACACGAAGTGCATCCAGTTTTTGCCATAAGCCTCTCTACTTTCTTGCACATGCTATGTCGGTGAAATGATGATACCATGCCCACTTTCAACCTTTTCAGAGTTCATTTGAAATGCTTTTCAATTTCAAGGTCTTATAGCTCAAAAAAATCAGTAAATGCATGAAAAATAACAAATGAAGTGAGAAAGGGTTGAAAATTGATGATGTGGCTTTGAATGGTGCATTTTGAACACAGAAAAACTATGGAATTCAAATAAGTTAAAAATATGAAATCCATTTGTAACAAAATAACAAAATCTGTTTTTGAATAGAATCATAGAACACAGTGATATTAAATAGCAGGAAAAAGAATCACTCCAAAATCTATTTTTATAGTAAAGTTAATCACAAACTAGTGATTCACACAAATTTCAAAGAATTCAAATTTTAACTACTCAAATTGAAAACTAATGGCAGTAACAGAAAGTTTATAACTTTGTGACCTAAAAGAAAATTAATTAAAAATAAACTTTAATAAAATGAATAGAAATAGCAACAATAAGTATTTTGTTGTAAGTAGAAACAAAATAAAATAAATAAAGCAACAAAGAAAACAAAAAAACAAAGAAAAAGTGCCACCTACTGGGGCCCCCACGGCCTGAATACGACTAGAAACCCAAACACGGGCCAGGATTCAGGCCCGCAGGAGGCCTAGTAGGCCCACATGCACACAACGTACGGTTAGGCCCGAAAGCCTGTAATTGAGAGGAGCTCGAGAGGGTGGGCGCAGCAGCGCTTATAAACCACTCTCGAACTCTCTCAGCTAGCGAGGTGGTACTAAAATTTCGATGCGGGGCGGCACAAGGCCTTTGGTCCTGGTTGGTGGCACCAACCGGGACTAAAGGGTTGCATTGGTACCGGTTTGTGGCAACAACCGGGACCAATGCCACCCTTTAGTCCCGGTTGGGGCCACCAACCGGGACCAAAGGCCGCCGCTTCCCGCCCTTTCGGCTACCAAAAACTGACCTTTGGTCCCAGTTCGTGCTACCAACCGGGACTAAAGGGTGGCATTGGTCTCGGTTGGTGCCACGAACCGGGACCAATGCTCTTGGTATATAAGTGGCACTTAGAAATTTTGCAGAGTTCATCACACCAGTTGCCCCCGACGACGCCGAGCACATCGACGCCGCCAGGCTGCCCCTGCCTCGGCCCGCCCCCGCCGTCGCCTTCGCTCTCGTCGCCTTTGCCGTCTCCCGTGCCCCTGCTCCGGCCCGCCCCCCCCCCCCATCGCCGTCGCCCGCGCCCCTGCCCCAGCCAGCCCCCTCCATCTCCGTCACGCGCGCCCCCTGCCCCGGCCCGCCCCCATTGTCGTCGTTGCCCCTGCCCTAGAGCCCGCGCCCTACCCCGCCCCCCCCCCGTCGTCGTCGCCACCCACGCTGTGAGCTGCCGCCACCGCGACCCACTGTGGTTTTTTTATTAGTAAAGTTTATGTATTTTTTGTTCATATATATATATCGATGTATGTATGTATATATGGATGGATGAAAATATTGATCTGATGTTTTTTTGTTCGTAGGCCTTTTTATGTTCATAAAGTTAGTATTTTTTTTGTTCATATATAATGTAGATGGATATGTATGTGTATGTATGTATGGATAGATGTGTAGTTATATTATTTTAGTTTATGTTTAGTTTAGTTTCAAGATTAGGAAAATTTCAGATGTGTAGTTATATTTATTTAGATGTATAGTTAATTTAGATGTTTTAATTTGTTCATAAAAATTGCGCACTTTTGTATAGAAAATTTATTTTTTTCATATGTACAAAAATGTAGAATGAAAACGAAAACAAACATATAAGAAAAAATGAAGGAAAAAATGAAGAAGGAAAAGAAAACCGCCCGGCCCGGCCACCACCGCATTCTCATAAAGTGTTTCCTCCGAGTCCACGTCGCACCGATCGAGCACCCGCGGCGAAGCAAGTCTTTTTTTAAGGTAGTTCTTTGTTAAAGTGAGGGGGGACATTGGGAGCACCCCCCCGGCCCTCTCGCTTGACCAAAACTCTCGAGGACACCCAAACCCTGGAAAAAAACGATGTCGGTCTCCTACCCCCTCCCGCCGCGCCCCTACCCGATCGACAAACTCTCTTGAGGCCACCCAAATTTACCATGTTAAAAGAGCGTTGTCGTCGAGGCCACCCCGAACCCTTGGAGCGTTGTTGAGGCCACCCCAAACCCTTGGAGCATTGTTGAGGCCACCCCAAACCCTTGAAGCGTTGCCGAGGCCACCCCAAACCCTAAAGAAGCGTCGAGGCCAGGCCACCCCAAACCCTAGAGAACGTATGTTTGCCACTAATATATCCATCTGTCATGTTTGAATAATAATTGCCATGTTGTAAATATTTGGAGAAACTATGGATCCGCACCCCCGAGATGAAGCAACAGAAGCGGTGTTGGGGGATATAATCGCACACGGAAGTGATGTCGTCTTGTCGTTTCTCAACGACACATGCACCGATGGTCTGGAAAGACATGATGAAGAAGCAGGCTACGACGATGATAAAACAATGGAGGAGGAAGGACACCATGATGATGGCTCCGGTGACCGAATGGAGGAGGAAGGACACCGTGATGATGGCTCCGGTGACCGAATGGAGGAGGAAGGACACTGTGATGACGGCTCCGGTGACCGAACGGAGTCTGGCTAGGTATATATATTAATTAATTAAGCATGTGCTGACTATAGCTAATTGATGCATTAATTGTTTTTGGTATGTACACATATTAACTCTCTTCTTTTTCTTCTTTTCTAGCCCTCCGGATCGAGCAACACTTCGGTAACGAGACGAGGCCCAAAGAGAAAGTTGCGCACGGATGAAAGGTACACAATCATCGAAATTGATCGCGCTGGCCAAACGATTGAACCCCTCCGGACCAAGCAAAAGTTTAATGCTCAGTGTGAGGTTCTAGTTAGGGACATGATCCCGATCAGCATCGAGCAATGGTTGAAGCCTAAGGACAAAGACTCTTAGGTGTCTTATGTCAGCGATAAGCAGAAAGCTGATCTTTGGACCGCGCTGCAGGAAAATTTCACCTTCCCGCTAGAGGAGGATCCGGAGAATCCAGTTAAAAAGCCAATGATCAAGGCTTATGCTCTTAAGAAGATGGCTGAGCTATTCAGGAGGTGGAAGAATGAGCTGAAGTCATCATTTGTCGACCAAGAAAAGACTCCAGAATTCATCGGCCGATTTGAGAAGATCAAAGATCAATGGCCCGCATTTGTCACCAAAAAGAAATCTGAGAGAGTAGCGAAGATGTCAGCGACAAATAAGAAAAATGCTGCAAAGAAGAAGCATCACCATCGCACGGGGTCAGGTGGCTACCTGAAAGCCCGGCCGTTGTGGGACAAGGCTGAGAATGACCTCCTTGATAAAGGGATCGAACCAGAGACGCGACACTGGCCAGACCGTTGCAGGACTTGGTTCTTCGGGGTTGGGGGAAAATTGAACCCTGTAATAGGGAAGTGCGTTTGGACCAACGAGCAGCTGAACACACCCATCGAGAAGCTTCAGGAGTATATCGAAAAAGCGCAGCAAGGGACGTTCGTTCCGGACAGAGAGAATGACGAGCTCACAGGGGCCCTCGGGAATCCTGAGCACCCTGGACGGACACGAGGCACGCCAGGCTCCCTTTCGTGGAAGGCTGGATTTCCCGACGCAGGCGGTTACAAACGCCGGGAGAGGAAGAAGAAAAAGGAGTTGACCCAACTACAGGCGCTGCACGCAAGGGTACAAGCGCTAGAGGAATGAGACGTAGTTTGCAGCACTCGACCTGCCAAATCTACACCCAAAGCTACCCCGCCATCTCAGCGGAGAAGAAGTGTGGCTTCCACGGAGCCGCTTCAGGAGCCTGTCTTCACGGCTCGTGCTAGCTACCCCGTGGATGCTATCACGAAGTCTCAGCATTGCCACCTTATGACGTAGTGGATGAAATTGAAAGTCAACGCGGCTATTGGCTCTGTTGCACCTCTTGAACCTGGCGCAACTTTTCATTGCCAGCCGATTCCAGAAGGATATGCTAGGGTGATGGTGGATGAAATCACAGACGGATTTGAGGACCTCGAGCTTGACCACCCTACGGGTGACGGGGAGACTCGGCTGGGTTCTTGTCTGAAGACTCCATGCCTATGGCGGAAGGAGCTCATCAACCTTCCGAATTGGACGCCTCCTCCTCCTCCGGCGAGTGATCAGGGCACTCAGCCTCCTTCTCCGGCGCATGGCGGCACTCCGCCTCCTTCTCCACCTGCGCCGGCGCGCCCGAGCAGCCAGACTCCTCCTTCTCTGCCTCGTCAGCAAGGGAGGAAGAGACCCGCCGCCGCTCCAGCTGGTCCGGAGCATCCTAGTCCTTCTCCTCCGCCTCATAAGCAAGCATGAAAGAAGATAGCCGCAGCCGCTCCGTCTGCTCTGGCTTCTAGCAGTACAGCCAGAGGCGGGAGGCAATACAGATTCAGTCCTTCTCTCAAGACTCCAGAGAAGTTACCATACGAGAGTACCAAGGAGGAAACCGCGAAGATCGTGCGAGCCGAAGTGACGAACTTCTTTGAAGGGGTGAAAGCAAAGAAACATCCACCTCCGGAGGAGAAGATAGATCCGGTGAAAGCGAATCGCACTCTGGCTGCCCTGAAGAAACCACCAAAGTCTCCGCCGAAAGCCAACTATGACTGCATTATTGAAAAGTCATTTCTCGAAGCGAAGCGGTCGGGAAGTACTATCATTGATCAAAGGTTAGCAGAACGATGAGCTAGGAAAAAAATTGCCCATCTCGGCGAACAAGCGGACCAATCGTGCCCCCCGCTCAAGGTGTCTAGCGACATCGTCGCTAATGATCCGAGGATGGTGCCTGGTTATAGCAATCTTGGAGATTACCTGCCCGACGATGTACATTATGATTTCTTGGAGGTGGACGAACACAGATACGAGTACGGGAAGCCTCTCGTCAAAGATGAAAAATCTCTAACAATGATGATGCGAAGATTCCATGATTGGTACATGAAAACCTGCAGAGAGTCTGGGGGGACGAATACTTTGACGCTATTCGTTAAAGAGAAGCATGACCTCGTTGGAATTGATCTGTTGCATGTTCCATTTAAGGAGTTCTTTCAGTTTTTCAATCAAATGGCCCTCGATAAATTAACGATCACTTGCTACTGTTTTTAAGTAGTACTATTTCTGTCATTAAGTCTCTATATATAGGTCAGCTCTTTCATTGCATGTATTTTTAATTATCCTCACTATATTATGCAGATTGAAGATCACCGAATTGAAAAAAAGACAAACCGGTGATATTGGGTTCATTAACACAAATCTCGTAGATGCAAATGAGGTTAAATTTCATGCCAAAGATACCTAGGCCAACTTGCTACGATCGTTGATAATAAATGAAAACAAAGATATAATACTCTTTCCTTACGGCTTCAAGTGAGTGTTACTGTCTTGTGCATATTCGGTTTCCCTTATTAGTCCAGGTTATAGTAATGTAATTGATGAGTTATGCATGCGTGCGCAGCTTCCACTATATTCTCCTAGAGATTAAGCTTGAGCGGGGCCTAGTAACCGTCTTAGACTCGAGACGAAAAGATCCTAAGGAGTATGCGGACGTGACTGAAATGCTCGAGAAGTAAGTTAAATCGATCATTATCACACCATATCATCAACTTTGTTCATTTCCTGATATCAAGTAATTGTTTTCTTTGTCTGGCAGGGTTTGGACAAAATTCACCAAAAAGGCTCCGGGACTGCCGAAGAAGCTGCAATTTAGACACCCGAAAGTAAGTACTACTAACATGTTCCGCGCATCTCCTAGTGATTCAAGCGCTAGTTTCATCAATACCATTTATAGCATGCTTGCTTATCAGTTTGATTGACCTCTATTTCTTGTAAAGTGGTTGTGCCAGGGTCCATCCGCCACACGACCTGTGAGCGGGGCTACTCTGACGAACAATATGAAGTGCGTAAGCAATAATATTCACAATTTTATTTTATTACCATCATTTGTGTTGAGTTTCATTTATTCATAGATATATGTCTTGACCCCCTTCTTCAAATTAGATCTTTCAAATGCGGGATGAACTCCTACCACCAGGTCGTATGCGAGCAATTCAAGAGGAATTGGCGGCATTCTTCCTTACCACGTGATCGCTAAAGACGGAGAATACCATGTGGACCCTGAGTTCATATATAATTAGGAGATTATATTGCAAGAGATAATTATATTGTATATATGTAGCCAGTAGCGTCGGATAGATATACGAGAACTTGTTGTTCGACCAATCTCTCGGAGAAGGAGAGGTGGTTGATATCACTTCTCTCTGTATGCATATGTCCATGACGATCTTCTGTTTCCTTCATTTGCTTACTAGCTAGCATGTCGAGTCCTCTCTATACGTATAATACGTAGCGTACGTCGACCAAGCACGGAGATAAGAGAGGACACTTCTCTCTATTAATTAGCTAGATAACACAATATATGAAACACCTAAATTAACCCCCCAAAACCCCTAAACCACCCCCTTAAAAAAAACCTCAGCTCCTGCTAGCTGCTGACGCGTGGATGCCTATTGGTCCCGGTTTGTGCCACCAACCGGGACCAAAGGGCCTCCTGCCTGGGCTCACCGCACGGGGCACGTGGAGGCCCATCTGTCCCAGTTCATGTAAGAACCGGGACTAAAGGCCCAGGGCATTATTAACGACACTTTAGTCCTGGTTCAACAACCGGGACAAAAGGCCCTTAAGAACCGGGACAAATGACCCTTTTTCTACTAGTGTATTATAATCATGTGGATTATCTAATACAACACTTATTGTCAAAGTATGATGGTGGAGAACGGATTCACTCTTTACATTTGTATCCTCTTACTGCAAGTTTACATTGACTTATTTTTTCACATGCTTGTCAAAATTTAGATTGCTAACAGTTAATAAATCTATAAAGTACAACCTGGTAATACTATCATCATCAATATTTGTTGTTCCCTATGTCCCATGTGCATCACCATGAAGAATTTCTTGGGAATATGAGTTTGTTATAGAGAAAAACAGTCTTTGATTGTAAATCTTCACAGTATTTTTTTTCTTTTAGAACATCTTGTGTATATTTTAAAGATTTCAAAAGGAAGACATTTCAGGTGGTTATCATCTATTACCTGTAGTTGTGTACATCCATGCAAGGGCCACGTGAAGTTATGCACATACCTTAACTGTTTTACGTTCCTCATGACAGATCTTTCCCAAGCCTAGATATTCTCGCTGAGAGCTCCTTGATGGAATCACTAAGATGGACTTACAAGACAGGCATGGATAAACCATGAGGTCCTCAAATGGACAGATTGCTCTGGTAAATTGTTCTGCTTGCTTAACTTGATGTTCAACTTTTGACTGTTCACTAAATTTTAGCACCACATTGTATCTTAACATTATTTTGGATTATGAAGTTTGCTTGGCTATGCAAAATTAGGCAGTGAGCCCTATTCATCGGTTGAAAAGCTAGGGGTGTGCCGCAGTTGCAATGTCCAGAATAGACTGTTAGCCTAAAATATCTAAATGAACTGTTTTTCATTAGTTGCAGCCCACTTAATAGGACTGCTTGGTTAGATCTACAATTAATTGTATTGGCTATGAGATTTTTATAAGTTGGCACTATCTCCACTGGTGTTCTTTATCTGGAATTTGATGGTATACCTAAACCAAAAGATGATACTAATCTAATAGCTATTACACTTTTAGAGAAGAGAAAGATGCAGAAATTGTCATACCTAGAGGAACTCGCCTTCTTGATGTGGTCCTTGCTTACACAACGTACTCCTCGGGAAATTCTCCTCCAGGCCTGGGCGAAGGGAGAGTAAGGAGGGGGAGGAGGGATGGCAGAGTAGGTTAACATATATAGTATGCCATGCGGAGGACAGCTGGTTAGCAGATCATGGCTTATTCCAGTTATACCATATATATTTCTGTATGGCGCAGATCTGTTTCCTTTTCTATCAAATTCACACCTATTAATAAATTAGAAAAGATGTCAGAAATCAGAACTTACTAAAGAATTAAATTACTGTATTCGTTAAATAAATAACTTATCATTGATTGAATGCCACTTTTCCCTTTTCTTTTTTTTTTGAGAATTTTTTCATTCATATCACGAATCAGTACAAAGAAGTTGACCCTTACAAGCACACTGAAACATAAACACAAAGGACCATGAACACCTAGAGTACCCTAAGACAACCATAACACAAGAAGATCTCCGGAGCCCTGTGTCATCATCCCTGAATCTAGAGAGAAGACCCATGCAACAGAAGGATCTGCAACCAGTCGCAAGCAGGTCATCATCTTCGACCATGGTACAATTGCCGCCACACTGCTTCCTCCTTTCTTGACACCAGCGCTGAGAGGGCATGGACATCAATCCAACACACCTGCAACAGTCGTCGCCATCTTTGGCTTTGAGTACCGCGAAAAGTGTCCCTTCCGGAGAGAAGAGAACTCGAGTCATCCGACCGGTCCAGCACCGCGGCTGGGCCATCCGCCCGGACCAAGCAGGATCTCCCACCAGCATCAGCACAGAGGAAGGAGAAGAACAGCAACAGCAAATCATACCAACAAGGAAGAAGAAGGGTCTTCGTCTCCCTGAATCCATCGCCCATCTGAGGACCCAAACGGCCAGTGCCGATGGACCTCCAGCCAACAACGCCCGCGACCTCGACGAGACCCGGGGATCCCCAACTCCGCTGGCTCCTAGACGAAAGCAAAAGCCTTGCCTGACCGCGAACGGAGCCCGGAGAAACTTATTCCGACGCGACACCACCGCAACGGCCTCGGCAGCGCCTCCCTCAACCCTAACCCTACCACACACCCACCTAGCGAACAGACCCGAGGTTCCCCCTCCCTCCCGCCGCCGAAGCGGCCGACGGAGAGAGAGGGAACCAGAGGCGTCACCAGCGGCGTGCAAGGGCCTCGTCGCCTCCTGATCGCCTCGTGCGATCCGATCCAACTTTTACGGGAGTGGTTGCTGGGAAAGGAAAAGGATGTAGCCTGATTTCCTCACTTTTCCCTTTTCTGACTATATAATCTCTGCATAATTGGAGCATGATTCACACAGGGTTATACCTGGAAGCGTCGCATAATTATCGTCTGCATTTCGAGCTACCGTTATGATCCTTGCATTGTATTCTTCAACATTTGTCCCGTTAGTAAGGCCTGCAACACATTACGTATAGAGCTTGTCACTGGTTAGAAATGCAAGGATCGCATGTGTAGCAATTTATGAAAGCGTGCATCATACCTGTAGTTAAGTCATCTTCTGGTTTACATTCACTTGCCTGGCTTTTTGAATTCCCCATACTAACCTATGGAATGAAAGCTCCCTGAAACAGCGGGGGTGGGGTGCTCAAGCTAACTACTTCTTGATTATGTGTAAAATATCATTGACATACAAAAAAGTCAATTGTCTAAAATAAATGGCAATATTTAATTGCAGAAGTAAAGGCTGATAATACTCAAACATGAGGATAATTTTAGAAGTACTCAGTTGTTTTTACTAAGTATATCAATGGTAGTCTCCTAAAGGAAGACATTTTACTGTTACCATATTGCTCTTAGTTTCCTAAAGGCACAGTACTGTTATATGTTGAATTTGACAATGTATAAATTTTGATTTGTAGGTAGAGCAGATCTCTCAGAGCTGCTTACAGATATGGATGACCGAATTGCAGAAGCAAGAGATCTTGCTCTAAGCAGAAAGGACATTCTAGAAAAGGTGGTAAAATGGACATCAGCAACTGAAGAGGAGGGTTGGCTCGGTGAATATGAGGGGGGAAATGATTTTTTTCTTATCTTTAAATGCTTTATAGTCAAAGTATTATATTGTTGCATCTGCCATAGACCATTTATATGGCTTCAATTTCAGGATCAAAATCGCTATAATGCTGGTCGAGGAGCTCACATAAATCTCAAGCGTGCGAAGAAGGCAAGGACGTATTGGTCAGCAAAATTCCATGTATGCCTCCATACTTTTGTGTGTGTTTCTACTGGAAATTTCTATTGTTTGGTTGAGCCTTCACGTGATTATCATTTTGGATTGCTTGGACAATAGCTGTGTGTATGTTGAATTTTACCCGCTGCTTAATTTGTTCTAGATGAATACTATCATTGGACATAACTGAATCTTTATTTAAAATATTCAACAATGTGAAATCTTCTGGAAACATGCTTACGGGTCATTTGATGCACCTGTTAGTCAGATACACTCATTCCCACCTGTTTTCTGAACTTCAATATTGTTTTACCATGTAGCCCTGCTGGAGATTTTGACTACTAAAGTTAAAGCGTGGGAAAAGGAGAAGGGCATGTCATTTATGTATGATAAGGCAACTTCAGTTACCAAATGCTCTTTCCAAACGAATATGTTTCAATTTGCCAACCTCATCTTAATTATGTCTACACTCAACTATGGCTTACAATGTTTTCTTTCATGATCCTAGACTATCCTGCCTAGCACGTTCATGTATAGAGTAACCTACAGGCAAGTCGATGGTTCAGCCCTATTCTCCTATTTGCTATTCAGCACCACTTCACTTTGGACAGCTTATTCATTATCAACAGGATCATTTCATAACAGCTGGTTACTACCAACTGTGCTCAGAAAGATGCAAGGAGTAATTTCAAATGTGGGCTACTGAGGCTAGACTCTATAAAAAGTAACGACCATTTGTGTTAAAATTTTGTACTGTATAAGCTGGATCATGTGTTGTTTACCTATATTCCGCAATCAACGACTGCCGATCCTGGTGTAGTTTCGGCGCCGGATCCTGTACGCGATCAGCGGCGGCGCCTGAAAGCGATAGGCGCCGGATCCGGACGCGGATCCTGAATCCTCAACAAGAACAGCGCCGCATCCGGGGATCGCCGTCGGACTCCAGATGGGGATCGTCTTTGAACTGGGAGAGCAGCGGCGAAGGGATGTATCGGCGGCGAAGGGGACGTCAGCGGCGTCGACGTACGGACGGAGAACGGCGGCGAGCATCTCGTGCGTGCGACTGATTCTAGGTCAGGAGGAATCGCTCGTACGTGCGACCAATTCCACCCGGTTTTTTTCGTAGGTTTATTTTCATAGATTTTTTTCTAAGCGTTTTGTTCTCGATCGACCATGTGGGAGGTGGGAATCGATCGCTGTAGGAACCTCGCATGGGCATCGTATTTTTTGGTTCAGCGCTGGAACCAGGGTGGATTGCTGGTAAGTGGGAGGTGGGAATGAGGACAAAAAAAACCGGCTATGGTGGGACGAAATTTAACCGTGGAAGCGAGACTATCAACTGCTTCATTAGGAGTAGACATGAAACAAGCCCACCCCTAATAAGTGTATACCTCAATCAGTGCTAGAAGTTATGGAGAAGGTTGGAAAATAGGATGTTGTTTTTGATGGCCATAGGAATTATAGAAATATCAGTAGAAAATGTATGTGTGAATAAACCAACCTTGGGGTCTTTGATCAAATAGGAAATACGGGGCAAAGACCATTCGCCCCTTACCATGTTATCTTTTACTACTTTGATTAAATCATGTCACTGTTCAGGTAAATTAATCATAACACAATGATTCAACTTCGAGGTGGTGTTAGTTAATAATCAGGTGTGTTCGCTTAGGTAAGTAGGGTTAAATCTTGCCTTGTGCACTTTCTTCCAAAACTCTTGAATGGAAGTGAGGATTGGATTTTGCGCTTCATGCCAACCCACCCAATGGACCATTTACTGTTAATATTGAGCAAGTAGCCTGAAACAACGACTGTAAAATATCTGTTCTCTTTCTATGCTATGTGATACTGGTTTTTATGTGAAAGCGCTAGAATTTTATTATTCTATAATTGTCATGGTATATAGACGTACATGGAGCATCGATATTTTGTCTAGAAACCCCATTGAACATTGATTTTATGGAATCCGCCACCTAAACCTTTGAATGCACCCAGGAATTTGAACAAGTATTTAGTTTTAGACCATCTAAATTTCACTGTCACTTGTTCTTCCCTTAAGACGAACGGGCGCAACAACGTGCGCCTTTATGTTCTAGTTACTCTAGTAAAAAAAGAGACTCGGCTGGGTGGCTCTTGGGCCTTGAAACCAGGATGGAGGGAGCTGTATTCTGTCTGTATTCTAAACATAAACATATGGCCGGAGTTTGTTTTGCACACATAGCAAGGGTTGGAGGAAAAAAACAATTAAGATAATCTAGCCAGCAAGCTTGTCGTCTATCTATAATTCTATATTAGGTAGGGAGAACAAGTCGATGGATTCATGGCCACAACTATTATTTTGATTGTTATGTGGCCACAACTAAATTAGGTAGGTCCTTCTCAACTGCCTGCGCTGAAATTGGCCGAGCTACTAAAAATAGGCGTCCAAAAGCAAGGAAGCATGCATGCGGTGCTATCTATCTATCTATCTATCTGGTGTATGTGTATGCCTATATAAGAAGGGGAACACCAGCTAGCTAATCTGCTCTCTCGCTGCAAGTGCGCACACACCCACCCACCTGACCAAATATATCCATCATATAACAATAGAGAGGGAGAGAAAGATCATCCATTCATCGACTACCATGGCCATTTCTCTGCTGCCTTACACCGCCTCGGCTCTGCTTGCCATCGTCATCGCCATCGCCATCGCTGTCGCCCCTGCAGTTGTTCGATCGGACCAAGAGCCTGGGCCCAGCATTGAAGCCATCAACGCCACATGCGCGACTGCTACGTACAAATTTGAGTGCACCAATCTGCTACTAAACAATCTGGATGTCAGGACGCCTCAAGTGAAGGACGTGATCGCAATGTCAGTCCAAGTCGTCGCCAAGAAGGCGGCGGAGGCGGCCGCATTCGCCAAGGCCATCAAGAAACCCTCCAAGTGCGTCACCGACTGCCTCGACGATCTTGCCGTACTATCCAAGCACATCAAGACGCTCCCGGCGACGCTTGAAACCGCCAACGACGCGGGCTTCTTTGAGCAATTTGACACAAAGAGCAAATGTCACGGAGATTGTTGCTCGGACAACTTCTCGGTCGAGGAATGCAACGCAAAGAGCCAAATCGGTGGGGTGTTTGCCGCTCTTCGTATCACTGATGACCTGTTGATGAGGAGGGCGTATTTTAGGAAGCAGCAGCTTGACAACAAAACAACATCACCTAACTCTAACTGAAGAGGACAGCCGGTGTGATTTGCTCTTACATTGATATCGCATGCGTATGAATAATGGTCCAATGGAATTGGGAGCGGAGTAAGAAGCTCATGTTGGCTTTATGCATGTAATAATCATGCCTGCCTGCATGGCCTGCTAGCTGTTGGTCCAATGCCTGGCTGCTTGCCTGAACTGGCGTCAATTTCCAGTTTGTTTTTGTCACATATAATAACTCTTCTGTATTGTGCATTCCATTTGCTGCCATAACCTCTTCCTCCCCCGTCATACGCCGTCGGTAGGAGAGGACGGCCAATTTTAGGGCGGCTCTCGTATATGGTACTGCTCGATGGAGCGGGACTCGCGACCGCCGGAGGCGCTGGATGGGCCGCGCTCTTCGTACCCCGGCCGCCGCTAGGGTACTACTGCAGCCGCTCATCACCTCGTCGCCGTCGTCCCTTGCGGCACGGCCAGATCCCGATGGATCCATCCAGGATCAGATCGAGGCCGCGCACGAGGGGACTACGAGAACGGAGGAGGGGTTGCGGTGGGCGGTGCTTTTCTGAGATTCTTGTGGATCCGGGGAATGGATCGTCGGCCGGCTACAACATTCCCCGTCCTCTCGATGGACGGCGGTGATAGATATGGACAATGACGTCCTCGCCGGCGATTTTTTAGCGATGGACGACCAGATTAAGGTAGGATCTCGTTTGCGCATTGACATTTATGATGTGGTCGTGGATCATCATGTGCAGGTGAGCCCCAACGCGGAAGATTCGATCGAGCTCATTGATTTCTCCTCCATGTCCGAGGGATGGAAGCCGGATACGCGAGTTGGAGGCCACTTCTTGGTTCTCGCGGATAGCGAAGAAGACGACAAGAGCGAGAGTGATGAGGTCGCCGAAGATTATGGCAAAGTGGAGGTCAGAACGGCGGCTCCGGCGATGACAAGGGACGCGGAGAAGCCGATTGCTCATCGGATTAACGTCACGCAGAAGAAACCTAGGCCATGGATCATGACTTGGATCGGGCCGATCCCCAAGGTAAACCGTACGCTCACAACTCTTTCAGATTTTATTCCGGATGAATGGATGCTAGTCTCTAAGAGGAAGAAAGGGAAATTAGCCAGGCCGCCGGGGCGGCAGCCACCGCCGCCGAAGATGTCGCCGGCAGTCTCGATTCAAACGGTCAGACGGGTTCGTTTGAAATCGCTGCTAATGGGCCAGGAGGAGGGACTGTGGTTTTCGGAGGTTGTGGGCTCTATTGCACCTGGGCATGCGGCCTAGGTAGAGACCCAAGCCAACGTGCCCGGTTCGACGTACATCCCTTCTTTTCATGAGTCTGCCTCGGATCGGGATTCGGGAGCCGCCACAAAGAAACGCTGTACGTACGTGTGCTAAGGTTTTGCGAGTTGGGACTCCAAGTTTTTCGTCGATCCGTGCTGGTCGGGCTGTCCGGCTGAGATGAGGCAGCTCTTCCACTCCGATGGCTAGCTGCGGTGGCCCAAAGCTGTCTGCCTAAACTATTGTCTCCCTAAACTCTAGCTCGAACGAGAGAGAGAGGATTCTGACAGGAAGAACACACAGAGACACTGAAGTTTTTATGCTGCGCTCAACATCTGCAGCTTTTCTGTTTTGCTCTTCTTATTCATCAAGAGTACACCAACGTGCCCGAGCAACGTGCTCCACTACTGACCACGTCCATCCCCATGATCCGAGCTTCGTGCTGGGCCTACTACGACTGAGCCAAGGCGCACAAGACGCAACCAATTGGCGAGAAAAAACGCTAACATAAAAACGACTAGCTACTGTCGAAACTGAATGTGTCTAGCGACACTTATCTGAAGAAAACAAACTAAATTCAGAGAAGGCCGAGGGAGACAGGGTTTAACCAACAATCTCCCCCTCAACCCTGGCGAACGAGCTTGACGTCGATGATCCCAATCTTTCCAAGCAGCTCCTGCAAGCAAACACGGCTCAACGGCTTCGTCAGTATGTCTGCTTTCTGCTCCCTTGTACCGATGAACTCCACGGCCACCCATCTCTTCTCAACACAATCACGAATGAAATGATATCGAAGGTCGATGTGCTTACTGCGATCATGGAGAACTGGGTTCTTGCAGAGGGAGATCGCAGACTTATTGTCAATGAACAGTGAGAACGGCGCCGCTGGTTGATTCATCAGCTTGCCGAAGAGACGCACAAGCCAAATTCCTTGGCAAGCCGCCGTCACCGCCACGATGTACTCCACCTCGCAAGATGAGATTGCGATGACCTTTTGCTTCTGAGATTGCCAGCTGACGGGGCTTTCACTAAGAAAGAACAGCACGCCAGAAGTGCTCTTCCTGGTATCCACGTCGCCGGCGTGATCGGAGTCACTGAAGCCTGTCAGGGACTCGCCGTCGCCGTAGCGGCACACGCAGCCGTAGCTCAGCGTGCCCGCTATGTATCGAAGGAGGTGCTTCACTGCTACATAGTGGTCTGCTGCCGGCGCCTCCATGAACCTGCTCAGGAAACCCACAGCGAACGAAATGTCCGGGCGTGTGTGTACGAGGTACCTCAGGCTGCCGATCACGCTGCGGTAGAGCGTTGCGTCCACCGCGGCTTCCTTGCTCTCCTTCCTCAACGGGCACCGTGGCTCCATAGGAGTGCGAGTTGGATAGCACCCCATCAGCCCAGTTTTGTCGAGCAGCTTGGAGGCGTACGCTGCCTGTGTGATGGTGGTGCGTCCACGCTCCTGCTTCACTTCCAAGCCGAGGTAGTAGCGAAGCAGGCCCAGGTCGCTCATGGAGAAGAGCTGCTTCATCTCCTCCTTGAACCCGAGGACCTCCTGTTCCTTTGCCTCGGTGATCACCAGATCATCCACGTACACCCCGACGATGAGCAGGCTCTCCCCGGTTCCACGCGCGTACATGCCATGCTCTGCAACGCTGCGCGTGAACCCGAGAGATGTCATACTAGCATCCAGCTTGTCGTTCCATGCTCTTGGAGCTTGACACAGACCATACAGGGCTTTGTGCAGCCTGTACACAGCCTACTCACGCCCCTCTGCGACGAACCCAGGTGGCTGGGACACATAGACCACTTCCTTGAGGTCGCCGTTCAAGAACGCCGATTTGACGTCCATGTGATGCACTTGCCAGCCACGGTGCGCCGCCAGCGCCAGGATGAGCCGCACGGACTCCAGTCTGGTCACCGGTGCGAACACCTCCTCGAAGTCCACGCCAGGACGCTGCACATAGCCTTTAGCAACGAGGCGGGCTTTGTGCTTGAGGACGTTCCCTTCCTCATCCTTCTTCAGCTTGAACACCCATTTGAGGCCGATCGCTTGATGACTTGCAGGGAGCATGGTGAGTGTCCAGGTGTTGTTGTCGTCGATGGACTGCAGCTCATCGAGCATCGACCGGCGCCAACAGTCCTCGTGCTTGGCTTCGGCGAAGGACGCCGGTTCCTCCCCCGTCACTAGGTGTAGCTCCTCATCATCACCACTACCATCCGATGGCGGGGGGCTCTCAGCACCTCCTGGTACTTTAGAGGTTGAGCCAAGCAGCTCCTTGACCAGGCGATATCAATGTGGTGCAGAGACCTTGTCCGCGTTGTCGAACAAATCCGGCTGTACCGCCGGTGGTGACACGAGGGGCACCGGCGTGGTCTCTGATGTGACCACATCCGCTCCTCCCCCATGCGTGGGCGGCGACGTGGCCGCGGGCGTGTCGGGGACGATGCTGCCTGCAGCAGACGAGGCACGAGATGAACTTGCAGAGGTAGGTGACGACGCTGCTTTTTCTGCTGCAGCGGCCTTGGTGACGCCGGTTCTTGTGGCGTACGCAGGGTACACGACGGTAAAGGAGCTGCTCACCGGCGACCCCCCCGGCGCCTCCTAGTTCCAGCGCGCCTCCTCGTCAAAAACCACGTCTCTAGACACGTGCAGGCACTTCGTCACTGGATCATACATGCGGTACGCCTTGGACCCGATCTCATAGCCGATGAAGACCATCGGCGTGCTCCTGTCATCCAACTTGCGGAGATGTGGTCCTGCTGCCTTGACATGGCCAACGCACCCAAAGATGCGCAGGAACCTCACATCAGGCTTCTGGCCATACCACGCCTCGTACGGTGTCATGCCATCGACGGAGCGCGTGAAGCTGTGGTTGAGGATGAAAGCAGCGGTGAGCACGGCCTCCCCCCAAAACAGGTTGGGTACCTGCTTCGCCTTGAGCATGCTCCTTGCCATGCCCAGGAGCGTCTGGTTATGCCGCTCGACGACGCCATTCTGCTGCGGCGTGTACGGCGCGGTCAGGTGCCGCTGCACACTGCTCTCCTCGCAGTGTTTGTAGAACGTGGCCGAGGTGAACTCTCCGCCACGATCGGTGCGAAGCACACGAAGCTTGTGTCCACACTCCAGCTCGGCTGCGGCCTGGAACTTGACGATGGCACGCGCGGCTTCATCCTTCGTCTTGAGTAGCTCCACCCACATGAAGCGACTGCGATCATCGATCAGTACGAGCACGTAACGCCGCCCCCCAGGTGTTGGTGGAGAGACGGGGCCGCACAGGTCACTGTGCACAAGCTCCAGTGGTGCCGTCGCCCTGTACTTGGCCTTCTGTGGGAATGGAATGCGACACTGTTTCCCTGCGAGACAGGCCTCGCACAGCTCCTCGGCGTGAGCAATGTGAGGTAGCCCACGCACCAGCTCTTTCTTGGCCATCTTCTCCGGGCCGTCGAAGTGCAGGTGGCCGAGCCGTGCGTGCCAGCGCCAAGCATCAGAGACCGCCCCCACAGCAAGGCACACTAGATGTACAGGCGTGAAGACGAGTTTGTACAGGCGATTGGTGGAGCGCGATACCTCGGCGAGGAGCTGCCCGCGATCATTGCAGATGGTGAGTACGCCATGCCGGATGTGCACATCGAACCAACTCTCATCCAGCTGTCCCAGGCTAACCACACTGTTCTTCAGTGCAGGTATGTAGTACACCTGAGTGAACGCATTGTGATCAACCGTCTCGGCGGCGAACACCACCGTCCCACGGCCGCAGATCTTCACCATTGATCCGTCAGCGAAGCGCACCGTCCGGAGTGACTTTCTTTCTTCTCCGTGGGGGTGCGCTGGCGCACCTGCGGGTCGTAGTCCCTGAGATTTGGGCCGACTACCGAGCAGTCAGGCCGGATCTCCCCGGTGACCTTTCTTGCTGACGACTGACGCTTTTTTTCTTCTTCTTTCTGCAGAGGCCAACGCCACCCTGCAGCAGCAGCTGGGCGAGGCCAACACCGCGTTGCGTACCAAGGAGGAGGAGTGCGGCAAGCTGGCCACGGAGCGCGATCTGCTGGTCACGCAACTGGCAGAGCAGAAGGAGCTGCTCAAGAAGACCCAGAAGGAGGCGGAGGACAAGGAGACCGCCCTCCTTGATGAGTTCGCATCCGAGCGCTCCTCCTGGACCGACAAGGAGGCGATGCTGACCTCCGGCTTCCATGAGATCGAGGATCTCGTCGACGGTGAGCCTTTCCTTACTTTTCTTTTTGGAGCGGCCGGCTGGTGGTCAAGCCAACTTTTAGTTTTTTGACTTGTTCTTTGTTCTTTGTCTTGGCAGACTTCTTCCCCGGCCACTCGAACGCTGCCAACCAAGCCATCGAAGCTGATCATGAAGGGCGGAGGGCGGACGGCGCGAAGACCGCCGCCGATGCCCCCGAACTCTTGACGAGCAGATCCTGAGCATCGAGGCCCGCCTACGGTCGGCACACCAGATGCTGCGCCAGCTTCAACGTGTCGGCGCCCAGGCGATCGCCTCCTTGTGGATGGACATGCAGGCACCGCGTACCCCTAGCCGGACTGCCGACTGGCTGGAGGTAGCGGCTGGTCGCCTTGAGGCCTGGAAGGGCTCTTCGGCCCGGGCTGGAGCGCACCGGGCCTTAGAGTTCGTCAAGGTGTGGTACCCTGGGCTGAGCCTAGACCATCTGGCCATGTTCCGGCTAGAAGCTTAGGCGGAGTTGGCGGTCGTGGAAGACGATCTCGTCAAGCACGCGACGTCGATCGCCGAGCACCGACACTAGCGTCTTCGTCCCAGAGCGGGTTGAGAATGGCGACGGGGCGCCGCCGGAGTGGTTCGGACTGAATCCGAACGACAGCGAGGACTCGGCGGAGGTGATTGACTCCAGTGGCGAGGAAGAAGGCGAGGTGGAGGAAGGAGTCGAAGAGGAGGCGCCAGAGGTCGGAGCGGATGGCCAACCCCAGCTCGACCGCGCCTCTAGCAACGAGCCGCGCCCTTCCGAGCCAGCTGTTGCCAGAGATGACCAAGCGGAGACCGACCAGCCGGCTGCTCCGGCAACTGGCACCGCCGACTCCTCCGATCCTCCGAACCCGTCTGCTGCTTCCTAAGCTTGGCACTTTATCTTAGTTTTTATCTGCTCAATTGTCTCGATGAACTTGTTAATTTGCACAATTCCACCCGCAGGGTGTATCTTGAACTTCTGTTTTGAAGATTCGGCCAAGGGCCTTTGCTATGTAATTATTTCTCCGTGTTCTATCTTTTCTTGCTCATTGCTCTTTTGGCTTTCTCCTTTGCCGCCTTCCCTCGGTTGCCGTCTTGCCAGCCAAACAGCCGCTCCGCGGACTGTTTCTAGGTCAGGTACTTGGCTACTTTGGGAAGGCAAGTACTTAGCCGTTTAGAGTTTTTTAGCAAGTTCAGTAGAGGACGGCGAGCCGGCTGCTCAAGAGTCGGTTGTGAAAGGCTGGAAGCCGGCTTTAAACTATGTACATGCTTTGAGTCCTTAGCCATTTTTCATGTGGACACCCATTCTACCTTACTCCTGTCCACCAGACAGTCGCTCCGCGAGATGCGACTTCTGACAGGAGACGGCTTAGGTGCCACACACTACTTGTCCGGCTGCAGGAAGCATTTCATAGTTCAAGACGGCAAGTCCCTGGGCCGACTAGTCGAACCAGGTGCCAAGCGGCATAACAAAGAATAACATACTCGTAGGCATAATTCTTATCATATAGATAAAAGAGGGCATTCCCCGAGCTCTTCTCGGGGGGGCCCGAAGTCTTCGTACTTTAATACAAAAGGTAGTGTGGTACATACTGCATTAACTGTAAAATCTTCGGAGGAGATTTGCATTCCATGGCCGCTCCGTCTCTTTGCCGAAGTCGTCCCTCTTGCGTGCTCGGGGCTTTTGAGCGTCGATCAGGTAGTAGGAGTCGTTGCCCAACACTTTGCTGATGATGAAAGGGCCTTCCCAAGGTGCTGAGAGCTTGTGCTGGCCGGCTGTTCGCTGGATCAGCCGGAGCACAAGGTCTCCTTCTTGGAAGTATCTTGGCTTGACCTTCCGGTTGTAGTATCGGTGCAGGCTCTGCTGGTAGATGCTGGACTGGCTGAGTGCCAACAGCCGGCCCTCTTCTAGCAGATCGACGCCGTCTTGCCGTGCTTCTTCCGCCTCCTCTTCAGTGTACATGGTGACTCGAGGGGAGTCGAACTCTATGTCCGTTGGGATGACGGCTTCGGAACCGTAGACGAGGAAGAAGGGGGTGAAGCCGGTTGACTTGTTTGGAGTTGTGCGCAGGCTCCAGAGGACGGCCGGCAGCTCATCGAGCCAGCAGCCGGCCGAACGCTCCAGAGGCTTGACCAGTCGAGGCTTGATGCCGGACAATATGAGGCCGTTTGCTCGCTCTACCTGGCCGTTTGACTGCGGATGGGCAACAGACGTTATGTCCAGTCGGATGCCCTGCGTCGAGCAGAAACGGGCCAAGGCACCTTTGGCAAAGTTTGTGGCGTTGTCGGTGATGATGCTGTGTGGTATGCCGTACCGAATTGTGATGTCGGAGATGAAAGTCACAGTAGTCGGCCCATTCAACTTCTTGATTGGCTTTGCTTCTATCCACTTGGTGAACTTGTCCACCACGACAAGTAAGTGAGTCAGGCCACCTCGTGCCGTCTTGAATGGTCCCACCATGTCCAGGCCCCAAACAGCAAAGGGCCAGGCAATGGGAATAGTTTTGAGTGCAGAAGCCGGCTGATGTGGCTTGGAGCGGAACTTCTGGCACCCTTTGCATTTTTGGATCAAGTCCTTGGCGTCTTCAAGAGCAGTCGGCTAGAAGAAACCATGGCGGAAGGCTTTGGTGATGAGTGCTCTTGAAGCCGCGTGGTGGCCACATTCGCCTTGATCGATGTCTTTGAGAATTGCTTGGCCTTGCTTTGTCTCCATGCAGCGCTGGTAGACACCAGTGACACTGTGCCTTACGAGCTCTCTGTTGACTATGGTGTAGGCTGCTGCCCGGCGTTGCACTTGCCGAGCTAAAATCTCATCGGTTGGCAGCTCTTTGCTCACCAGGAATTTGAGGATGGGTTGGGCCCATGAGGGTGCTGCGGTTTCTTTGATTGTCAGGATTGCGACTTGGACGAGGGCGGCTGGGCCGGGAGGCGGCGGGATGGAGTCGGCAGCCGCTTGCTGGACCAATGAAGTCCCTGGGCCGACTGGCGTAGTCCCCTGGCCGGGTTCTGAAGTCTGCGGGTTGACCGCTGCAGTCCCCGGGCCGGGTTCTGAAGTCCCCGGGCCGGGTGCGACTGCCGGGGCCTCCGTGCCGCCTGCCAGAACACTCGTGCCGTCTGTTGGAGCTCTCGAGTCAGATTCGACTGGTTCTGGAGGAGCCGGCACAAAGATAGAGTCTGACTCTGGTGATGGCTTAACAGACGACTTGAGGAGGCGTTGAAGGGCGACGCCGGCGGTATTGCTTGACGGGTAGAGCCGATTCGTGCCAAGGCATCTGCTTGCTCGTTGTCGTTCCTTGGCACATGGAGAAACTCGCACCCTTCAAAATATCCGCTGAGTTGCTGTACGAGGAAGCGGTAGCTTGCCATGTTTGCATCTTTGGCGTCCCAGTTGCCTGACGACTGCTGGACCACCAAGTCGGAGTCACCATAACACAGGATCCGGCGAATGCCGAGCTCTTTGGCAAGCCGGAGCCCGTGAATGAGTGCCTCGTATTCGGAGACGTTGTTGGAGGCGGCAAAATGGATTTGCAGCACATACTTGAGCTTGTCGCCTTTGGGAGAGGTGAGGATGATGCCGGCTCCCAAGCCGGTGCGCATCTTGGAGCCGTCAAAATGCATCCGCCAATGGGTGGAGTCGGGCGCTGGCGGTAGGTACTGGGTCTCGGCCCAGTCGACAAGGAAGTAGGCCAGCGCTTGTGACTTGATGGTGGTGCGAGGCTGATAGTAGATGGTGTAGGGGGCCAAATCTATGGCCCATTTGTCCACTCGGCCTGAAGAATCTCGGCTTCCAATGATCTCGGCCAGTGGAGCTGTGCAGACTACAGTGATTGGATGCTCTTGGAAGTACGGATTCAATTTCTTGGCAGCAAAGTGCACGCCGTAGCACATCTTCTGGTAGTGGGGGTAGTTTTGCTTGGAGGTCGACAGTACTTCACTCAAATAATATACCGGTCTCTGGACTGGTAGTGCCTTGCCTTCCTCCTTGCGCTCTACTACGATGACTGTGCTGACCACTCGGCTGGTGGCGGCGATGTATAGGAGCATGGGCTCCTTGGGAGTCAGAGCCGCCAGGAAAGATGGAGTGGTCAACATCTTCTTCAAGTGGAGAAAAGCTTCGTCCGCCTTGTGGTTCCACTCAAAAAAGGTGGTCTTCTTCATGAGTTGGTATAGGGGGAGGGCCTTCTCACCCAACCGACTGATGAATCGGCTGATGGATGCCAAACAGCCGGTGAACTTCTGTACGTCCAGCAGTCGGCTGGGTACTTCCATCCTCTCAATGGCCTTGATCTTCACAGGGTTACACTCTATGCCGCGTTCAGAGACCAGGAAGCGAAGAAGCTGGCCGGCTGGTACTCTGAAGACGCATTTCTCTGGGTTGAGCTTGATCTGAAATCGGCGCAAGTTCTCAAAGGTCTCCTTTGCAATTTTATCCTTTTGCAATTTTTTATTACATGAAATGACTTAATATAATGGATTGTGATGATCTATGTCTTGAGAAGATGATTATATTTGTTTGTTTTCTGGCCGTAACTAACAAGAAAGATGCTTCTCTACATCCACAGAGTGGCGGTTCAGATTCACTTCTTTTAGTCTGCTTTGAGGATGTGGTGCTTTTATTTTCTCTCGCATCATTGACTCAGGTGGATACTTGGCATATGCAAACTACTACTAAGAAATTTCAAACGTCTAAAGCTTATTTGAGATGTTCTTTTTCCATCGGGGAAGCAACAAGCATCTACATAAAACCAAGCTCACAAATAAATGGTGTTGGTCAGCAATTTTCAAGAACAAGGACGATAAAGCTTGTGGATTGATATTATTTCATCAGACAAGAATCATAGAATTGAGGCAGTTACTATTTTGTCATGTTATTTGCTTGATATGCTAGAACTTTTGATATGAAGGTGTTTGCCATGTTGTCTTCAAGATTACATATCACTAGTAGAAAAAGGGGCTTTCGTTCGGGCCTGGCCAGCCCATTAGTCCCGGTTCGAGAGCCCAGGTGGCCGGCCGGGACATCGTGGGCTTTGGTCCCGGTTCGTCTGGACCCATTTGTCCCGCTTCTAGGCACGAACCGGGACCAATGGGCCTCGCTCCTGGCCCACATCCATTGGTCCCGGTTCCAGCCACGAACCGGGACAAATGAGTTGCCTATATATAGTCCATCGCCAGCGAGCAGAGCACTCCACACTGCTCTGTTTCTTGCTGGCCGGCGAGGGGAGGGCATTTGGGTGCTCTAGCTCACCTCCTATGCACATGAGGTGTTCGATGAAATGTCCGAGCAACACTAGTTAATATTTCTTCTCTCGAAACTCGACCTCCGAGCTCCATTTTCCCCGAGATTTTTCTAGGTTTAGTGGTCTGTCATGTTCCGTCCCCGTCTTCATTGCCGTCGATCGCCCGCGCCGTTCTCGTCGCCAGCACCACCGTGGTGATCCTCTTGTTCTTATCTTCTTTCTGAAAGAAAAAAAATCTTACTTCAGATAGATACTTGTCTAATTTTCTTAATTTTATTATTCCTTGTTATGATATAGTGTGATGGTTCTGGTATCCGCCCCCGTCGGCCCTCGTCCTGTCTATGATTAGAATGTGGTATATATATTATATTTTTATAACTATTTGGTTCATTTATTGTTTATGACAATTATGGCGACCAACGTGACATATATTTTATTTATGTAGGAGGTGGTTGAACCGGAAATTCCAACCGACCCTATTGTCGAGAGGTTAAATTTAGTTGAAGAAGAAAACAATTACTTGAAGGAAAAAAATTGAGATGTTGCATGTTGCGGATGTCGTCAATGATCACAAGATCAAGATGGATGCAATGCGGCTGAAGATTAGAAAGATTAGAAAATATGCCATTCATACCGAGGCATGGTATCATTATGGCGTTGGATTAATTGTTACCTTAGTTGTGATTATGATCGCATTTATTGTTGCATTGAAAGGTTTTACATAGTTTCAATGTATGGTTTAACTAGATGCTCTGGAGAGCTATATGTTGTTCAATTTGAACTATGTATGTACTTTGGTTTTAATGTGATGATGAACTACTATTAATTTGGTCACTTATCTATCCATGTTCATTTGTAGTGCTTTTCAATTTCAGGGTCTTATAGCTCAAAAAATTCCGTAAATGCATGAAAAATAACAAATGAAGTCAGAAATGGTTGAAAATTGATGACGTGGCTTTGAATGGTGCATTTTGAACACAAAAAAACTATGGAGTTGAAATAAGTTCAAAAAAATGAAATCCCTTTGTGACAGACGAATTTCCGTATGAAACCCTGATACTTCGAAAGAGATTGTCCGTTTTGTACATGAAGTGCATCCAGTTTTTGCCGTATGCCTCTCTACTTTCTTGCACATGCTATGTGGGTGAAATGATGATACCATGCCAATTTTCAACCTTTTCAGAGTTCATTCGAAATGCTTTTCAATTTCAGGGTCTTATATCTCAAAAAATTCAGTAAATGCATGAAAAATAACAAATGAAGTCAGAAAGGGTTGAAAATTGATGATGTGGCTTTAAGTGGTGCATTTTGAACACAGAAAAACTATGGAGTTCAAGTAAGTTCAAAAAAATGAAATCCCTTTGTAACAGACGAATTTCCGTATGAAACCCTGATACTTCGAAAGAGATTGTCCATTTTGTACACGAAGTGCATCCATTTTTTGCCGTAAGCCTCTCTACTTTCTTGCACATGCTATGTGGGTGAAATGATGATACCATGCCAACTTTCAACCTTTTCAGAGTTCATTCGAAATGCTTTTCAATTTCAGGGTCTTATAGCTCAAAAAAATCAGTAAATGCATGAAAAATAACAAATTAATTCAGAAAGGGTTGAAAATTGATGATGTGGCTTTAAGTGGTGCATTTTGAACACAAAAAAACTATGGAGTTCAAATAAGTTCAAAAAAATGAAATCCCTTCGTAACAGACGAATTTCCGTATGAAACCCTGATACTTCGAAAGAGATTGTCCGTTTTGTACACGAAGTGCATCCAGTTTTTGCCGTAAGCCTCTCTACTTTCTTGCACATGCTATGTGGGTGAAATGATAATACCATGCCAACTTTCAACCTTTTCAGAGTTCATTTGAAATGCTTTTCAATTTCAGGGTCTTATAGCTCAAAAAAATCAGTAAATGCATGAAAAATAACAAATGAAGTCAGAAAGGGTTGAAAATTGATGATGTGGCTTTGAATGGTGCATTTTGAACACAGAAAAACTATGGAGTTCAATAAGTTCAAAAAAATGAAATATCTTTGTAACAGACGATTTTTTGTATGAAACCCTGATACTTTGAAAGAGATTGTCCATTTTGTACACGAAGTGCATCCAGTTTTTGCCGTAAGCCTCTCTACTTTCTTGCACATGCTATGTGGGTGAAATGATGATACCATGCCCACTTTCAACCTTTTGAGAGTCCATTTGAAATGCTTTTTAATTTCAAGGTCTTATAGCTCAAAAAAATCAGTAAATGCATGAAAAATAACAAATGAAGTGAGAAAGGGTTGAAAATTGATGATGTGGCTTTGAATGGTGCATTTTGAACACAGAAAAACTATGGAATTCAAATAAGTTAAAAATATGAAATCCCTTTGTCACAAAATAACAAAATCTGTTTTTGAATAGAATCATAGAACACAGTGATATTAAATAGCAGGAAAAAGAATCACTCCAAAATCTATTTTTATAGTAAAGTTAATCACAAACTAGTGATTCACACAAATTTCAAAGAATTCAAATTTTAACTACTCAAATTGAAAACTAATGGCAGTAACAGAAAGTTTATAACATTGTGACCTAAAAGAAAATTAATTAAAAATAAACTTTAATAAGTATTTTGTTGTAAGTAGAAACAAAATAAAATAAATAAAGCAACAAAGAAAACAAAAAAAACAAAGAAAAAGTGCCACCTACTGGGGCCCCCACGGCCTGAATACGACTAGAAACCCAAACACGGGCCAGGATTCAGGCCCGCAGGAGGGCTCGTAGGCCCACATGCACACAACGTACGGTTAGGCCCGAAAGCCTGTAATTGAGAGGAGCTCGAGAGGGTGGGCGCAGCAGCGCTTATAAACCACTCTCGAGCTCTCTCAGCTAGCGAGGTGGTACTAAAATTTCGATGCGGGGCGGCACAAGGCCTTTGGTCCTGGTTGGTGGCACCAACCGGGACTAAAGGGTTGCATTAGTACCGGTTCGTGGCAACAACCGGGACCAATGCCACCCTTTAGTCCCGGTTGGGGCCACCAACCGGGACCAAAGGCCGCCGCTTCCCGCCCTTTCGGCTACCAAAAACTGACCTTTGGTCCCAGTTCGTGGCACCAACCGGGACTAATGGGTGGCATTGGTCCCGGTTGGTGCCACGAACCGGGACCAATGCTCTTGGTATATTAGTGGCACTTAGAAATTTTACAGAGTTCATCACACCAGTTGCCCCCGACGACGCCGAGCACATCGATGCCGCCAGGCTGCCCCTGCCTCGGCCCGCCCCCGCCGTCGCCTTCGCCCTCGTCGCCTTTGCCGTCGCCCGTGCCCCTGCTCCGCCCCCCCCCCCCCCCCCCGTCGCCGTCGCCCGCGCCCCTGCCCCGGCCAGCCCCCTCCGTCTCCGTCACGCGCGCCCCCTGCCCCGGCCCGCCCCCATTGTCGTCGTTGCCCCTGCCCTAGAGCCCGCGCCCTACCCCGCCCCCTCCATCGACGTCGCCACCCACGCTGTGAGCTGCCGCCGCCGCGGCCCGCTGTGGTTTTTTTATTAGTAAAGTTTATGTATTTTTTGTTCATATATATATATCGATGTATGTATGTATATATGGATGGATGAAAATATTGATCTGATGTTTTTTTGTTCGTAGGCCTTTTTATGTTCATAAAGTTAGTATTTTTTTTTGTTCATATATAATGTAGATGGATATGTATGTGTATGTATGTATGGATAGATGTGTAGTTATATTATTTTAGTTTATGTTTAGTTTAGTTTCAAGATTAGGAAAATTTCAGATGTGTAGTTATATTTATTTAGATGTATAGTTAATTTAGATGTTTTAATTTATTCATAAAAATTGCGCACTTTTGTATAGAAACTTTATTTTTTTCATATGTACAAAAATGTAGAATGAAAACAAAAACAAACATATAAGAAAAAACAAAGGAAAAAATGAAGAAGGAAAAGAAAACCGCCCGGCTCGGCCACCACCGCATTCTCATAAAGTGTTTCCTCCGAGTCCACGTCGCACCGATCGAGCACCCGCGGCGAAGCAAGTCTTTTTTTAAGGTAGTTCTTTGTTAAATTGAGGGGGGATGTTGGGAGCACCCCCCGGCCCTCTCGCTTGACCAAAACTCTCGAGGACACTCAAACCCTAGAAAAAAACGATGTCGGTCTCCTACCCCCTCCGCCGCGCCCCTACCCGATCGACAAACTCTCTTGAGGCCACTCAAATTTACCATGTTAAAAGAGCGTTGTCGTCGAGGCCACCCCGAACCCTTGGAGCGTTGTTGAGGCCACCCCAAACCCTTGGAGCGTTGTTGAGGCCACCCCAAACCCTTGAACCGTTGCCGAGGCCACCCCAAACCCTAGAGAAGTGTCGAGGCCAGGCCACCCCAAACCCTAGAGAACGTATGTTTGCCACTAATATATCCATCTGCCATGTTTGAATAATAATTGCCATGTTGTAAATATTTGGAGAAACTATGGATCCGCACCCCCGAGATGAAGCAACAGAAGCGGTGTTGGGGGAGATAATCGCACACGGAAGTGATGTCGTCTTGTCGTTTCTCAACGACACATGCACTGATGGTCTGGAAAGACATGATGAAGAAGTAGGCTACGACGATGATCAAACAATGGAGGAGGAAGGACACCATGATGATGGCTCCGGTGACCAAATGGAGGAGGAAGGACACCGTGATGATGGCTCCGGTGACCGAATGGAGGAGGAAGGACACCGTGATGACGGCTCCGGTGACTGAACGGAGTCCGGCTAGGTATATATATTAATTAATTAAGCATGTGCTGACTATAGCTAATTGATGCATTAATTGTTTTTGGTATGTACACATATTAACTCTCTTCTTTTTCTTCTTTTCTAGCCCTGCGGATCGAGCAACACTTCGGTAACGAGACGAGGCCCAAAGAGAAAGTTGCGCACGGATGTAAGGTAAACAATCATCGAAATTGATCGCGCTGGCCAAACGATTGAACCCCTCCGGACCAAGCAAAAGTTTAATGCTCAGTGTGGGGTTCTAGTTAGGGACATGATCCCGATCAGCATCGAGCAATGGTTGAAGCCTAAGGACAAAGACTCTTAGGTGTCTTATGTCAGCGATAGGCAGAAAGCTGATCTTTGGACCACGCTGCAGGAAAATTTCACGTTCCCGCTAGAGGAGGATCCGGAGAATCCAGTTAAAAAGCCAATGATCAAGGCTTATGCTCTTAAGAAGATGGCTGAGCTATTCAGGAGGTGGAAGAATGAGCTGAAATCATCGTTTGTCGACCAAGAAAAGACTCCAGAATTCATCGGCCGATTTGAGAAGATCAAAGATCAATGGCCCGCATTTGTCACCAAAAAGAAATCTGAGAGAGTAGCGAAGATGTCAGCGACAAACAAGAAAAATGCTGCAAAGAAGAAGCATCACCATCGCACGGGGTCAGGTGGCTACCTGAAAGCCCGGCCGTTGTGGGACAAGGCTGAGAATGACCTCCTTGATAAAGGGATCGAACCAGAGACGCGACACTGGCCAGACTGTTGCAGGACTTGGTTCTTCGGGGTTGGGGGAAAATTGAACCCTGTAACAGGGAAGTGCGTTTGGACCAACGAGCATCTGAACACACCCATCGAGAAGCTTCAGGAGTATATCGAAAAAGCGCAGCAAGGGACATTCGTTCCGGACAGAGAGAATGACGAGCTCACAGGGGCCCTCGGGAATCCTGAGCACCCTGGATGGACACGAGGCACGCCAAGCTCCCTTTCGTGGAAGGCTGGATTTCCCGACGCAGGCGGTTACAAACGCCGGGAGAGGAAGAAGAAAAAGGAGTTGACCCAACTACAGGCGCTGCACGCAAGGGTACAAGCGCTAGAGGAACGAGACGTAGTTCGCAGCACTCGACCGGCCGAATCTACACCCGAAGCTACCCCGCCATCTCAGCGGAGAAGCAGCGTGGCTTCCACGGAGCCGCTTCAGGAGCCTGTCTTCACGACTCGTGCTAGCTATCCCGTGGATGCTATCACGGAGTCTCAGCATTGCCACCTTATGACGTAGTGGATGAAATTGAAAGTCAACGCGGCTATTGGCTCTGTTGCACCTCTTGAACCTGGCGCAACTTTTCACTGCCAGCCGATTCCAGAAGGATATGCTAGGGTGATGGTGGATGAAATCACAGACGGATTTGAGGACCTCGAGCTTGACCACCCTACGGGTGACGGGGAGACTCGGCTGGGTTCTTGTCTGAAGACTCCATGCCTATGGCGGAAGGAGCTCATCAACCTTCCGAACTGGACGCCTCCTCCTCCTCCGGCGAGTGATCAGGGCACTCAGCCTCCTTCTCCGGCGCATGGCGGCACTCCGCCTCCTTCTCCACCTGCGCCGGCGCGCCCGAGCAGCCAGACTCCTCCTTCTCCGCCTCGTCGGCAAGGGAGGAAGAGACCCGCCGCTCCAGCTGGTCCGGAGCGTCGTAGTCCTTCTCCTCCCCCTCATAAGCAAGCATGAAAGAAGATAGCCGCAGCCGCTCCGTCTGCTCCGGCTTCTAGAGTACAGCCAGAGGCGGGAGGCAATACAGATTCAGTCCTTCTCTCAAGACTCCAGAGAAGTTACCATACGAGAGTACCAAGGAGGAAACCGCGAAGATCGTGCGAGCCAAAGTGACGAACTTCTTTGAAGGGGTGAAAGCAAAGAAACATCCACCTCCGAAGGAGAAGATAGATCCGGTGAAAGCGAATCGCACTCTGGCTGCCCTGAAGAAACCACCAAAGTCTCCGCCGAAAGCCAACTATGACTGCATTATTGAAAAGTCATTTCTTGAAGCGAAGCGGTCGGGAAGTACTATCATTGATCAAAGGTTAGCAGAACGATGAGCTGGGAAAAAAATCGCCCATCTCGGCGAACAAGCAGACCAATCGTGCCCCCCGCTCAAGGTGTCTAGCGACATCGTCGCTAATGATCCGAGGATGGTGCCTGGTTATAGCAATCTTGGAGATTACCTGCCCGACGATGTACATTATGATTTCTTGGAGGTGGACGAACACAGATACGAGTACGGGAAGCCTCTCGTCAAAGATGAAAAATCTCTAACAACGATGATGCGAAGATTCCATGATTGGTACATGAAAACCTGCACAGAGTCTGGGGGGACGAATACTTTGACGCTATTCGTTAAAGAGAAGCATGACCTCGTTGGAATTGATCTGTTGCATGTTCCATTTGAGGAGTTCTTTCAGTTTTTCAATCAAATGGCTCTCGATAAATTAACGATCACTTGCTACTGTTTGTAAGTAGTACTATTTCTGTCATTAAGTCTCTCTATATAGGTCAGCTCTTTCATTGCATGTATTTTTAATTATCCTCACTATATTATGCAAATTGAAGATCACCGAATTGAAAAAAAGACAAACTGGTGATATTGGGTTCATTAACACAAATCTCGTAGATGCAAATGAGGTTAAATTTCATGCCAAAGATACCTAGGCCAACTTGCTACGATCGTTGATAATAAATGAAAACAAAGATATAATACTCTTTCCATACGGCTTCATGTGAGTGTTACTGTCTTGTGCATATTCGGTTTCCCTTAGTAGTCCAGGTTATAGTAATGTAATTGATGAGTTATGCATGCGTGCGCAGCTTCCACTATATTCTCCTAGAGATTAAGCTTGAGCGGGGCCTAGTAACCGTCTTAGACTCGAGACGAAAAGATCCTAAGGAGTATACGGACGTGACTGAAATGCTCGAGAAGTAAGTTAAATCGATCATTATCGCACCATATCAGCAACTTTGTTCACTTCCTGATATCAAGTAATTGTTTTCTTTGTCTGGCAGGGTTTGGAAAAAATTCACCAAAAAAGCTCCGGGACTGCCGAAGAAGCTGCAATTTAGACACCCGAAAGTAAGTACTACTAACATGTTCCGTGCATCTCCTAGTGATTCAAGCGCTAGTTTCATCAATACCATTTATAGCATGCTTGCTTATCAGTTTGACTGACCTCTATTTCTTGTAAAGTGGTTGTGCCAGGAAGCCGGGAATAATTACTATGGATACTACATTTGCGAGTCCATCTGCCACACGACCTGTGAGCGGGGCTACTCTCACGAACAATATGAAGTGTGTAAGCAATAATATTCACAATTTTATTTTATTACCATCATTTGTGTTGAGTTTCATTTATTCGTAGATATATGTATTGACCCCCTTCCTCAAATTAGATCTTTCGGATGCGGGATGAACTCCTACCACCAGGTCGTATGCGAGCAATTCAAGAGGAATTGGCGGCATTCTTCCTTACCACGATATCGCTAAAGACGGAGAATACCATGTGGACCCTGAGTTCATATATAATTAGGAGCTTATATTGTAAGAGATAATTATATTGTATATATGTAGCCAGTAGCGTCGGATAGATATACGAGAACTTGTTGTTAGACCAATCTCTCGGAGAAGGAGAGGTGGTCGATATCACTTCTCTCTGTATGCATATGTTCATGACGATCTTCTGTTTCCTTCATTTGCTTACTAGCTAGCGTATCGATTCCTCTCTATACGTATAATACGTAGCGTACGTCGACCAAGCACGGAGATAAGAGAGGACACTTCTCTCTATTAATTAGCTAGATAACACAATATATGAAACACCTAAATTAACCCCCCAAAACCCCTAAACCACCCCCTTAAAAAAACCTCAGCTCCTGCTAGCTGCTGACGCGTGGATGCCTATTGGTCCCGGTTTGTGCCACCAACCGGGACCAAAGGGCCTCCTGCCTGGGCTCACCGCACGGGTCACGTGGAGGCCCATCTGTCCCAGTTCATGTAAGAACCTGGACTAAAGGCCCAGGGCATTAGTAACGACACTTTAGTCCTGGTTCAACAACCGGGACAAAAGGCCCTTAAGAACCGGGACAAATGACCCTTTTTCTACTAGTGTATTATAATCGTATGGATTATCTAATACGACACTTACTGTCAAAGTATGATGGTGGAGAACGGATTCACTCTTTACATTTGTATCCTCTTACTGCAAGTTTACATTGACTTATTTTTTCACATGCTTGTCAAAATTTAGATTGCTAACAGTTAATAAATCTGTAAAGTACAACCTGGTAATACTATCATCATCAATATTTGTTGTTCCCTATGTCCCATGTGCATCAGCATGAAGAATCTCTTGGGAATATGAGTTTGTTATAGATAAAAACAGTCTTTGATTGTAAATCTTCACAATATTTTTTTCTTTTAGAACATCTTGTGTATATTTTAAAGATTTCGAAAGGAAGACATTTCAGGTGGTTATCATCTATTACCTGTAGTTGTGTACATCCATGCAATGGCCTCGTGAAGTTATGCACATACCTTAACTGTTTTACGTTCCTCATGACAGATCTTTCCCAAGCCTAGATATTCTCGCTGAGAGCTCCTTGATGGAATCACTAAGATGGACTTACAAGACAGGCATGGATAAAACCATGAGGTCCTCAAATGGACAGATTGCTCTGGTAAATTGTTCTGCTTGCTTAACTTGATGTTCAACTTTTGACTGTTCACTAAATTTTAGCACCACATTGTATCTTAACATTATTTTGGATTATGAAGTTTGCTTGGCTATGCAAAATTAGGCAGTGAGCCCTGTTCATCAGTTGGAAAGCTAGGGGTTTGCCGCAGTTGCAATGTCCAGAATAGACTGTTAGCCTAAAATATCTAAATGAACTGTTTTTCATTAGTTGCAGCCCACTTAATAGGACTGCTTGGTTAGATCTACAATTAATTGTATTGGCTATGAGATTTTTATAAGCTGGCACTATCTCCACTGGTGTTCTTTATCTGGAATTTATGGTATCCTAAACCAAAAGATGATACTAATCTAATAGCTATTACACTTTTAGAGAAGAGAAAGATGCAGAAATTGTCATACCTAGAGGAAATCGCCTTCTTGATGTGGTCCTTGCTTACACAACCTACTCCTCGGGAAATTCTCCTCCAGGTCTGGGCGAAGGGAGAGTAAGGAGGGGGAGGAGGGATGGCAGAGTAGGTTAACATATATAGTATGCCATGCGGAGGACAGCTGTGTAGCAGATCATGGCTTATTCCAGTTATACCATATATATTTCTGTATGGCGCAGATCTGTTTCCTTTTCTATCAAATGCACACCTATTAATAAATTAGAAAAGATGTCAGAAATTAGAACTTACTAAAGAATTAAATTACTGTATTCATTAAATAAATAACTTATCATTGATTGAATGCCACTTTTCCCTTTTCTGACTATATAATCTCTGCATAATCGGAGCATGATTCACGCAGGGTTATACCACTAGTAGAAAAGGGGCAATGGTCAAGGCCAGGTCAGCCCATTAGTCCCGGTTCAGTTCAGAACTGGGACCAATGGGGGCATTGGACCCGGTTCGTGAGCCCAGGGGGCCGGCCGGGCCACGTGGGCCATTGGTCCCGGTTCGTCTGGACCTTTTGGTCCCGTTTGGTGGGACGAACCGGGACCAATGGGCCTGTCTCCTGGCCCACCACCATTAGTCCCGGTTGGTGGCCTGAACCGGGACCAAAGGCTGCCCTTTGGTCCCAGTTCAGGCCACGAACCGGGACCAATGAGGTGCCTATATATACACTCGCCCGCGAGCAGAGCACTCCAGTGCTCTATTTTTCTCTGGCCAGCGAGGGGAGGGGTTTGTGGTGCTCTAGCTCACCTCCTATGCACATGAGGTGTTCGATGAAATGCCCGAGCCACACTAGTTAAGCTTTCTCCTCTCGAAGCTCGACCTCAAAGCTCCATTTTCCTCGAGATTTGTCTAGATTTAGCGGTCCGTCACGCCCCACCCCCGTCTTCACCGCCATCGATCACCCGCACCGATCTCATCACCGACACCACCGTGGTGAGCCTCTTGTTCTTATCTTCTTTCTGAAAGGAAAAATATTCTTACTTGTATGTTTAGATAGATACTTGTATCATTTTCTTACTTTTATTATTGCATCTTATATAGTGCGATGGTTTTGGTATCTGCCAACGTCGGCCCTCGTCCTGTCTATGATTCGGATGTGGTATATATATTGTCTTTATAACTATTGGTTCATTTATTGTTTATGAAAATTATGCGGACCAACGTGACATACATTTTATTTATCTAGGATGTATGTGAACCGGAAATTCCAACCGACCCTATTGTCGAGAGGTTAAATTTAGTTGAAGAAGAAAACAATTTCTTTAAGGAAAAAATAAAAAAAAATTGAGGAGGAGAAGATGATATTGGAGTTGCATGTTGCGGATGTCGTCGATGATCACAAGATCAAGATGGATGCAATGCGCTTGAAGATTAGAAAGATTAGAAAATATGCCATTCATACCGAGGCTTGGTATCATTATGCCGTTGGATCAATTGTTACCTTGGTTGCGATTATGATCGCCTTTGTTTTCACATTTAAATGTTTTACATAGTTTCAATGTATGGTTTAATTAATTAGATGCTCTGGAGAGCTATATGTTGTTAGATGAGAACTATGTATGTACTTTGGTTTTAATGTGATGATGAACTTCTATTAATTTGGACACTTAATTATATATAATGCACGCAGATGAACCGGCAATGGATGTACGGTGACAGACACACCTCCGGGTACATTAAGGGCGTGCATGAGTTTCTCGATGCGGCTGAGGCAAACAAGCAGAATGGTTTTATGTGTTGTCCATGCCCTAATTGTGGGAATACGAAGTCTTACTCTGACCAGAAAATCCTTCACACCCACCTGCTTTACAATGGTTTCATGCCACACTATAATGTTTGGACAAGGCACGGAGAAATAGGGGTTATGATGGAAGACGGCGAAGAAGAAGAGTACGATGACAACTATGTGCACCCTGAATACAGTGATGCTGCAACGGGGGGAGCTGGTGAAGATCAAGAGGAACCAGACGATGTGCCCAATGATGCTGCAACGGGTGAAGCTGCTGAAGATCCAGAGGAACCAGACGATGTGCCCGATGATGATGATCTCTGTCGGGTCATTGTCGATGCAAGGACGCAATGCATTAGTCAAAAGGAGAAGCTGAAGTTCGATCGCATGTTAGAGGATCACAAAAAAGGGTTATACCCCAATTGCGAAGATGGCAACACAAAGCTCGGTACCGTACTGGAATTGCTGCAGTGGAAGGCAGAGAATGATGTGGCTGACAAAGGATTTGAGAAGCTACTGAAAATATTGAAGAAGAAGCTTCCAAAGGATAACGAATTGCTCGACAGTACATACGCAGCAAAGAAGGTCGTATGCCCTCTAGGATTGGAGGTGGAGAAGATACATGCATGCCCTAATGACTGCATCCTATACCGCGGTGCATACAAGGATCTGAATGCATGCCCGGTATGCGGTGCATTGCGGTATAAGATCAGACGAGATGACCCTGGTGATGTTCATGGCGAGCCCCACAGGAAGAGGGTTCCTGCGAAGGTGATGTGGTATGCTCCTATAATACCACGGTTGAAACGTCTGTTCAGAAACGGAAAGCATGCCAAGTCGATGCAATGGCACAGTGAGGACCGTAAGAAAGACGGGAAGTTGAGAGCACCCGCTGATGGGTCGCAGTGGAGAAAAATCGAGAGAAAGTACTGGATGAGTTTGCAAAGGACCCAAGGAACGTATGGTTTGCTTTAAGCGCGGATGGCGTTAATCCTTTCGGGGAGCAGAGTAGCAATCACAACACCTGGCCTGTGACTCTATGTATGTATAACCTTCCTCCTTGGATGTGCATGAAGCGGAAGTTCATTATGATGCCAGTTCTCATCCAAGGCCCTAAGCAACCCGGCAATGACATTGATGTGTACCTAAGGCCATTAGTTGAAGAACTTTTACAGCTGCAGAATGGAAATGGTGTACGTACGTGGGATGAGCACATACAAGAGGAATTTAACCTAAAGGCGTTGCTGTTCGTGACCATCAACGATTGGCCCGCTCTGAGTAACCTTTCAGGACAGACAAACAAAGGATACCACGCATTCCCACACTGTTTAGATGACACTGAAAGTATATACCTGGACAAATGCAGGAAGAATGTGTACTTGGGCCATCGTCGATTTCTTCCGACCAACCATCAATGTCGAAACAAAGGCAAGCATTTCAAAGGCGAGGCAGATCACCGGAAGAAGCCCGCCATGCGTACCGGTGATCACGTACTTGCTATGGTCAATGATTTACATGTAATCTTTCGAAAGGGTCCCGGCGCACTAGCTGTTCCGAATGACGCTGAGGGACAAGCACCCATGTGGAAGAAGAAATCTATATTTTGGGACCTACCCTACTGGAAAGACCTAGAGGTCCGCTCTTCAATCGACATGATGCACGTGACGAAGAACCTTTGCGTGAACCTTCTAGGCTTCTTGGGCGTGTATGGAAAGACAAAAGATACACCTGAGGCACGGGAGGACCTGCAACGTTTGCACGAAAAAGACGGCATGCCTCCGAAGCAGTATGAAGGTCCTGCCAGCTACGCTCTTATGAAAGAAGAGAAAGAAATCTTCTTTGAATGCCTGCTCAGTATGAAGGTCCCGACTGGCTTCTCGTCGAATATAAAGGGAATAATAAATATCCCAGAGAAAAAGTTCCAGAACCTAAAGTCTCATGACTGCCACGTGATTATGATGCAACTGCTTCTGGTTGCATTGAGGGGGCTTCTACCGAAAAACGTCCGATTAGCCATTGTGAAGCTATGTGCATTCCTCAATGCAATCTCTTAGAAGGTGATCGATCCAGAAATCGTACCAAGGCTAAGGAGTGATGTGGCGCAATGTCTTGTCAGTTTCGATCTGGTGTTCCCACCATCCTTCTTCAATATTATGACGCATGTCCTAGTTCATCTAGTCGATGAGATTGTCATTCTAGGGCCCATATTTCTACACAACATGTTCCCCTTTGAGAGGTTCATGGGAGTCCTAAAGAAATATGTCCGTAACCGCGCTAGGCCAGAAGGAAGCATCTCCATGGGCCATCAAACAGAGGATGTCATCGGGTTTTGTGTTGACTTCATTCCTGGCCTTAAGAAGATAGGTCTCCCTAAATCGCGGTATGAGGGGAGACTGACTGGAAAAGGCACGCTTGGAGCGGACTCAATAATATGCAGGGACGGGCATTCTTGGTCTCAAGCACACTACACAGTTCTACAGAACTCTACCTTGGTGACCCCGTATGTCGATGAACACAAGAACAGTCTGCGCTCCAAACACCCGGAGCAGTGCGACGACTGGATTACATGTGAACACATTAGGACTTTCAGCAGTTGATTGGAAGCACGTCTCAGAGGTGACAACACTATTTGTGATGAGTTGTACTTGTTGTCCAGGGGACCATCTATGACTGTATTGATTTACAAAGGATACGAGATAAATGGGAATACATTTTACACGATTGACCAAGATCAAAAGAGCACCAACCAAAACAGCGGTGTCCGCTTTGATGCAACAACCGAGAAGGGAAAGGACACATATTATGGTTACATAGTGGACATATGGGAACTTGACTACGGACAAGATTTTAAGGTCCCTTTGTTTAAGTGCAAATGGGTCAATCTGTCAGGAGGCGGGGCACATGTAGACCCATAGTACGGAATGACAACAGTCGATCTGAAAAATCTTGGGTACACTGACGAACCGTTCGTCCTAGCTAATGATGTGGCACAGGTTATCTATGTGAAGGACATGTCTACCAGACCGAGAAAAAGAAAAGATAAGGAAATGAATACATCATACGATGAGCCAAAGCGCCACATAGTTCTTCAGGAAAAAGGGACATCCTGAGAGTGGAGGACAAGACAGACATGTCTAAAGATTATGAAAAGTTTCATGAAATTCCTCTCTTCAATGTCAAGGCTGACCCAAGCATCCTGATAAACGATGAAGATTATCCATGGTTACGGCGCAATAAGCAAATGACACAAGCGAAGAAAAAGTGAAGACTTTCTCCCGCAACTATTATGATGATACCATGCCAAATTTGTAACAGTATGCTATGCCAACTTTTTCAGAGTTCATTTGAAAACTATGAATTTAGGTCGAATTTTCTCTATAGGTGCATCTATGTTCATTTTTTTAGTAAAGTTAATCACAAACTTGTGATTCACACAAATTTCAAAGAATTCAAATTTTAACTATTAAAATTTGAAAACTAATGGCACTAACAGAAAGTTTATAATTTTTCTAAAACTAATGGCACTAACAGAAAGTTTATAATTTTTCTAAAACTAAAAGCAAAAAGAATTAAAAAATAAAGCAAAAAAACAAAAGGAAATAAATAATGCAGAAAACAAAACAAAAAAACTGGAAAAAAATAGGGCTCGCCCCTGGCCCATGACCATTAGTCCTGGTTTCTGCCACAAACTGGGACTAAAGGGTTGGCCCTAGTTGCACCCAGAGTTTAGTCCCACCTCGCCAACCGAAGGGCGCCCACACCTGTTTATAAGCCCGTCCCTCTCTGCGTTGTTGAGCTCCTCTCAAAGTGAAAATAGATGCCCCTATACAGGAAATTGGACCTAAATTCATAATGAATTTCTCTGAAATTCATAGAAATTGATTATGAATTTAGGTTTAATTTTCTCTATAGGTGCATCTATGTTCACTAACAGAAAAATTTATAATTTTTGCGACCTAAAAGAAAAAAGAAATTACTAAAAAACTATAAGTATTAAGTTCTAAGTAGAAATGAAAAAATAAATAGCAAAAAGGAAAAAATGCTTATAATATTTGTTATGACTAACTAAAATTACCAAATTGAGTATAATGATAAAACACAGTAATATTAAATAGCAGGAAAAAGAATGACTCAAAAATCAATTTTTATAGTAAAGTTATTCATAAACTAGTGATTCAGACAAATTTTAAAAAATTCAAATTTAAACTATTCAAATTTTAAAACTAATGGCACTAACATAAAGTTTATAATTTTTGAGACCGAAAATAAAAAAGAAATCACTACGAAACTATAAGTATTTAGTTCTAAGTAGAAATGAAAAAATAAATAGCAAAAAAGAAAAAAATGCCACCTACTGGGCCACCACGGCCTGAATACGACTAGAAACCCAACCATGGGCCAGGATTTAGGCCCGCAGCAGGCCCAATAGGCCCACAGGCATTGCAGTGACAGATTAGGCCCGAAAGCCTGCAGTTGAGAGGAGCTCGAGAGGGTGGGCGCAGCAGCGCTTCTAAACCACTCCCGAGCCCTCTCAACTAGCGAGGTGGGACTAAACTTTTGGGCGCGGGGCAGCACAAGGCCATTGGTCCCGGTTGGTGGGACGAACCGGGACCAAAGGGGGGCAATGGTCCCGGTTGGTGGCACAAACCGGGACCAATGCCCCTCTTTAGTCCCAGTTGGTGCCACCAATCGGGACCAAAGGCCGCCGCTTCCCGCCCTTTGGGCTGCTGAAAAGAGGCCTTTGGTCCCGGTTGGTGGCACCAACCGGGACTAAAGGGGGCATTGGTCTCGGTTTTTGCCTCGAATCGGGACCAATGCCTTAGCTATATAAGCAATACTTAGGAAATTTTCACCATTTCCCTCGCCAGTTGCCCCGACGACGCCGAGCTCATCGACGCCGCCAGGCTTCCCCGACGCCGTCCGCCGCCCCTACCGTCGCCCGTGCCTCGCCGTCGCGTCTCCGTCGCCGAGCCCGCATGCCCCTGCCCTCGCCCCCGAGCGGGCCTCCATCGTCCCCGACGCCGTCCGCCGCCCCTGCCGTCGCCCGTGCTTCTTCCTCGTCGCCGAAGCCACCTCGCGGTGAGCGCCGCCCCGTTCCCCTGCTCCTCCCCCTGTACTGGCTGCCGTCGCCGCCGCGCACTGCCATCGTGCCGCCGCCCTGCCTTGCGCGGCCGCCGCGCGCCGCCCCTGCCCTTCGCTGCCGCCGCGCGCCACCCCTGCCTTGCGCGGCCGCCGCGCGCCGCCCCTGCCCTTCATTTTTTTAAGTTTAGTTTTTTTGTTCATATATATATATAATGTATATGTGTATGTACGTATGTGGCTATGTGTATGTATTTGTTCATAGAAAATTTTGTATAATGTATTTGTGTATGTATAATGTATATGTGTATGTATAATGTTCATATACAATGTATAATGTATATGTGTATGTATATGTGTATGTTAGTTTAATTTTTTTGTTCATAGAATTTTTTTCATATATATATAGAAAGTTTTTTGTTCATATATAGAAAGTTAGAAGAAAATTTAGAATATGCTAAAATTTATAAGAAAAAGAAGGATAGGGAAAGAATAAAATAAGAAGAGGAAGAAAGAAGAAGAGGAGAGGAAGAAGAGGAGAAATAAATAAGAAAAGGAAAAAAGAAGAAAAAGAAGAGGAGAAGAAGAAAGGAATAGAGGAGAAGAAGAAAAAATAGAATTATTCTATTTTTCCTTCTTCTCTTCTATTCGTTTCTTATTCTCCTATTTTTCTTCTTCTTCTTTTTTCTTCGATCTTCTCCTCTCTTCTTCTCCTCTTTTTATTTCTTCTTTGTTTTCTTATGTTTTATCGGGTCTGTCATCGTCGATATACCCCTCCCGATAACTTCAACACGAGGGGGGTCGATATACCCCCTCCCCGATAATATTATTTTCCCATGTACGTATGTCGTCGTTGTCGATATAACCCCCTCCCGATAACTTCAACACGTGTGGGGGGGTCAATATACCCCCTCTCGACTGCGATAACTTATACCGCGGGAGCACCCCCCGACCCTCTTGCTCGACCAAAACTCTCGAGGACACCCAAACCGTAGAAAAAACGATGTCGGTCTCCTACCCCCTCCCGCCGCGCCCCTACCCGACAAACTCTCTCGAGGCCACCCCAAACCCTTGAAGCATTGTCGAGGCCACCCCAAACCCTAGAGAAGCAGCGTCGAGGCCACTAATTAATATATATGATTCCTTACCGTGATTAGCTAGCTAGTTCTACGTTTTCCACCAATATATCCATCTGTCATGTTTGAATAATAATTGCCATGTTGTAAATATTTGTAGAAACTATGGACACCGCCCGAGACGAAGCAAAAGAAGCGTTGTTGAGGGACATAATCACAGAAGGAAGTGATGCCGTCTCATTGTTTCTCAACGACACCGATGGTCTGGAAGGAGAGGGTGAAGAAGCTGGCTCCGATGACCTAATGCCGGTGCAAGAAGGAGAACGTGAGGATGGCTCGGGTGACCCAATGCCAGTGCAAGAAGGAGACCGTGATGACGGCTCCGGTGACCGAACCAAGTCCGGCCAGGTATATATATTAGTTAAGCCTGTGCTGACTAGCTAATTGATGCATTCATTGTTTTGGTATGTACAAATATTAATTAAGTATTTGTTCTTTTTCTAGCCCTCCGGATCGAGCACAACTGAGGTAAAGAGACAAGGCCCGAAGAAAAAGTTGAGCTCAGATGAAAGGTTTGAGATCATAGCAATCGCGCCCGACGGCCAACCGATTGAACCCATCCGAACAAAGAACGCATTTGTTGCTCAGTGCGGGGTTCTGGTTAGGGACAAGATCCTGATCAACATCCAGCAATGGTTAAAGCCGGCTACAGAAGACCCTGAGGTGTCTTACGTCAATAATATGCAGAAAAATGATCTTTGGACTGAGCTGAAGTCAAATTTCACCCTACCGCCAGAGGATGATCCGGAGAAGCCAGTTAAAGAGCACTTAATCAAGTCTTTTACTCTTAAGAGGATGGTAGACCTATTCAGGAGGTGGAAGAAAGAGCTGAATAGGTTTGTCGATAAAAAAGAGACACCAGAATTCAAGGGCAGATATGAGAAGATCAGAGATCACTGGCCCGCATTTGTGGCCAACAAGACATCGGAAAAGAGTAAGAAGATGTCGGCGACAAACAAGAAAAATGCTGCGAAGAAGAAGCATCACCATCGCACGGGGTCAGGTGGGATTTTTTTTCAAAACTATGTTATTTTTTGTAGCAATTTCGGAAACTATAGGACGTAATGCAAAAAAACCAAAACTAGTAGCCCGTCGGCCATTCTTTGGCCGAAGTAGAACTTTTCGGCCACAGTTAGGCCGAAGTAGTACTTTTCGGCCACAAGTAGGCCGAAGTAGTACTTTTCGGCCATCCCCTGGCCGAAAAGGTACTTTTTGGTCAACTCTAGGCCGAAATAGACTTTTTGGTCTAGTCTAGGCCGAAAAGTCACTTTTTGGTCAACCCTAGGCCGAAGTTGCATGGCTCATGCTGAAATGTATTTTGTCACCACCCGTTTCCCGCCCACCCCTTCCCGCCATATGTTTCCGCCACCCGTCTCTCGCCAACCCCTCCCCGCCAATCCCTTCCCGCCTTATTTTCCCGCCAATCTGTTCCCGCCTTATTTTCCCGCAAATCCCTTCCCGCCTTATTTTCCCGCCAATCCCTTCCCGCCTTATTTGCCCGCCAATCCCTTCCCGCCAACCCTTTCCCGCCATACCGCAGTTATTCTTTCCCGCCATTTTCTCCTCTGTATCTATATGTCGGTGTACTAGAGTAGGGGTACCCTAGTATCCCGAACTTGTGCACGGGCAGTCGCAGCATCCCGCGGCAAGGCTTGCCGAGTGACCGCCAAGACCCTCCGCGGCTACTTTGAAGACCATTCAAGAGCAAAGTACTCAAACCAAAACCCCGGCAAGAGGAGCTTGCCGGGAAGGCCAACCAAGGCATACCAAGAAAACTTGCCGCGACGCGCCACGCGTCCCGGCAAGGCCCGGCGAGCGACAAGCTCCCGAACACGACAAGACGACGACCGCGGCAAGGAGCTTGCCGGGGGAAACCCCCACTTCGTACTCGCGCTCCAGCACACCCGCCAACGTGTCGCTCTAGGACCCTCCCAAGCACACGTGGCAGGAGGCCGTGCAGCTAGGGGTGCGCGGTGGCAAGCAGGCGCTGACAAGATAACCATCGTGGCAAACGGTGGCGTCCCTAGCGGTCCCTTTCGGTACTGTTTAGGCGACACAGACGGGCAATTAATGCCCTTGTCCCCTGCCGCCAGGGTTAGGTATGATACACTATAACAGGTAGCTGTGCCTACCAGAGCACCTTTCCATTTTTGCCCTTTACCTCCGTTGCCACCTGTCGGTAACCCCTTGAGCATATAAAAGGAGGCCCGTGTGCAACGTAGGAAGGGGGGTTAGCCAGTTCGAACACTCATGCTCGGTCTTGCTAGCCGCTGGTGTGTACTGTAGCACTCCGCGCTCCCGAGCTAGAAATCAATACAAAACCACAAAGCAGGAGTAGGGTTTTACGCATCCGTGCGGCTCGAACCTGGGTAAATCGCTCGCGTGCTTCGCCTCGATCTGCTCTTTGCACGACCTCCGCCCCCGCCGAACTGAAAGGGACCCGGTCCGCCGGTCCCATAGGTGCCCGTGGATCAGCACCCCGGCATCTTTGGCGCGCCAGGTTGAAGATTGCCGTCACCAGGATCCTGCGCCTGAGGCTTGCCGGGCTTACTGTTGGCGCTGTTGGCGCAGACTTCCTTCGCCGCCGCATCGCCCCCCTGCAGGAACGGGGGAGGCCCATTTGGGAGTTCAAGAACGCGGCAAACATCATGAGGCTGCGGCCAGGCCTCAATTACAACTTCACAGTCCTGGAGCTCAACGCGATGCTGCAGGAGCTGTTCAAATATGACCCCCAGCATCCCGAGGTGTTCAGGTTGCCGGGGGGCGTCGTGCCATTGTGCAACAATTCCGCGCTCGACCACATCCGTGCAATGATGCCGGAGTGCGACTCGCACGGGATTGTGCCAACTTGGCAGGAGCCTGCAGACCAGGTCGTGCAGCAATTCTTCGACGACTTGGTGGAAGTGCCAATCCGCCTCGACGAGAAGGACGGCCTCACCCGCGACACCACGGATGCGGAGATGGCGCTCATCGCCACCAGGCTGGAGGAGGCAGCGGCAGCCGCAGCCGCGGGCGAGTTCGGGTTCACTGCGGAGGAGGCCGATGCAGCAGAAGCGGCAAGCCGTGCCGAGCGAGGGGAGCCTGCCGGCAAGAAGGGGCTTGCTGGGCAAGACACCGAGCCGAGCGAGCCCGCCAAGGACACGAGCGGCTCGTTGCAAATCGACTCTTCTTCCACCTCGTCTTCAGACAGCTCACCAGAAGCAGAACCTCCATCCCCACCAAGAAGGCGCCTCCGCAAGGTTGGTGATGTTGCGGAGCGGCAAGCGGGCCAACAGTCGCCATGCCGCATGACACGCTCGACCACGGCAAACACCGTTGCCGCGGGAGCGCCTCATGCTACGACGGCAACTGGAGCGGAGTCTAGCCGGACCACCGCTTCAGTCCGTGCCGCTACTCACGCCGTGCCAATAGCCGGAGCGGGGTCGTCTCAGACCGCCGCCACTGCTCCCGCCTTCGCGACAAGCGCCTCGCGGGACTCCATCTTGGCTTGTCGCGCGCGGTAGAGCGACATCAACCTGCGCAGCAGCCGCTCTTCTTCGGGCTCGTTGCTGCTGCTGCCTGGCGCGTCGACCAGCTTCAGCCCCGCGGAGGCGAGCACTTCTCCGTCGAAGACCTCCCCCTCGACCGGCGCTCTGGAGCTTGATGCCCAGGGAAGATTGATGAAGACGTCATCGCCGGCCTTCAAATAAACGCCCGGCTGGGGATCCTTGGAACTTGGCGCTGCGGCTTCGGCGGATGGGTCGGCGGTCAGCGTAGCGCCTGGCGCTCCTGCGGCATCTGGGCCGTCAGTACGATCGCCAGATTCCTCGCCAGTTGCTGCGGCGTCAGCCTTGGCGGCCTCTGCGCCGGTGGCATCTCCAGCACCGGCAGCTTCGTCGGCGGCGACCTCTGTCTCCATCTGCTCCGCAGCGGATGGATCTGACGGCCGGAAAAGGGGAGAAGAGCCAAACAGAATCCAGCAGAAACTCATAAAGATCAAGAAAAGAAGGATTCAAGGGAAGTTTTGAAGCAAGGGGAGTACCTGCACCAGGCTCTGCGGTCGTGGTCTCCGTCGTCGGGGGGCCGCTGGCGCTGTCCCTCGCCGGAGAACCCTCCCTTGCCGGAGACTTCTCGCTCACCGGGGAGCCTTCCCTTGCCGGAGAATTCTCCCTTGTCGGGGGATTCTCCCTTGGCTCCTGGTGGGGCTGCTCGGCTCCTACACAAGTCAACAAGCAGATATCAGCAAAGACAAGTACCCATGCGCGCCTCGCCGCGGAAAATAATTCACACACTTACGCTGGGAGCTGCCATGGAGGAAAGTCGCCGGCTCCGGCAAGGTTGTCTCGGGCGCGCCACCTGTTGTCGCAGTGGGCTCGTCCTCGATGTTGATCACCGGGGCCTTAGCTCTCTTTGCCGCTCTCTGGGCCAGAGTCCTAAAGAGGAACAGATTCAGGGAAAAGCAAGTGAGAAACAAGACCAACAGCAAGAGTTGAAGAAATGCAAGTACAACAAGATAAGCTTACTCTTCTTCTTCTTCCTCGTCGGAGCTTAACGCGGAGAAGTCGAAGCCTGGCGCACGAACCCCTAGCTTAGAGGTCGAGTGTCCGTCCCTTTGCTTTTCTTTCGTTCGCAGGGCTCGCATATCCTGGCCAGACCGCTTGAGGACGAAAAGGAGAAGAAGGGCGCGCCGGCACATAGGCCCCGGCAAGCCAGTGTTGCTGGGGGCTGCGAGTACCAAGATTCATCCACAGCAAGCCAGAGTTGCCGGGGGCTGCGATATCAGATAAGTCTTTCGTCCCTCACCATGCATCCTCTTATGGACTGGGGAATGCGAAACCGCGTTTCTTCCCGAAAACTGCCGTGCTCCCTCAACTCTAGGCCCTGGGGCTCGTTCCCGGGGCCAAGTTTGGTCGTAGTCGCGGCAGCAAAGGGATGAAACGAGGAGGCCGCACCCACCTCGTTCCCGCCTCCGTCAAAGGCGTGAGAAAGGTCGAGCGACGTGGGAAGGCGGCAGGGCCTGTTGCCGGGAGATGAAATGTCTGTCCGAGGGATACCAAGGATTTGCTCCTTGGCGTGGGTTCAACCCGCGAGACAAATAACCCAGCAAGCATCCCCTTTTCATTAAAAAACATCCCACTCAGGTACAGTCCATACAGGATGAAAAACATGAAAGAGAGGATTACAAGTTTTAGATGCAGCTAAGGCCCGAAGGCTTACAAATTAAAAAGATAAGATGCCCGTAATCCCTTTCCTGTCCCTCTCTTCAGGAGGTAGGTCAAGGAGGAGAAAAGGGCAAAAGGGGCGCCTAGGCGAGCTACGGGTGCCAGAAGACACCAAGAGAACATCCCGAGGGCCGTCCGAAGGCTGGACGGTGATGGCGGCGCCGGAAGCGGGGCTCGAAGACGGGGCGGCAGGACGTCAGCATGTTGTCGAGGACACCACGCCCTCGTACTCCGACTTGACGGCCTTGTCGCCAGCCCTCTTCCCCTTCCGCAGCCTCCCTACGCCAGCTGCCCAAGGAGACGACCCCGGGGAGTTCAAGGACCCGGCGACACGGATGATGGGGTCACCGGTGCCGCACGAAGCGGCGCCCGACACCTAGTCGGACCCGCCATCCCGCCGCCCGCTACCCTCATCGTCGCTGTCGCTCTCCCCCTCGTCACTCTCGCTCGAGGGGGAGCCTTCACTATCGGAGGAGCTGTCCACGCAGCACTTCGCCCGAGTGCCGAAGCACCCGAAGACCTTGACGGAGAGGAGATCGCCCTCCATCAACTTAAAATGGAGGGTAAACCCCTCCATCAGGCTGTGGATACGGGCGAACATCTTCCACCCTCGATCAAGATACATCACATTAGGGGCTGGGAATACAAAGCGGACTCGCGTGCCGCTGATCCCACAGCCCCTCATGTGCAGTCTCACTGTCTCGGGCGGGTCCAACTCCATCATGCTCGCAAACGGAGCTGGAAGCCGGAGGCGACGACGAGGCGCCCGGCGCAGCCTGACGAAGAACTCGCAAGGGTCGTCCCCTATATGGACCGCCGTGGGGAGAGGAACCGCCGGCGGAGGCGAAGCTGGCGCGCCGCCCCGTCCGCCTCTTCCCCGAGCGCCTCGACCTCGTCCTCGACCTCGTCCACGACCTCGCCCCCTCCCTCTTCCCCTTATGGCTGGCTCTGCCACCACGGGCGCGGGAGAAGGAGGGGTGCGCTGTCTGGCGGCGACCCTCGCCGCCATCGATGAAGGGCCAGGGTTCCCTTTCTCCATGGCGAATGAGAGAAAGGGGAGCAGAAGCTGAAGAAAGGAGGAGATGAGAGAGTGCGGGCTTCTGTGCTCCCCTCCCGCCCTTTATAAAGGAGCGAGGTGGGGGCCCGGCCGCCCCGCTCAGCGAATCAAGGCACGGGAAGAGCAGGGAGTCGGCGCCGACCCGCTGCCTCTGCTCGCGACGGCCCAGTTTCCCACTTCCACCGTCCGCGACCCCAAGCGCATGGGAGCCGCGTGGCGGGGATGCAGAACCGAGGCGACGGATGAGGCGGCCTCGCCCCACCCCGTGATCGCGGGGAGTGGACGCCTCGAAAACCGCGCACCGGCCCCGTCCAGTAAATGCACCACGCCCCCACGCCTACCTCCGTTTAGGGAGGAGGGCGTGAACCGTCCCCTTCATCATGGCCTGACGCATGCTCGCGGGGCTTAGCCCCACGCACGCCGCCCACGTCACCCACGACGCCGCGTTTGACGCGTGCCGTTCTGGGCGTGCGCGGTGGAAGCGGAGAGATATGCGGCGTGACCTAGGCCGCGCGTGCCCGTGCACTGTTTTGGGCCTGGCCCAACAGCGCTCGGCACGTCTGGCCCAGGCCCGGGGGCTCCTGTCGGTGTACTAGAGTAGGGGTACCCTAGTATCCCGAACTTGTGCACGGGCAGTCGCAGCATCCCGCGGCAAGGCTTGCCGAGTGACCGCCAAGACCCTCCGCGGCTACTTTGAAGACCATTCAAGAGCAAAGTACTCAAACCAAGGCCCCGGCAAGAGGAGCTGGCCGGGAAGGAAACAAAACCCCGGCAAGAGGAGCTTGCCGGGAAGGCCAACCAAGGCATACCAAGAAAACTTGCCGCGACGCGCCACGCGTCCCGGCAAGGCCCGGCGAGCGACAAGCTCCCGAACACGACAAGACGACGACCGCGGCAAGGAGCTTGCCGGGGGAAACCCCCACTTCGTGCTCGCGCTCCAGCACACCCGCCAACGTGTCGCTCTAGGACCCTCCCAAGCACACATGGCAGGAGGCCGTGCAGCTAGGGGTGCGCGGTGGCAAGCAGGCGATGACAAGATAACCATCGTGGCAAACGGTGGCGTCCCTAGCGGTCCCTTTCGGTACTGTTTAGGCGACACAGACGGGCAATTAATGCCCTTGTCCCCTGCCGCCAGGGTTAGGTATGATACACTGTAACAGGTAGCTGTGCCTACCAGAGCACCTTTCCATTTTTGCCCTTTACCTCCGTTGCCACCTGTCGGTAACCCCTTGAGCATATAAAAGGAGGCCCGTGTGCAACGTAGGAAGGGGGGGTTAGCCAGTTCGAACACTCACGCTCGGTCTTGCTAGCCGCTGGTGTGTACTGTAGCACTCCGCGCTCCCGAGCTAGAAATCAATACAAAACCACAAAGCAGGAGTAGGGTTTTACGCATCCGTGCGGCCCGAACCTGGGTAAATCGCTCGCGTGCTTCGCCTCGATCTGCTCTTTGCACGACCTCCGCCCCCGCCGAACCGAAAGGGACCCGGTCCGCCGGTCCCATAGGTGCCCATGGATCAGCACCCCGGCACTATAAAACCCGCTTCAGGCGGAGGTGGATAAGCATTCCAGTGTAGTGTAGTCGAGATGTCCCATTATCCATTCGATCGTAGTTTTCACCCTGAGATGAGCAGCACTCTGCTGAGTCTAGCTACCGATTTCAAGATGGACAATAGGATAGTTCCATGGGACGAACTCACGGGTAGTGAAACCATAATGAATGAGTTGGCTCACCAATTATGTAGGTCTGGGTGGCCTGAAAGGACCTATGAGGAGGTACGTCAAGAACTTCTTAGGTTGCATGAAAGGTGGAAGAAGGTGGTGGAGCCGAAGAGTGAAAATGTCAGAAGGACTGCAGAAAAGCATCCATTTTTATGGACTGAGGAGAGCGAGGACGACGATGATATCTTCATGCCACCGCTTTCGGGTTCTGCATCGTCGAAGGGCAAGAGTTCTGCATCGTCCAAAGGAAAGAGTTCTGCATCCGCGAAGGGCAAGAGTTCTGTATCGACCAAGGGCAAGAGTTCTGCATCGACAAAGGGCAAGAGGAGCGCATCGTCGAAGGGCAAGAGGGCTGCATCAACGGAGGATGACGATGATGACTTCATGTAGTATGTAAGATGTATTCCAGTTGTACCGTTTCATTCAGATGTATTTGCATTATTAGTTTGTATTGTATTATTGTACGGCATTATGTTCTATCTGAATTTCATTTTGTAGTATGTAAGATGTATTGCACAAGTTCAGCCGCACCATTTAATTCAGATGTACTTGTATCTTAATTATCGGTTATAGTCTATTTGGAAATGTAACTGAAATAAGAATGCGAATTAATAGTAATATGTCTCTCGCATACATAAAACAATATATGTCTCCTGATCACATAGAAGCAAGTGCGATAGTAACACATACATGAAGCATGTCTCATACATAAATACTGACACACAGCTGCGAATAGTCTGAAACTAACATAGATAATGAGTCATACATAGATAGATAAGCATATCACTGCGGGGGACGACGACGAGTCTGGGTCTTCCTCGGGCGAGGACCGGAAGGCGATAAGCGCTGAGGCGGTGGACGAGGCTCGCGATAACCACGACCATAGTTAACCTCGTCTGTCACGGTCTGTGTCTCCTGCGTCGGTGGTGGTGGTGGAGTGTGAAACACTGTCTGCGAGAAGCCATAAATGTTTGTAGCTTGGTCATCATCCTCGCGGTCGCCCTCAAAGTACGAAGCACCACCACTAAGGATCGGTGACTGCTCTGAATGCATGAACGGTTGCGAATGGTTGCCGCCTGCGGTAAAGTAAAATTGATACAAATGCATGAACGAAGCACCACCAGTAAGCATCAGTGACTGCTGAGAATGCAAGAACGATTACTACATTGTTCAAAAGAATGTAGTGAGTAGTGTTACCTAGATTCATCTGCTGATGCCAGGAAGAGCTCCCTGGCTGTGAAGGAGGTGGCTCATGCCAGGAAGAGCTCGCTGGCTGTGAAGGAGGTGGCTCATGCCAGGAAGAGCTCCCTAGCTGTGAAGGAGGTCGCTCATGCCAGGAAGAGCTCCCTGGCTGTGAAGGAGGTGGCTCATGCCAGGAAGATCTCCCTGGCTGTGAAGGATGAGGTTCTGCACGGTGCACAGAGGGTCGTGGTTCTGAACGGTGCACAGAGGGTCGTGGTTCTGAATGCTGTACAGAGGGACGTGGCGGACGATGTGCTGGAGGAGGAAGTGCAACATCCGAAGTCCGTCTACACGTAACAGCTGCGTAAATCCCGCGTAGCTTGTCATCAAGACGCCTCAACCATGAGACGCCCTCTCGCGGTGGGATAGTTTCTCCCCTCTGAAAGCGCCGCATTAAAGCGGAAACCTCCTCTCGCGCCTGTAGTGTCAAGTAACCCTGTACACAAAGAGTGAACCAATTATATCCTTGTTGTATGATAGACACCACGAATAGACAACCAAGCGAATATGTCCAGATTAACAAAAGACTTAACATATGAGAACCAAGGCATTTACCGCGTGGTGTCTGGTTCCCACAACAGAGGCAGTTGGGTACATATCGCTGGTGAGAGGGGCTTCGATCTGATCAGGAGCAGCTGATGGAACCAAGTAGATCCTCGTTGTATGCCGGTAACGCTGCAGATACAACCCGAAAATTTCCCAGTTAAAGGGCCGAACCTCACCCCAGATATTTGTCGCAGCGGTAGTCCATTCGTCAACGTAAGGGGTAATGCTCTGAATCCAATAAGCCATGGACTTGTTTCCTCCTAGGCGACTGTCCCTGAGATTGACATGCGCGATACATGATTAGGTATATTATGAATGCAGAGCTGACAACTAAAATAGTATTAGTACTTACTTGTGCACGTGGTCTGGCAAGTGTGGAATATCTGGAATCTCAGGCTGTTGATATAGACCGAACTGTCTCATCACCCTATGAAGAGACATCTCCTCAACCGTCACGTCGAACACCAACTTGGCCTTGGTCATCCAAAAGTGCCGATCTCTAGTGCACAATCCAGAAATCCCAACTGGGTACCTCGATGATATAGCCTGAGGCGAGTATGGCTCCCAAATAACTTGATCCTCGTGCAAACTATCAAACTGCGCCATGAAGGACGGGTAGCATCCCCTAACCTGAGTATGCGCAAACTGTCTCTGCGCATGACAACAAATAAGCATTAGTAATACTATTGAATGGCGAGAAATAATTGAATTAATTGTTACTTAATATAAAAGTACCTCTCGCCGTGTCCAAACAGATCCCATAGTAGGTAAGTCACCGATAGCAGGCACATAAGTCCCAGCTAAGTCCTCCAAACCAAAAGGTTTATCAATGTAGACATAGGGTCGTCCAATAGGGAACCTCTCGTATGACCAAAGCTGCAACAATAATGGAGATCCAACAAGACTAGATTTTCTAGACTTCAACAAGCAAGCTTTGCACAGGCCTCTGTACGTAGCCGCTAACACAGCAGAACCAAAACTCCTCTGTAGAATATCCGCGGGGCAACGTGCTTCAGCTATCTCTCATGCAATACCGATGAGTCGTGCATCGACAGTGGTCACGTGGTTCTCCGTAAACATTGTCTTGTCGAACAGCCAAAGAATATATGCCTCTAGGGACCGGTCAATCTGTGCCTCCGACAACTGAACGTCGGGATGTCCTAACGAGACAATCTACATAGAAACGTAATAATTGTATGAACATCGGACAACTAAAAAACAACATTTGTTTAAGTGGCCGTGATGGTTACCTGAAACTGGCTCAACCATCTAAAAAGAGGTCCATGAGGATCGTTGTCTATAGCCCTAGCAGTAGGGACTGCAGCCAAAAAACGGGTCTGCATCGTGTATCAGCCATTATATGGTCTCCATTATATGCACACATACCTATCAACCCATGAATCGTGTATCAGCCAGTTAGTCTTTGGGGTACGAGTGATCAACACGTCTAAGTTGTTGCCCGCTTCCGTAAGGGCGCCCCGGTGCTTTCTATCGATGTTACCATTAAGCAACGGATACGAAGACATATCTGCAATTCAAACAACAAATCTCAGGTGCAAATAAAACATAGTACGACATATTACAAATTATAACATAGTCCTGACATATTACGAATTAAAACATAGTCCTGACATATTACATATTAAAACATAGTCCTGACATATTACAAATTAAAACATAGTCCTCACATATTGCAAATTAAAACATAGTCCTGACATATTACATATTAAAACCCACTACGACACATTATATAGCTTGTGAGTTATTTCTTCCTCGTCCGCCCCTTCGGCCTCGACTGCCACGACCATGTCCGCCTCTTGCTCCTGTTGTCGCAGCCGTCGATGTGGAAGCACTCGTCGATGCGGAAGCACCATCTTTGTTCAGGTCGGGACAATATTTCATCCTATGCCCATAAGCCGCGCATGACAAACATTGTCTGGTTGCTCCACCAGCTTCAGACTGGTCCATATCGTTCCGGATGCGACGGGCCTTTCGTCTGCCCCTACTTGTTCGCCGAAGGTCTGGATGCGGGATGTATACTCTCTCACCGTCCTTTACCTTGTTGAAATTGCCGACGACTCTAAACCCTGTCATCTCGCCTGTCCGGGTGTTGAGCACTGCCTCTTTTAAATAGTATGGGGACACAAAGGATATAGCATCCAACTGAATCTGGCCACAGGCAGCCAACACATGAGAGCAAGGTAGGTGCAACAACTTCGGTTTGTTGCATGTACACTCACACGTTGGATATAATTCCGTTCCAATTTTTACCTCGCGTGTCTTCACCTCATTTCCAGAACCAAAACCATCGGTAGGAAGCTGAACCTCATACCTCCTTTCTTGATTCCCTATGAGTCTTACACTGTGCTTCTTTGCTTTCTCTATCTTCTTTGCCATGTATTCCATGACACGGCTACAATAAGGTGTGTTCTGATTATCTTCAATATGCTTCTTTGCTAACTCGTGCCTTTCTCTGCAATATCTCAAAGTGCCATGGAATACAGCCTCCACAATAGCTGTGAGTGGCAATGCTCTATTCCCTCTCAGCACAAAGTTATACACCTCTGCAAGATTGGTTGTCATGTGGCCATACCTAGCTCCATGTGTGTCATGCAGCAAAGACCAATTCATTGGAGGCTCTTTCTCTATCCACTCAGAAAAATTCTTTATTGCCCTTCCCTTCTTTCTCTTAGTATTAGGAGGGTCAATTGCTGGCAAGTCACAAAGACCAACTGGCTCCTCTAGCTCCGCGATGAGTGCTGCTAATTTAACCTGATCTTCTTCCATTTTCTTCCTTGCATGGACCTGCTTCTTAGTAAACTCATCTAGTTTTGACCAAATAAATTCGTATTTCCGCTGCTGGCTCTACTTGCATAATTTTTTGAACAAGTTCATCAACCGCTTGTTCTTGAACTGTGAGAAAAAATTAGCCCCAAGATGGCGCATGCACCACCGGCTCTGCAAGTCCCTCCAAGGTGTTGGTTCGTCATCTGCTGGATTACGAAGTGTCTTCACGGCCTTCAATATACCAGCATGTCTGTCATGAATGACACATACGTTTGGTCGGTCCTTCACGATGGCAATTTTCACTTGGCGGAAGAACCATACCTAGCTGAGAAAGTTCTCACCCTCCACAAATGCCATGGCAAGTGGGATGATTTGATTGTTCCCGTCCACACCAATAGCAGTCAGGATTTGCCCTCTATACTGACCGGTCAGGAATGTACCATCCACAAATATAACAGGAGGACAATGCCGGAAAGCTTCGATGCACATAGCAAAAGAGAAGAACACTCGTTTCAACACCTTGAAATCTGGTATACTCAGCAACCTCATGTGTTGTACGTTCACATAAGTGCCGGGATTCCTCTCCTTCAGTATGCCCAGGAGACGGACAACATTATCATATGAGTCGAAGAACGTCCCAAACCTTTCCTCCATAGCCTTCTTGTTAGCCCTCCAAGCCTTCCCATAAGGAATGACATAATTCCATCTGACCTTCACTGTTGTCTGGATGTGTTTTGCTTCCATATCTTTCTTCTCTACTATCTCAGTATACATGAGTTGCGCAATGAGACTTGAAGTCGGGTTCGGATGCTTGACCAGCAGGTTCGTCCTCACACAATTATGTGGGACGACAATGGTGACAACCCAGTGGATGTCATACTTCGGCACGTGCCCGTGCACCTTCCCAGGACAACCTGTTACAACACATTTCACGGTATAGTTTGTTGGACTTGATATGTGTGTCTTGAAAACCCTCTGCGTAGACATAGCCCACTTTATCACAACATACTTCAATTTTTTCTTTGTATCAAACATAGCCCTATTTGTACTTGGTTCAGATTATACTGCCATGGAGTCTCATGGCCATCGTTCACCGTAAGGCCGGTGGATATGTCCTGCTCCCATGTAGAAGGAATCGGTACCTCAACTTCATCCTCAGAATTTTCAGAATCCAGTTCCTCCACCAATCCATCCTCGTCCTCTTCCTCCATCACCCTCTGCATTTCATCCCCTTCCTCATCCCCATCAGCAAAACCAGAACCAGCTAATATTATCGAATGGCTACTCTGCCCAGTATCAGGACCACAAACATTGTGTGGCACGTAGTCTGACTGTTTCTCGGGTTGGCTACCATCCACATCTTGTGGCTGTGACCCGGATAAAACAATCTCGTTAGCCACTTCACTGCCTTGGCCGGGTTCATACCCCCTGTGGAGTTGTACGGTATTCTCCTCCTTCGGCACAGGTTGCACAAGTGCATATGGGTGGATTCTTCGGTCTCGGCAGCGTCTTAACAGGGACAACCAATGTTGGCTCCTATCTACCGGCATCAACTCCCACTTGACATTTTTACAAGATTTGGTCCACAATGCATGAATACTGACGGAACATACTTCAGGATCTAGCCCGAAACTAGTTGTCAACCGGTACTTCAATTGTCTAATGTCCAGTCTGTCCGGGTCTGCTAGTGTCATGACGCCATTTTTAAACTCACTAAGATCAACCCCCAACTCATTATATCGAACATTACCAGCGCCGTAGTAAACATTCAGATTTACTGATTCAGACATTTTCACCTGTCAGACATTGTCATCTTCTCATTAATCACAACGAACTATGCGCTAAAATGCCTCCAAAAATATATTAACACTAAAATTCACAATATGACTTATATACACTAACTAAACTATATTAATCACAATATACACTAATATTATCCGCTACACGAACTATGCGCTAAAATGCTTCCAAAAATATATTAACACTAAAATTCACGATATACACTAATATTATCCGCTACGCGAACTATGCGCTAAAATGCCTCCTAAATTAAATTTACACTGAAATTCACAACGAACACTAATATTATCCGCTACACGAACTATGCGCTAATATTTACATAATATTTGTAACGACGTGATTATACCTTCGAAGTGTGTGTCCGCTTCTTGCTTGCACCACCGGAGAACGACAACGCCGCCCCCGACGACCGGAGGTTCAACTCCGGTCAGCCCCCAACCTGCTCCTCCTCCTCACCACCTCCTCCTCCTCACCACCTCCTCCTCTGCAGCTGCTGCTACCCGTCCTCCTCTCCACCATGGCTCCTCCTCCCCAAACACATCAAAAGCTATCCCATAGCAAAAAATAACACCGTAGGCCGGTGGGGATTGCTATGATCTACCGATTCTGTGGGTTGGATTTGCAAATGTGTGGCAAATGAAGAAGATCGGCGCGGGGGGGAGTTCTACAGAGAAGAACTGAGAGAGAGAGAGAAAGGGAAACGAAAAACAGAGCACAGCGCAGGGGCGAACGGGTGTTTATCCGCACCTTTTCGGCCTAGACCTGGCCGAAAAGGTCTTCGGTCGAAGCCTGGCCGAAAAGGCCAGCTTCGGTCACCGGTGGGCCGAAAACGGCCCAGTTCGGCCGCCTAGCAACTGAAGCTACTATTTTCGGCCGGGCCCCCGCCAACAGCGAGTTCTCGGCCCAAGCGCGGCCGAAAAGCCTACTTCGGCCATGGCCTGGCCGAAAACTCCCTTTTCGGCCCACTCCTGGCCGATGGGCTACTAGTTTTGCGTTTTTTTCATTCTACGCTATAGTTTCCGAAATTGCTACAAAAAACATGATAGTTTTGAAAAAAAATCGTGCATCCATCCATCATACCTGTCTGCCTGCTGCCGCCGTTTGAGAGCCATCCGTTTGTTTCTCTAGTAGTAGTATTGTAGTAGTAGTTCGTACAAGTACCGCGGGCGTATTGTACGAGTGCGTAGAGGAGTTTGGAGCAGGATATGATGGATTCTTCAGCAGTCGGCCAATTAGCTAGCTATGTCCTAGCTAGCTTCTGAGCATCATTGGCCCAATAAAGTAAGCATGCATGCGACCCCCTAGCTAGCTAGAAGCTAGGCCAGCAGTCCGTAGTAGCTTGTGATCAGTGATGTGTATCAGTGTTGTTCGTGTGTGTGATCAGATCTGTCATGTATCCATTGTTGAGCTATTTGTCTTGGTGATGTTTGCAACAAAAAGTGTGGTTGTTTGTGATGGATTTGTTTGTACAGTAAATGCATGCTATTAATTTATTTAATTACTCTAGAAAAACAAACCAACATCAAAGGAAGAAAATGAAACAAAATTCATCTCTGGAAACCCAAACTTAATAATTTCCATGCGTACGTGCATTTTGTTTAAAAATACATACACTAGTCAAGTTCATGCATCTCCTCTCCTGTGCTAACCAACTATTAGATGCATTGGTTCTTAACACGTAAGTATGATCGACCTTGGTGCAAAGCAGAGACTCAAATGTATATTTGTGTACATATACGTGTGTGCACGTTAATTTGGAAAGATTGATCATTACGTGCTGATAATCGAGCACTGGACTACCTCAGTGCTTGGTTTCCAGCAATGACGTGTCAGTAATGTGTACTCACTTGACGCATGCATGGTGACCCAATTAAGGCAAGTGCAGAATGCTAACTAATGTTTTTAAAATTATCTAAAGATCGATCGAGCATACTAACTAAGCTAAGCTAAGCTAGCTTGGGGACGCCCTCTGAAACGATTAATCAATCAAAATGCATTCATATTGAGAGAATAACTAGTTTTTTGTTTTTGTTTTTTGGGCGAGAAAGGACAGAGCAAGTGGAGAGAAGGAAAACATAATTCCTCCTTAACTTAATATAAGACGTTTTTTGATACTACCAGTAGCTAGCTACGTGTAGCTAGCAACCAATTAACCATGCCCCGCAAGCTTTTGTTTTAAGCCATCAGATGCACAAATCGCTTTCTTCAACCTCCAACCCAACAACCTGTTCATTTTCTTCCCTGAAACCGCCCCACATACCACCAGATGACGCCGCTGCCGGTCGGCAGCGGTCCCGCGCCAGCCTTGCCGCCCCGCCCTCCCCTCAACCGCTGCCCACCATCGAGTTGCTTCCGCCCCGTGCCATCCCTCTAACCATGACGATGAACTTTTTTTTCCGGCGAACCTGCACCCCCTAACACACCAAAGATAGATACCAAGGTTGCTTGCCATCCTAAGATAGACATCTGGTAGCCTGCCATCCTAAGATAGACCCAGAGGGCTTTACCGGCGAGCCGGAGGCTGTTCCTTCGGGTGAAAATCGACTGGCCCAATATTAACTTCAGAGGACTTACAAGTGCTAGCCTGACACACTAGTGGAAATAGTGCTAGCCACAACTTACGTTGGTGGCGCGCCATTTACAACTAACGCCACCACTATTTCTTTCAAATAGTGTGGTGGCGTTGGCTTATTTGGTACGTGTGACGCCCGGATAATTAAGCTACAGTAATTCCCTCCTAGTGATGCCACATCATCATGATTACTGTTGTTAAACTCATGTTGGTTCGAAACCGGTTCAAATTTCAAATTCAAATCAAAGTCCAAAATTCAAATTGCCAAACATGAAAACTAAAATGTTCAAAGTGTGCCAAATAATCCCTGGATATTTGTCATGTTGGAACCAACCTCATTTGAGTTCCCAAAATGTCCCTAGGATTTTATCTTGTGGTCCAACAATAATTAAATTGGCCTTTCCAATTTCTAAAAATGGTTAGCCAACTCCTTCTGACCCCAAACTTTTTATGCAACTTCACTTTGTTCCTATCTATTTTCGTGCAAAGTGCCACATTTAACAAAAATAATTCAGTAGCTCTTTTAAATAGGAAACAAAGGCAAATCAAAAAAACAAAGAAAAGGCCACCCCCTAGTGGGCCTCGTGGCCCAGCTGGACATCCAGCTGGTCGGCCAGGCCGGCTCACTCGAACCACCCACGCCGCCGAGGGGATAAGTTTCCCCCTCAGCCTCGGCCTCGTCAGCCCCAGATATTTGCCCCCCTCGCTCGGCTCCCTCCCTCTCGGTTCTCTCTGTCGGAGCACCGTCGGCGCCGTTGCCGCGGCCTCGACCCCTCCCTCACCACGCCGACGCGTCCAACAGCTCCACCGGCCTCCTCCATGACGGCTACAAGCCCCGGGTGGAGCTCGGAGTCGGCGCATCAAGCGGATCGACGCCTCCCCGCCTCGTCTCCCTTCTCGAACGCCGCTGCCCTCGTCGTTGTCTCCGGCCACCTCGACCCTCCCCGAGCCCGCTGCCGACCCCTACAACACCGATGTGAGGCCCCGCTCATTTTCCCCATCCCCACACCGCCGAATCCATCGTCGTAGATGCCGTAGCCGCTGCGGTCGACTTCGCGCTCGTCACCCACCGACCGTGCGCGAACCTTCGCCGCCAACGACCGCACGGTCCCGCCCCGCCTCGCCGTACGCCGCGCTGATGCGCCGGCCAATCCCCGCAACTGCCTTGCGTCGTCCTCTCGCACCCGTCGGAGACCGCCCGTGCCCACGCGCCTCCTTCCCCCGCGCTAACTCCCTGCGCCCATGGCCGCGCCCTCGGCCGCCTCCTGCTGCTTCGCTCTCGCCACTCGCCTTGCTGCCCCACGCGCGCCCCTATCGCCCAACCCCCGCCGCGGCCTCATCCCGCAGCTCCCAACTCCGGCCGTCGCCGCCTCAGCCTGGCCACGCCCCGCCCCGGACGGTGTCGTGGCCTCGCCGGCGCCCCTGATGCCCCGTGCCCTCGCACGGGCGCTCGCCCGTTAACCCGCTCGCCCGTCGCCCGCTTAACCCCCCTGGGCCACTGACGTTGGGGCCCCATGCCCCTATAAAAAAAGGTTTAAAAATTTATTAGTAAAAATACTTAAATAATTAATTAATATTTAATTAATTATTTAACTTAATTAACTCTGTTCAATTACCCTAATCACATGGTTAGTTATTTAAGGTCTGTTTAATAAAACTGTGTCTATGACAGTGGGTCCCCCATGTCAATTTTGACCAGTCAACATCCTGTTGACCGCTGGCGTCATGCTGATTCAGTATTTTCTTTTTATTTAATAATATTTTTCAGAATATTGTTTAAACTTTGAAAAATAATAGCAAATAAACCGTAGCTCAGATGAAAAAGTTTTCTACATGAAAGTTGCTCAGAACGGCGAGATGAATCTGAACACGCAGTCCGTTCGCCCGCCACACGTCACTAGCATAGCAAACGTTGAACTTTCCCCTCCGGTTCATCTGTCTGACAGACGTCCGGAGCCGGGAAAACTTTCCCGGATGTTTCCCCCTTCGCCAGTACGGCCTAGCGCTGCGTTAGAACACTTCTAGCCCCACTTATTGTCTTGTTATGCATATGTTTGCGTGTATTTACTGTTTCTTCCCCCTCTTCTATCCGGTAGACCCCGAGACTGATGTTGATGTCCCCGTGATCGACTACGTCACCGACGACCCCTAGTTCCCTTTCAGCAGAGCTTCCAGGCAAGCCCCCCCTTTGATCATCCCGATATCGCCCATTCCATTCTCTCATGCTTGCATTAGATTTTGCTACTGTTATTGTTTGCTCCTATTCTGATGCATAGCCTGCTTTTGTAACCTACTCTTTGTCCTTTACCTGCTTATCCTAAACTGCTTAGTATAGATTGGTTAGTGATCCATCAGTGACCCCCACCTTGTCCTTGTTGCCCCAGCTTCATCTTCGACGACTCGATCAACATGATCGAGGACCAGAGCCTGACACCTCACATCACATCACGCCCCTTTAGTTGCTCGACTCTACAGAGCTACTATCGAGTGTCGAGGGTGATCCCTCATAACACACTCTCGATGATAATTTTGTAGTGTAGCTATCCGGTCGTGGTCATCGAGTGTGATTTCCTCTTTCACCATTCCCGGTACGGCTCTGTCGTGCAACACCTCAAGTGTGAACCTCGAGGGTGGTCCCTCTTACGTTCACCTTGATGATTACATTGAGTGGAATCTACCGGGGGTGATTCCTCGGGTTTTCTTCCTTGATGTTTTGGACACACGGTTACCTTGACTTTACTTGAGACCATTGTTGAAGTCGGGTCGGCCCTGAGGGGTACTCGCGAGTTGATGTGAAAGTCGGGCGGGACCGTGGAGCACCTACGAGTTTTCTACGTGGCACGGCCGGGCAGTCTGGGCCCTTGCCGTAAGTCCATGAGACGGGGCGACGGGGTCACATTATCGTGAGTTGCTGCTCGTCTCCGCGAGCCCCCAATGCACTAACAGGTTTGGGTATTTGTTCTGAGTTGGCCTTTGGCCTTTACGCACTAACCACCACGCGAGAATAGTTATGGGCCTCGATGTCGTGGTATCAGCCGAAGCTTTGTCAGATGTCCATTTTAGCATTGTGGCACAGTCGGATCGTGCCATCCACTACACGGGTGGTGTTGGTATCCACCCTGCACACAACAACCCGGAGTGCAACGGACGATGGGCCCAGACCCGGGAGTGCTTAGGATGTAGACCAACGAGGACCTCTCTTCTGAGCCTAGGTAGGGCTGCGACATGTTGATCTTCCAAGGCCGGGCATTGACCCCAGAAAGGTGTGTCCGGCCGGAGTGATCGAGCGCGTTGGGTAACGTGGTGCACCCCTGCAGGGAAGATATATATTCGAATACCGTGTCCACGGTAATGGACATTCATACTTGTATCCTGATCTTATATAACTAGAAATGGATACTTGAGATATGTGATGGATATGTGGCTCCAGGATTGCTTTCTCGCAGGTAGTCGAGGAGGGATCTTTGGGCATTAATGTTACAACATGTTTGCTAATTATAAACTGCTATTCTTTACTCTTCTACATGCTGCAAGATGCTTGGAGCTGCTTGAAGATGTAGTCTTCGATAGGTTAGGCCTTCCTCTCTATTCTGGCATTCTGCAGTTCAGTCCACAGATACAGCCCTTCCATTTGATACCAATGCACACTTAGTGTTGATCTGATGCTTGAGAGTACTTTGGATGAGTACTCATGGTTGCTTTGCTACCCCTTTTCCCCCTTACTTCTTCTTTCCGGTTGATGCAACCAGATGGTGGATCCCTAGAGCTAGATGCCACCGCTGACGGATGCTACTATGTGGAGACCGCCAACGACCAGGAGTAGTTAGGAGGTCCCAGGCAGGAGGCCTTGCCTCTTCGATCGTTGATGTTTGTGCTAGCCTTCTTAAGGCATCCTTGTTTAACTTATGTCTGTACTCAGATATTGTTGCTTCCGCTGACGCTTGTGTATCAAGCTTGTATTCAAGCCCTCGAGGCCCCTGGCTTGTAATATGAAGCTTGTATTATTTTTATTTGTGTCTAGAGTTCTGTTGTGATATCTTCCCGTGAGTCCCTGAATTTGATCGTACACATTTGCGTGTATGATTAGTGTACGGTAGAATCAGGGGCGTCACAAGTTGGTATCAGCGCCGACTGCCTGTAGGATCCCCCTTTCCAACTCCTTGGCCGAAGTTGAGTCTAGACTTTGAAAAAATGGTTTTACTAACATGGCTGTGTGGCTTACGGGCCCACGTCGCCATTGGGTGGTATTAGGATCTTTTATTCCTCGTCTATACTCTGGGACTCTTATCTCTCTTCTATTCGGGTAAATGATTTTGCTGACTCTAACTCTAGGTTCTCGTAAATACTTTCTCCCAGAGAACCCCTCACTCCAGATTATTACTTGGTGCATCAGAAGATTCTGAAGATACTCTCCGAAGTTTTCTCGAGACCCTTGTGCCCTTCGCCTTTGCGATCCCTACCATCGATAAGTCCTTATGAGTAGCTACCTAATGTTCCGAGGATCCTTTATACTTACTACCTTGTAGTCCTTTGCCACATGAATACCCCTACGGTAATTACTCACACTTGCCGAGTATCCGTTCATCCACAGTTGTTCATGTGTTTCACAAAATTCTTTGGAATACTATTCGATCTTTCAAAAATCCTCAGTAGCCTATTGCTCTTGTTCCTCCTTATCTGCTTGCATTATGGTTACTTCCATATGGCTAGCAATACTCATTAACATCCTTTGTCATCGTGAATTCGGGCATTTGATTCGATTTGTTTGTGAATGCTCGCGATAACCAGTCCTATTTAAAATACTTCCCTTGGTTGAGATGTCACTCCGGACATGAGCTAGTGTTCGGTGAAACAAGCCTTGCTTGATTGTCGATCTATGTCTATTCAACTTACTTGTCTTTGATCAGAGCCTCTACTTCTGATCCCCCGATTTGGAAACCATAATTCCTTTGCATTTGAGTTTTGAATTAGTCAGTTGTTTCTATAACCTGACCTCCTTGAATTCTTTCTTCTTCTGGTTGAGTACCAATACTCACATCAGATCCATTGTGGACCTCCAGGTCCTTTTTTGGGTTTTATTCAACAGCATCCTTCATATTCAGTAACCTTGTGAGCCTTTCCTCGGATCCACAATGCATTTGGTAAATTGTATCCCCCGCTCTTGTCAACCAGACTCTGCTTCTGGGCTTGAGTTATTTACTCGTGAAGTTTGTGGTATAGGTTCCTAAGATGCCCCTATGGGTTGAACCTACGCCTTCCCTAATCCGTTTGAACCCGAGAGTCTTCGTGAGTCCTACTCTTCTGGTGTTTTGCCAGATAAAATATCAACACTACAACTTCATCGAAAGCGAGAAGTGAATGAAAGGTTATGCATTGGAGAAGTGGGAGTCGACCTTGAACTTTGTGTTCATGCCCATGGACACGATGTGGAACTTATCATGGAAGCTTCTTGGAATAATAATAATTCCCTTGTGATAAGTTCATCTTGTATCTATGTTTGGTCCTTTGCAACCATGGTTCCGACCATGACTGTTATCCTTCGATTGCTTTTCTCGGACAAGTTAAAGTACTTGTCTTCTGCAGATCATTTCACCAGTCCAACCTCTACTTTGATCTACCTTCGAGTATTACCCACTGGTATCTCGAGAATATCACGGAACTACGTAACTTCTGATGAGTTCTTCCACAACTATTATTTCTCGCCGATTCAGATTTTCCACGGGTTTTGAGTTGTTAGACACTCGAGGACACTGTTAACTGATTCGAGTCTACACTTCCCTTTCCCTTGTTTTGTTTAACCTTTCTTGGAACCTAACATACCTGAGAAGTGATAATTCCCTGCTTATGTAACACCTCTGTGTACAAGCTCTGTCTGTAAGACCTTGTTACTATTTTTGATGACATTTCGGTAGCCACCGATGGACGAGAACTTTGCCTATTGGTCCGCCTCGTCTTAACGAGCAGGAAAATGGTTCTCTTCGTCCCTCGCCCTTGGTACCAACGTTGTTGCGAACATAACTGATAGGTTGTCCTCTGACATGCCTTGCTACCTTAACCGTACAAAATGTTAACACCCTTCCTGCTTTTAACCTACATGGTGGGCCCATAACCCACAGTTCCAAAGGATCGAAACCTGACTCTCCTATACATCCTTGTTTTCTAAGTTATCCCTCGGGCTTGGCTTCGTATGTAATTTGCGAGCCATCTTCCTTGTGATCTGTTCTGGTATCAAATGCAATACTTATTCTCGATGCTCTAAGCCTCTTTCACACTCTGTTGCAGACATCAAACAATTGCCTACCCGGTTGAAACTTCTTATTGCACCTCCTTACCTTGCTCTCGATGACTTTCTTAAATTTCAAACTCGAGAGATGCCTCTATGCCACGTTCACTAAGATAGCCCCCTGGTACCTACCTTGTGTTGAGCTCCGTCCTTCCTGAGTCTTTCCCTCCCTACTGCCCCTTAAATCTCGGGACGAGATTTTAGTAGTGGAGGAGAATTGTGACGCCTGGATAATTAAGCTACAGTAATTCCCTCCTAATGATGGCACATCATCATGATTACTGTTGTTAAACTCACGTTGGTTCGAAACCGGTTCAAATTTCAAATTCAAATCAAAGTCGAAAATTCAAATTGCCAAACATGAAAACTAAAATGTTCAATGTGTGGCAAATAATCCCTGGATATTTGTCATGTTGGAACCAACCTCATTTGAGTTCCAAAAATGCCCCTAGGATTTTATCTTCTGGTCCAACAATAATTAAATTGGTCTTTCCAATTTCTAAAAATGGTTAGCCAACTCCTTCTGACCCCAAACTTTTTATGCAACTTCACTTTGTTCCTATCTATTTTTGTGCAAAGTGCCACATTTAACAAAAATAATTCAGTAGCTCTTTTAAATAGGAAATAGAAGCAAATCAAAAAAAGAAAAAAGAAAAGAAAAGAAAAGGCCACCCCCTAGTGGGCCTCGTGGCCCAGCTGGCCATCCAGCTAGTAGGCCAGGCCGGCCCACTCGAACCATCCACGCTGCCGAGGGGATAAGTCTCCCCCTCGGCCTCGTCCTCGTCAACCCCAGATATTCCCCCCCCCCTCGCTCGGCTCCCTCCCTCTCGGTTCTCTCTTCCGGAGCACCGTCGGCACTGTTGCCGCGGCCTCGACCCCTCCCTCACCACGCCGACGCGTCCAACGGCTCCACTGGCCTCCTCCATGTTGGCTACAAGCCCCGGATGGAGCTCGGAGTCGGTGCATCAAGCGGATCGAAGCCTCCCCGACTCGTCTCCCTTCTCGAACGCCGCTGCCCTCGTCGTCGTCTTCGGCCACCTCGACCCTCCCCGAGCCCGCTGCCGACCCCTACAACACCGATGTGAGGCCCCGCTCGTTTTCCCCATCCCCTCACCACCGAATCCATCGCCGTAGATGCCGTAGCCGCCGCGGCCGACTTCACGCTCGTCACCCACCGGCCGCGCGCGAACCTCCGCCGCCAACGACCGCACGGTCCCGCCCCGCCTCGCCGTACGCCGCGCTGATGCGCCGGCCAATCCCCGCAACTGCCTTGCATCGTCCTCTCGCACCCATCGGAGACCGCCCGTGCCAACGCGCCTCCTTCCCTTGCGCTAACTCCCTGCGCCCGTGGCCGCGCTCTCGGCCGCCTCATGCTGCTTCGCTCCCGCCGCTCGCCTTGCTGCCCCACGCGCGCCCCTATCGCCCTACCCCCGCCGCGGCCTCATCCCGTAGCTCCCCACTTCGGCCGTCGCTGCCTCGGCCCGGGCACGCCCCTCCCCGGACGGCGCCGTGGCCTCGCTGGCGCCCCTGATGCCCCGTGCCCTCGCACGGCGCTCGCCCGTTAACCCGCTCGCCCGTCGCCCGCTTAACCCCCCTGGGCCACTGACATTGGGGCCCCATGCCCCTGTAAAAAAAGGTTTAAAAATTTATTAGTAAAAATAATTAATTAATTAACTAATTAATTAATCATTAATTAATTATTTAACTTAATTAACTCTGTTTAATTACCCTAATCACATGGTTAGTTATTTAAGGTATGTTTAATAAAAATTGTGTCTATGACAGTGGGTCCCTCATGTCAATTTTGACCAGTCAACATCCTGTTTCCGCTGACGTAATGCTGATGCAGTATTTTCTTTTTATTTAATTATATTTTTCAGAATATTGTTTAAACTTTGAAAAATAATAGCAAATAAACCATAGCTCAGATGGAAAAAATTTCTACATGAAAGTTGCTCAGAACGATGAGACGAATCTAAACACGCGGTCCGTTCGCCCACCACACGTCACTAGCATAGCAAACGTTGAACTTTCCCCTCTGGTTCATCTGTCTGACACACGTTCGGAACCGGGAAAACTTTCCCGGATGTTTCCCCCTTCGCCAGTATCGCCTAGCGCTGCGTTAGAACACTTCTAGCCCCACTTATTGTCTTGTCATGCATATGTTTGCGTGTATTTACTGTTTCTTCCCCCTCTTCTCTCCAGTAGACCCCGAGACCGATGTTGATGTCCCTGTGATCGAATACGTCACCGACGACCCCTTGTTCCCTTTCAGCAGAGCTTCCAGGCAAGCCCTGTCGGGGAACGTAGTAGAAATTCAAAATTTTCCTACGTGTCACCAAGATCTATCTATGGAGAAACCAGCAACGAGGGGAAGGAGAGTGCATCTACATACCCTTGTAGATCGCTACGCGGAAGCGTTCAAGTGAACGGGGTTGATGGAGTCGTACTCGTCGTGATTCAAATCACCGATGATCCTAGTGCCGAACGGACGGCACCTCCGTGTTCAACACACGTACAGCCCAGTGACGTCTCCTACGCCTTGATCCAGCAAGGGGAGAAGGAGAGGTTGTGGAAGACTCCATCCAGCAGCAGCACGACGGCGTGGTGGTGGTGGAGGAGTGTGGTACTCCAGCAGGGCTTCGCCAAGCACCGCGAGATATGAGGAGAAAGAGAGGTAGGGCTGCGCCAGGGAGAGGTCAAGAACTCATGTGTGTTGGGCAGCCCAAACCTCAAGTATATATAGGGGAAGGGGAGGGGCTGCGCCCCCACCTAGGGTTCCCTCCCTAGGGGTGGAGGAAGCCCCCAGATCCCATCTGGGTGGCGGCCACAAGGGGGAGAGGGGGAGGCGCACCTGGGGTGGGCCTTAGGGCCCATCTGCCCTAGGGTTTGCCCCCCTTTCCCTCTTGGAGGCGCCTTGGGCCCTTGTGGGGGGCGCACCAGCCCACCTGGGGCTGGTCCCCTCCCACACTTGGCCCATGTAGCCCTCCGGGGCTTGTGGCCCCACTTGGTGGACCCCCGGGACCCTCCCGGTGGTCCCGGTACGTTACCGATAAACCCCGAAACTTTTCTGGCGACCAAAACAGGACTTCCCATATATAAATCTTTACCTCCGGACCATTCCGGAACTCCTCGTGACGTCCGGGATCTCATCCGGGACTCCGAACAATATTCGGTAACCACATATATCTATTCCCTATAACCCTAGCGTCATCGAACCTTAAGTGTGTAAACCCTACGGGTTCGGGAAACATGCAGACATGACCGAGATAACTCTCTGGTCAATAACCAACAGCGGGATCTGGATACCCATGTTGGCTCCCACATGTTCCACGATGATCTCATCGGATGAACCACGATGTCAAGGACTTAATCAATCCCGTATACAATTCCCTTTGTCTATCGGTACGATACTTGCCTGAGATTCGATCGTCGGTATCCCGATACCTTGTTCAATCTCGTTACTGGCAAGTCTCTTTACTCGTTCCGTAACACATCATCCTGTGATCAACTCCTTGATCACATTGTGCACATTATGATGATGTCCTACCGAGTGGTCCCAGAGATACCTCTCCGTTTACACAGAGTGACAAATCCCAGTCTCGATTCGTGCCAACCCAACAGACACTTTCGGAGATACCTGTAGTGTACCTTTATAGCCACCCAGTTACGTTGTGACGTTTGGCACACCCAAAGCACTCCTACGGTATCCGGGAGTTGCACAATCTCATGGTCTAAGGAAATGATACTTGACATTAGAAAAGCTTTAGCATACGAACTACATGATCTTGTGCTAGGCTTAGGATTGGGTCTTGTCCATCACATCATTCTCCTAATGATGTGATCCTGTTATCAATGACATCCAATGTCCATGGTCAGGAAACCGTAACCATCTATTGATCAATGAGCTAGTCAACTAGAGGCTTACTAGGGACATGGTGTTGTCTATGTATCCACACATGTATCTGAGTTTCCTATCAATACAATTCTAACATGGATAATAAACGATTATCATGAATAAGGAAATATAATAATAACCAATTTATTATTGCCTCTAGGGCATATTTCCAACAGTCTCCCACTTGCACTAGAGTCAATAATCCAGTTCACATCGATATGTGATTAACACTCAAGGTCACATCCCCATGTGACTAACACCCAAAGAGTTCTGGGTTTGATCATGTTATGCTTGTGAGAGAGGTTTCAGTCAACGGGTCTGCAGCATTCAGATCCGTATGTACTTCGCAAATTTCTATGTCATCTTCTAGATGCTGCTACCACGTGCTATTTGGAGCTATTCCAAATAACTGTTCTACTATACGAATCCAATTTACTACTCAGAATAATCTGGATTAGTGTCAAAGTTTGCATCGGCGTAACCCTTTACGACGAACTCTTTTACCACCTCCATAATCGAGTAAATTCCTTAGTCCACTAGTTACTAAGGATAACTTTGACCGCTGTCCTGTGATCCATTCTTGGATCACTCTTGTACCCCTTGACTGACTCATGGCAAGGCACACTTCAGGTGCGGCACACAGCATAGCATACTGTAGAGAGCCTATGACAAAAGCATAGGGGACGACCTTCGTCCTTCCTCTTTCTTCTGCCGTGGTCGAGCTTTAAGTCTTAACTTCATACCTTACAACTCAGGCAAGAACTCCTTCTTTGACTGATCCATCTTGAACACCTTCAAGATCATGTCAAGGTATGTGCTAATTTGAAAGTACCATTAAGCGTTTTGATCTATCCTTATAGATCTTGATGCTCAATGTTCAAGTAGCTTAATCCAGGCTTTCCATTAAAAAAACACTTTTCAAATAACTCTGCATGCTTTCTAGAAATTCTACATCATTTCCGATCAACAATATGTTAACAACGTATACTCATCAGAAATTCTATAGTGCTCCCACTCACTTCTTTGGAAATACAAGTTTCTCATAAACTTTGTATACACCCACAACTTTGATCATCTCATCAAAGCATACATTCCAACTCCGAGATGCTTACTCTAGTCCTTAGAAGGATTGCTGGAGCTTTGCATACTTGTTAGCATCTTTCAGGATTGACAAAACCTTCCGGTTGTATCACATACAACCTTTCCTCAAAAATCGTCGAGGAAACAATATTTTGACATCCTATCTGCAAGATTTCATAAATAATGCAGTAATTGCTAATATAATTCCAACAGACTCTTAGCATCGCTACGAGTGAGAAAGTCTCATCGTAGTCAACTCCTTGAACTTGTCGGAAAACATCTTAACGACAAGTCGAGCTTTCTTAATGGTGATACTTGCCATCATTGTCCGTCTTCCTTTTAAAAATCCATCTGTACTCAACAGCCTTATGACCATCGAGCCATTCCGCCAAAGTCTACACTTTGTTTTCATATATGGATCCTCTCTCGGATTATATGTCCTCGAGCCATTTTGGAATCCAGGCCCACCATCGCTTCTCCATAGCTCGTAGGTTCATTGTTGTCCAGCAACATGACTTCCAAGACAGGATTACGTACCACTCTGAAGTAGTACACATCCTTGTCATCCTACGAGGTTTGGTAGTGACTTGATCTGAAGTTTCATGATCACTATCATAAGCTTCCACTTCAATTGGTGTAGGTGCCACAGGAACAACTTCCTGTGCCCTGCCACACACTAGTTGAAGAGACGGTTCAATAACCTCATCAAGTCTCCACCATCCTCCCACTCAATTCTTTCGAGAGAAACTTTTCCTCGAGAAAGGACCCGATTCTAGAAACAATCCCTTATTGCTTTCGAATCTGAGACAGGAGGTGTACCCAACTGTTTTGGGTGTCCTATGAAGATGCATTTATCCGCTTTGGGTTCGAGCTTATCAGCCTGAAACTTTTTCACATAAGGATCGCAGCCCCAAACTTTTAAGAAATGACAGCTTAGGTTTCTCTAAACCATAGTTCATACGGTGTCATCTCATCGGAATTACATGGTGCCCTTTTTAAAGTGAATGTGGTTGTCTCTAATGCCTAACCCATAAACTATCATGGTAATTCGATAAGAGACATCATGGTATGCATCATATCCAATAGGGTGCAGTTATGATGTACAGACACACCATCACACCATGGTGTTCCTGGCTGTATTGGTTGTGAAACAATTTCCACAATGTCTTAATTATGTGCCAAACTCATAATTCAGATATTCATCTCTACGATCATATCATAGACATTTTATCCTCTTGTCACACGATGTTCAACTTCACTCTGAAATTACTTGAACCTTTCAATAATTCAGACTTATGTTTCATCAAGTAAATATACTCAGTATCTACTCAAATCATCTGTGAAGTAAGAACATAACGATATCCACTACATGCCTCAGCACTCATTGGACTGCGCACATCAAGATGTATTACTTCCAACAAGTTGCTTTCTTGTTCCATTTTACTGAAAACGAGGCTTTCAGTCATCTTGCCCATGTGGTATGATTTGCATGTCTCAAGTGATTCAAAATCAAGTGAGTCCAAACGATCCATCTGTATAGAGTTTCTTCATGCATATCTACCAACAAACATGGTTCGCATGTCTCAATCCTTTCAAAAATGAGTGAGTCCAAAGATCCATCAAAATGGAGCTTCTTCATGCGTTTTATACCGATATGAATTAAGTGGCAGTGCCACAAGTAGGTGGTACTATCATTACTATCTTATATCTTTTGGCATGAACATGTGTATCACTACGATCGAGATTCAATAAACCATTCATTTTAGGTGTAAGACCATTGAAGGTGTTATTCAAATAAACAGAGTAACCATTATTCTCCTTAAATGAATAACCGTATTGCGATAGACGTAATCCAATCATGTCTATGCTCAACGCAAACACCAAATAACAATTATTTAGGTTTTAATACCAATCTCGATGGTAGAGGGAGCGTACGATATTTGATCAACCTTGGAAATACTTCCAACACATATCGTCATCTCACCTTTTAGCTAGTCTCCATTTATTCCGTAGCCTTTTGTTTCGAGTTACTAACACTTAGCAACCGAACCGGTATCTAATACCCTGGTGCTACCAGGAGTACTAGTAAAGTACACATTGTAATGCATATCCAATATACTTCTGTCGACCTTGCCAACCTTCTCATCTACCAAGTATCTAGGGTGGTTCTGCTTCAGTGACTGTTCCCCTTATTACAGAAGCATTTAGTCTCGGGCTTGGGTTCAACTTTGGGTTTCTTCACTAGAACAGCAGCTGATTTGCCGTTTCATGAAGTATCCCTTCTTGCCCTTGCCCTTCTTGAAACTAGTGGTTTCACCAACCATCAACAATTGATGCTCCTTCTTGATTTCTACTTTTGTGGTGTCAAACATCGCGAATATCTCAAGGATCATCATATATGGCCCTGATATATTATAGTTCATCACGAAGCTCTAGCAGCTTGGTGGTAATGACTTCGGAGAACTATCACTATTTTATCTTGAAGATCAACTCCCACTTGATTCAAGCGATTGTTGTACTCAGACAATCTGAGCACAAGCTCAATAATTTGAGCTTTTCTCCCTTAGTTTGCAGGCTAAGAAAATCGTCGGAGGTCTTATACCTCTTGACGTGGGCACTATCCTGAAATCCCAATTTCAGCCCTCGAAACATCTCATATGTTTCGCGACGTTTTAAAACGTCTTCGGTGCCTCAACTCTAAACCGTTTAACTAAACTATCACGTAGTTATCAAAATGTGTATGTCAGATGTTCGCAACATCCACAGACGACGTTCGAGGTTCAGCAAACTGAGCGGTGCATCAAGGACATAAGCCTTTTACTGTCTGCATAATTGCTACTATCAACTTTCAACTAATTTTTCTCTAGGAACATATCTAAACAGTAGAACTAAAGCGCGAGCTACGACATAATTTGCAAAATCCTTTTGACTATGTTCAGGATAAACAAGTTCATCTTATGAACTCCCACTCAGACAGACATCCCTCTAGTCATCTAAGTGATTACATGATCCGAGTCAACTAGGCCGTGTCCGATCATCACGTGAGATGGACTAGTCAACATCGGTGAACATCTTCATGTTGATCGTATCTTCTATATGACTCATGCTCGACCTTTCGGTCTCTTGTGTTCCGAGGCCATGTCTGTACATGCTAGGCTTGTCAAGTCAACCTAAGTGTTTCGCGTGTGTAAATCTGGCTTACACCCGTTGTATGTGAACGTAAGAATCTATCACACCCGATCATCACGTGGTGCTTCGAAACGACGAACTTTCGCAACGGTGCACAGTTAGGGGGAACAGTTTCTTGAAATTTTAATGAGGGATCATCTTATTTACTACCGTCGTTCTAAGCAAATAAGATGGAAAAACATGATAAACATCACATGCAATCAAAAGGTGACATGATATGGCCATCATCACTTTGCTCCTTTTGATCTCCATCGTCGGGGCTCCATGATCATCATCGTCACCGGCATGACACCATGATCTCCATCATCGTGTCTTCATGAAGTTCTCTCGCCAACTATTACTTCTACTACTACAGCTAACGGTTAGCAATAAAGTAAAGTAATTACATGGCGTTGTTCAATGACACGCAGGTCATATAATAAATAAAGACAACTCCTATGGCTCCTGCCGGTTGTCATACTCATCGACATGCAAGTCGTGATTCCTATTACAAGAACATGATCAATCTCATACATCACATATCATTCATCACATTCTTCTTGGCCATATCACATCACATAGCATACCCTGCAAAAACAAGTTAGACGTCCTCTAATTGTTGTTTGCATGTTTTACGTGGCTGCTATGGGTTTCTAGCAAGAACGTTTCTTACCTATGCAAAAACCACAACGTGATATGCCAATTGCTATTTACCCTTCATAAGGACCCTTTTCATCGAATCCGATCCGACTAAAGTGGGAGAGACAGACACCCGCTAACCACCTTATGCAACTAGTGCATGTCAGTCGGTGGAACCAGTCTCACGTAAGAGTACGTGTAAGGTCGGTCCAGGCCGCTTCATCCCAGAATGCCGCCGAATCAAGATTGGACTAGTAACGGTAAGCATATTGAACAAAATCAACGCCCACAACTACTTTGTGTTCTACTCGTGCATAGAAACTACGCATAGACCTAGCTCATGATGCCACTGTCGGGGAACGTAGCAGAAATTCAAAATTTTCCTACGTGTCACCAAGATCTATCTATGGAGAAACCAGCAACGAGGGGAAGGAGAGTGCATCTACATACCCTTGTAGATCGCTACGCGGAAGCGTTCAAGTGAACGGGGTTGATGGAGTCGTACTCGTCGTGATTCAAATCACCGATGATCCTAGTGCCGAACAGAGGCACCTCCGTGTTCAACACACGTACAGCCCGGTGACTTCTCCTACGCCTTGATCCAGCAAGGGGAGAAGGAGAGGTTGTGGAAGACTCCATCCAGCAGCAGCACGACGGTGTGGTGGTGGTGGAGGAGCGTGGTACTCCAGCAGGGCTTCGCCAAGCACCGCGAGATATGAGGAGAAAGAGAGGTAGGGCTGCGCCAGGGAGAGGTCAAGAACTCATGTGTGTTGGGCAGCCCAAACCTCAAGTATATATAGGGGAAGGGGAGGGGCTGTGCCCCCACCTAGGGTTCCCTCCCTAGGGGTGGCGGCAGCCCCCAGATCCCATCTGGGTGGTGGCCACAAGGGGGAGAGGGGGAGGCGCACCTGGGGTGGGCCTTAGGGCCCATCTGCCCTAGGGTTTGCCCCCCTTTCCCTCTTGGAGGTGCCTTGGGCCCTTGTGGGGGGGCGCACCATGCCACCTGGGGCTGGTCCCCTCCCACACTTGGCCCATGTAGCCCTCCGGGACTTGTGGCCCCACTTGGTGGACCCCCGGGACCCTCCCGGTGGTCCCGGTACGTTACCGATAAACCTCGAAACTTTTCCGGCGACCAAAACAGGACTTCCCATATATAAATCTTTACCTCCGGACCATTCTGGAACTCCTCGTGACATTCGGGATCTCATCCGGGACTCCGAACAATATTCGGTAACCACGTATATCTATTCCCTATAACCCTAGCGTCATCGAACCTTAAGTGTGTAGACCCTACGGGTTCGGGAAACATGCAGACATGACCGAGATAACTCTCTGGTCAATAACCAACAGCGGGATCTGGATACCCATGTTGTCTCCCACATGTTCCACGATGATCTCATCGGATGAACCACGATGTCAAGGACTTAATCAATCCCGTATACAATTCCCTTTGTCTATCGGTACGATTGCCCGAGATTCGATCGTCGGTATCCCGATACCTTGTTCAATCTCGTTACCGGCAAGTCTCTTTACTCGTTCCGTAACACATCATCCCGTGATAAACTCCTTGATCACATTGTGCACATTATGATGATGTCCTACCGAGTGGGCCCAGAGATACCTCTCCGTTTACACGGAGTGACAAATCCCAGTCTCGATTCGTGCCAACCCAACAGACACTTTCGGAGATACCTGTAGTGTACCTTTATAGCCACCCAGTTACGTTGTGATGTTTGGCACACCCAAAGCACTCCTACGGTATCCGGGAGTTGCACAATCTCGTGGTCTAAGGAAATGATACTTGACATTAGAAAAGCTTTAGCATACGAACTACATGATCTTGTGCTAGGCTTAGGATTGGGTCTTGTCCATCACATCATTCTCCTAATGATGTGATCCCGTTATCAATGACATCCAATGTCCATGGTCAGGAAACCGTAACCATCTATTGATCAATGAGCTAGTCAACTAGAGGCTTACTAGGGACATGGTGTTGTCTATGTATCCACACATGTATCTGAGTTTCCTATCAATACAATTCTAGCATGGATAATAAACAATTATCATGAACAAGGAAATATAATAATAACCAATTTATTATTGCCTCTAGGGCATATTTCCAACAAGCCCCCCCTTTGATCATCCCGATATCGCCCATTCCATTCTCTCATGCTTGCATTAGATTTTGCTACTATTATTGTTTGCTCCTATTCTGATGCATACCCTGCTTTTGTAACCTGCTCTTTATACCTTACCTGCTTATCCTAAACTGCTTAGTATAGGTTCGTTAGTGATCCATCAGTGACCCCCACCTTGTCCTTGTTGCCCCTGCTTCATCTTCGACGACTCGATCAACATGATCGAGGACCAGAGCCTGACACCTCACATCACATCACGCCCTTTAGTTGCTCGACTCTACAGAGCTACTATCGAGTGCCGAGGGTGATCCCTCATAACGCACTCCTGATGATTATTTTGTATTGTAGCTATTCGGTTGTGGTCATCGAGGGTGATTTCCTCTTTCACCATTCCCGATACGGCTCTGTCGTGCAACACATCAAGTGTGAACCTCGAGGGTGGTCCCTCTTACGTTCACCTTGATAATTACATTGAGTGGAATCCACCGGGGGTGATTCCTCGGGTTTTCTTCCTTGATGTTTTGGACACACGATTACCTTGACTTTACTTGTGACCATTGTTGAAGTCGGGTCGGCCCTGAGGGGTACCCACGAGTTGATGTGAAAGTCGGGCGGGCCTGTGGAGCACCCGCGAGTTTTCTACGTGGCACGACCGGGCAGTCTGGGCCCCTGCCATAAGTCCATGAGATGGGCGACGGGGTCACATTATCGTGAGTCTCTGCTCGTCTCCGCGAGCCCCCAATGCACTAACAGGTTTGGGTATTTGTTCTGAGTTGGCCTTTGGACTTTACGCACTAACCACCACGCGAGAATAGTTATGGGCCTCGACGTCGTGCTATCAGCCGAAGCTTTGTCAGATGTCCAGTTCAGCATTGTGGCACGGTCGGATCGTGCCATCCACTACACGGGTGGTGCTAGTATCCACCCTGCACACAACGACCTGGAGTGCTTAGGATGTAGACCGACGGGGAACTCTCTGCTGAGCCTAGGTAGGGCTGCGACGTGTTGATCTTCCGAGGCCGGGCATTGACCCCAGAAAGGTGTGTCCGGCCAGAGTGATCGAGCGTGTTGGGTAACGTGGTGCACCCCTGCAGGGAAGATATATATTCGAATACGGTGTCCACGGTAATGGACATTCAGACTTGTATCCCGATCTTATATAACTAGAAATGGATACTTGAGATATGTGATGGATATGTGGCTCCGGGATTGCTTTCTCGCAGGTAGTCGAGGAGGGATCTTTGGGCATTAATTTTACGACATGTTTGTTAATGATAAAATGCTATTCGTTACTCTTCTACATGCTGCAAGATGCTTGGAGCTGCTTGAAGATGCTAGTCTTCGATAGGTTAGGCCTTCCTCTCTATTCTGGCATTCTGCAGTTCAGTCGACAGATACAACCATTCCATTTGATACCAATGCATACTTAGTGTAGACCTGATGCTTGCGAGTATTTTGGATGAGTACTCACGGTTGCTTTGCTACCCCTTTTCCCCCTTCCTTCTTCTTTCCGGTCGATGCAACCAGACGGTGGATCCCTGGAGCTAGATGCCACCGCTGACGGATGCTACTATGTGGAGACCGCCGACGACCAGGAGTAGTTAGGAGGTCCAGGCAGAAGGCCTTGCCTCTTCGGTCGTTGATGTTTGTGCTAGCCTTCTTAAGGCATCCTTGTTTAACTTATGTGTGTACTTAGATATTGTTGCTTCCGCAGACGCTTGTGTATCAAGCTTGTATTCGAGCCCTCGAGGCCCCTGGCTTGTAATATGAAGCTTGTATTATTTTTATTTGTGTCTAGAGTTGTGTTGTTATATCTTCCCGTGAGTTCCTGAATTTGATCGTACACATTTGCGTGTATGATTAGTGTACGGTCGAATCGGGGGTGTCACAGTACGACATTAGTAGGGGCATAATGGTGGCGTTGGAAAACAGGGTAGCGTCAGAAGTATATGGGATCAACAATTTGTACCAGGCGTAATATAGTGCTATCGTGGAATACCAAGGAACGCCAGCACTATTATATTTAGTTGTGGCGTGTTATTGGTTCCGACGCGAGTATTGCTATTTTGTCAATACCACCATTCTTATATTTTTTTTATAGTATATTATAGTGTACTTTTATTAAATTACATTTTAGTTTAAGACTTGAAATATATAGTTTTAAGTTTTCAAATATGTGGTTTGACACTTCCAATTTTTTTTTAAGTTTTTTATGTGGTGTATTTTTTTTAGTATATTATAGTTTAATTTTATTAAATTTCTATTATTTTTAAATAGAAATAATGTCATTTTTTAAAATATGTACTTTGAGACTTTAATTTTTTTCTTTTTAGTTAAAGACTTGAAATATATAGTTTTGAGCATTCAAATATGTGGTTTGACACTTCTAGTTTTTTTCTTTTTAGTTTTTTATATGGTGATCTTTTTTATAGTATATTATAGTTTACTTTTATTAAATTTCTTTTATTTTTAAATGGAAATAATAACATTTTTTTAAATATGTACTTTGAGACTTTAATTTCTTTTAGTTTAAGACTTGAAATACTCCCTACATTTATTTATACAAGGCCAGTATGGAATATATGTTTTGCATTTATACAAGGCCACAAACAGTAATCGAGGAAAGAATTAATGATATCTCCTTGTACTAGCAACTTGTTTACTATTTGCATGCTTGCAGTCATAATGACACTAGCTATTTCTTCCACTCAGTTCCCTTGCATGCATGGTGTGTATTAATGATCTCATTAAATGAAAACAAAAGCAAGCTTGCATTAAATTCTACCTTGGTGCCTGTAATCTGAGTTTATGGCCTTGTATATAAAAATGGAGGGAGTATATAGTTTTGAGCCTTCAAATATGTGGTTTGACACTTCCATTTCTTTTAGTTTTTTATGTGGTGATCTTTTTTATAGCATTGGGCCAAGCCCAAGTATTAGGAGGCAGTGCGAGTCAAAACCAGGGCAACGACACCCTCACCCCACTCCATCTCTCTCGTTCCCCTTCCTCTCCATCTCTCTCCGCTCGTCGTCGCTGGCCGCTCTCCCTCTCTTGCCGCTCTCATCCTCTCTTGCCAGTGGTTAGGTAATCTTCCGCTCTCTCCCCCTCTCTCCCTCTCTCGCCGCTCATTGCCCTCCAATTTGATAGGAGTTCATTTCGTTTTGAGCTAGGGTTTCTTTGACGGCGGCGGCAGAAGCGACGGCGGCGGTGGAAGCGACGGACTGCTAGGGTTTATCGCCTCCATCTTCGTCCCTCGGTGAGTTCATCGCCTCCATCTTCGCAGTGGCAATGGCATTTTGTAGTGGCATTTTGCATCAATGATAGTGGCAGTGGCATTTTGTATCTGCACTTTGCATCAATGACAGTGGCCTAATGCTAACACTGCAAAAAAAGACACATCCGTGACATTTTGGGTCGAACGAATTTTTTTTCTTGTCATGCTTATGACACTTCTATGACCATAATTGTGACAAAATCTGGTATCATCATAGATGTGGTGGGCTCCTACTTCTATGACAAAAAATCATGACAGAAAATGGGCTTTTCATCCTGGGCGGGCTAGAGACACAAGCACATGACATTATTTGGGCCGTCCATGATGGAAAAAACCGTGGTAGAAGCGAGGGCAAGGAAAATATCAGGGAATTCCCGGTTACGGTGGGTGGTCGGGGCCGAGCGATGCGCGTTTCTCTCGTACATGTTTTCGGTGTCAAAACCGGCGGATCTCGGGTAGGGGGTCCCGAACTGTGCGTCCAAGGCGGATGGTAATAGGAGGCGGGGGACACGATGTTTACCCAGGTTCGGGCCCTCTCGATGGAGGTAATACCCTACTTCCTGCTTGATTGATCTTGATGATATGAGTAGTACAAGAGTTGATCTGCCACGAGATCATAGAGACTAAACCCTAGAAGCTAGCCTATGGTATGATTGTTGTTGTCCTACGGACTAAAACCCTCCGGTTTATATAGACAACAGAGGGGGCTAGGGTTACACAGAGTCCGTTACAAGGGAGGAGATCTACATATTCGTATTGCCGAGCTTGCCTTCCATGCCAAGGAGAGTCCCATCCGGACACGGGATGAAGTCTTCAATCTTGTATCTTCATAGTCCAATAGTCCGGCTAAAGTATATAGTCCGGCTGTCCGAGGACCCCCTAATCCAGGACTCCCTTAGTAGCCTCTGAACCAGGCTTCAATGACGATGAGTCCGGCGCGCAGATTGTCTTCGGCATTGCAAGGCGGGTTCTTCTCCAAATTCTAAGTACCTGTTGAGTAGTGTCCGGCTTCCCATAAATATTGCACTCCTTGGCTTTCGTGCCTAATAATGGCTATCTTCCATGTGTCGAGCGAATGCGAGAAGTCAGGGCATTTTTACATTTGCCACCCTAGCCATGTGAGTAAATCGTCTATTAAAGAGACGGGGATTCTCATATCCAGATCACACCATTCCCCCATAGCGAGTATCCATCGGAGCGCACCCAGAAAAGTCCATTCCATCATGGTTGGCCATCGCAGCTCCTCCTCTCGCTCCCGTTGCCCTAAGCCAGGCGATTGGAAGAAGTGTTCCGTCCCTCACAGCCAATTAGTAGAGTTAGAGACCCAGGGATTTCTCCCTCCAACGTATATGGTCCCCGTTCGAGCCGGGCTCGCCACCTACAATGGTGGGGAGCAAGCGGAGAGCTTTCCCAACCCATCCATGGGGGAGCGGGTATGCCTTGTCCCTTGCTTATTAAGGGGGCTTGGATTTCCAATTCATTCGTTCCTCCGTGGGCTCCTGGAGCTCACTACAAGAAATATGTCAAGTAGTGACCTTCTGTCAGTGACTCTAGAAGAATTGGTCATAGATCTATTACCATTTTAGACTAATTAGTCAAAAGCTGTTCGAGGGGCTCCAAACCCTAAACTATAACGACCATTTTGGTCAGAAAGGTCGTAATTTCCTTACATGAAATGGTCATAAAGCAGATAGCACTGGTCCGCTGCCTTATTTCTAGCTGATCACGACCAATATAGATGGTCATAACCTTGTAAATTGTGGTGGGTTGCTATGACTAGGCACCACCTCATCAGTTTTGCCTATGTGTCATGTCCATGTGGCAAGTTTTGCCCCAGGTTGTGAAGCAACCTATATTTCTGTCATTCCCAAAATTCCCAAAAAAAATCTCATAAATTCTTTGGGTCATATCTTCATCAAATATGTAAAAAACCTTCCTTGCCTAGTTCAAAAATAATTCAACAATATTCATTTTCCTATTCTGTTCAGAACAACACATTGTGAAGGAAGTACCACTTTGGCATGTCCAAATAGTATCCATTTTCTACGGTGCTTTCCTATGCCCAAATAACCATCCTCCACCAAATGCCAGCTCAATCCATTCATTATTTTGAGCCCAGCTTCAACATTCGTATTTATGTCTAGTGTGGTAGTTTGCAAAGCAAGTACCACCTAGGCTCCTCCCTTTGAGCTGAAAATTTGTGAAGACGGTCTTCTTAGTAACTGATCATCCTTAGCCAAAACTTACGCCCATTAGCCATGTACACTTCCTGTACCGCTAATCAAACACTTGGCTGCTAATTCATGTTTGAGCATCGATCGGTCTCCTCGTGAGAATCTTATGTTGTAATTTTCTTCCTAGCACTTACCTCGGGAGTGCCCAACCCACTAGACATGCCTAGGCCGCCCAGAACACATGGCAACTCCACGGTCACGCGGTGACCATGCGGCGGGCATGCAAGTTTACGCGCTCTAGAGTTGGGGCCCTCGGCCACCGCCCAAACCTCAACGTATCGCCACCAAACCGTGTATTTATGATTAAATAGGTACTTATGTAACTAGAAATGATTTTTGGAAAAAATAAATAGCAAACTATAAGGCAGCTGAAGTTCAAATTTGACCCGCTTCTAGCTGAATCGGCAGAAATTTGTCTTTTTCACGAGAGGTGGATCAAAACTTTTTACACCCAACCATTTTGTCAATTGTGAATTAAATATGTCCTAGTATTTTAGAAAATTGATTTGGTCCAATTTTGCAACAACTATTTGGGAGGTCCTTCACAAAAAACCTCCTTTTGGGCACTCGAAAAATGGAATATGGTTTTTTCATCCAAAGAAAATGAAAACTTCCTTAGGCAACATTGTTTGCCATTCCAATATGCAGCCTTGTGCACAATATGAGATCATTTGAACAAACTATGGCAAGAATGTGGCCATTAGATTGATCATTTGGCTTGAAAACCTTGTAAAATAAGAGAGAATAGCCATAAGTATTGTGACATAACGTGAAATAACAGCCCATAATGCGATAAATATCGATATAAAAGCATGATGCAAAATGGACGTATCAGGTCCTAATGGAAACTAAGGGATATTAAGGCCTCCTTTTAATAGAGAACCGGAACAAAGCAATAGCACATAGTGAATACATGAACTCCTCAAACTATGGTCATCACCGGGAGTGGTCCCGATTATTGTCACTTTGGGGTTGCCGGATCATAACACATAGTAGGTGACTATAGACTTGCAAGATAGGATCAAGAACTCACATATATTCATGAAAACATAATAGGTTCAGATCTGAAATCATGGCACTCAGGCCCTAGTGAAAAGCATTAAGCATAGCAAAGTCATAGCAACATCAATCTCAGAACATAGTGGATACTAGGGATCAAACCCTAACAAAACTAACTCGATTACATGATAGATCTCATCCAACCCATCACTGTCCAGCAAGCCTACGATGGAATTACTCACGCACGGCGGTGAGCATCATGAAATTGGTGATGAAGGATGGTTGATGATGACGACGGCGGCGAATCCCCCTCTCTGGAGCCCCGAAAGGAATCCAGATCAGCCCTCCCGAGAGGTTTGCTCAGTATCGTAAAATGCGATGATTTCTTCTCCCTTATTTTTTTCTCCCCGAAAGTAAATATATAGAGTTGGAGTTGGCGTCGGAAGGTCTCCAGGGGGCCCACGAGGTAGGGGGCGCGCCCCCCATCCTCGTGGACAGGGTGTGGGCCCCCTGGTCTTCATCTTTGGCGAGGATTTTTTATTATTTTTTATAAGATATTTCGTGGAGTTTCAGGTCATTCCGAGAACTTTTGTTTTCTGCACATAAAACAACATCATGGCAATTCTGCTAAAAACAGCGTCAGTCCGGGTTAGTTCCATTCAAATCATGCAAGTTAGAGTCCAAAACAAGGGCAAAAGTGTTTGGAAAAGTAGATACGACGAAGAAGTATCAGTGTCATACCTAGTGCATCGGGTCCAATGAAAATCTTTTGTGACAATACTGGTGCAATTGCCTTGGCAAAGGAATCCAGATTTCACAAGAGAACCAAGCACATCAAGAGACGCTTCAATTCCATTCGGGATCAAGTCCAGGTGGGAGACATAGAAATTTGCAAGATACATATGGATCTGAATGTTGCAGACCCGTTGACTAAGCCTCTTCCACGAGCAAAACATGATCAGCACCAAGGCTCCATGGGTGTTAGAATCATTACTGTGTAATCTAGATTATTGACTCTAGTGCAAGTGGGAGACTGAAGAAAATATGCCCTAGAGGCAATAATAAAGGTATTATTTATTTCCTTATATCATGATAAATGTTTATTATTCATGCTAGAATTGTATTAACTGGAAACATAATACTTGTGTGAATACATAGACAAACAGAGTGTCACTAGTATGCCTCTACTTGACTAGCTCGTTGATCAAACATGGTTATGTTTCCTAGCCATTGACATGAGTTGTCATTTGATTAATGGGATCACATCATTAGGAGAATGATGTGATTGACTTGACTCATTCTGTTAGCTTAGCACTCGATCGTTTAGTATTCTGCTATTGCTTTCTTCATGACTTATACATGTTCCTATGAGATTATGCAACTCCCATTTACTAGAGGAACACTTTGCGTGCTACCAAACGTCACAACGTAACTGGGTGATTATAAAGGTGCTCTACAGGTGTCTCCGAAGGTACTTGTTGGGTTGCGTATTTCGAGATTAGGATTTGTCACTCTAATTGTCGGAGAGGTATCTCTGGGCCCACTCAGTAATGCACATCACTATAAGCCTTGCAAGCATTGCAACTAATGAGTTAGTTGCGGGATGATGTATTACGGAACGAGTAAAGAGACTTGCTGGTAATGAGATTGAACTAGGTATTGAGATACCGATGATCGAATCTCGGGCAAGTAAACATATCGATGATAAAGGGAACAACGTATGTTGTTATGCGGTTTGACCGATAAAGATCTACGTAGAATATGTGGGAGCCAATATGAGCATCCAGGTTCCTCTATTGGTTATTGACTGGAGACATGTCTCGGTCATGTCTACATAGTTCTCGAACCCGTAGGGTCCGCACGCTTAAAGTTTGATGACGGTTATATTATGAGTTTATGTGTTTTGATGTACCAAAGGTAGTTCGGAGTCTCGGATGTGATCACGGACATAACGAGGAGTCTCGAAATGGTCGAGACATAAAGATTGATATATTGGAAGCCTATATTTGGATATCGGAAGTGTTCCGGGTGAAATCGGGATTTTACCGGAGTACCGGGGGTTACCGGAACCCCCCCTGGGGTTTAATGGGCCAAGATGGGCCTTAGTGGAGAAGAGGAGGGGCGGCCAGGGCAGGCCGCGCGCCCCCTCCCCCTCTAGTCCGAATTGGACAAGGAGGGGGGTGGCGCCCCCCTTTCCTTCCTCTCTCCCTCCTCCTTCCCCCTTCTCCTACTCCAACTAGGAAAGGAGGGAGTCCTACTCCCAGTGGGAGTAGGACTCCTCCCTGGCGCGCCTCCTCCTGGCCGGCCGCCTCTCCCCCCTTGCTCCTTTATATACGGGGGCATGGGGCACCTCTAGACACAACAATTGATCTCTTGATCTCTTAGCAGTGTGCGGTGCCCCCCTCCACCATAATCCACCTCGATAATATCATAGCGGTGCTTAGGCAAAGCCCTGCGTCGGTAGAACATCATCATCGTCACCACACCGTCGTGCTGACGGAACTCTCCCTCATAGCTCGGCTGGATCGTAGTTCGAGGGACGTCATCGAACTGAATGTGTGCTGAATTCGGAGGTGTCGTACGTTCGGTACTTGATCGGTCAGATCGTGAAGACGTACGACTACATCAACCGCATTGTGTTAACGCTTCCGCTTTCGGTCTATGAGGGTACGTGGACACACTCTCCCCTCTCGTTTCTATGCATCACCATGATCTTGTGTGTGCGTAGGATTTTTTTTGAAATTACTACGTTCCCCAACAGGACCTTCATACTACTTTGGGTGCATGCCGTCTTTTTCGTTCATATGTTGCTGGTCCTCCCGTGCCTCCAGTGTATCTTTTGTCTTCCCATACACGCCCAAGAAGCCTAGCAGGTTCACGCAAAGATTCTTCTTCATGTGCATCACGTCGATTAGAGAGCGGACCTCTAGGACTTTCCGACAGGGTAGATCCCAAATTATAGATTTCTACTTCCACATGGGTGTGTGTCCGTCATCGTCATTCAGAACAGATTGTCCGCCAGAACCCTTTCCAAAGATTACTTTTAAATCCTTAACCATATGAAGTATATGATGACTAGTACGGTGGTCAGGCTTCTTCCGGTGATCTGCCTCACCTTTGAAATGCTTTCCTTTCTTTCTTACGGTATGCCTGATCGGAAGAAATCAACGATGTTCCAGGTACACATTCTTCTTACATTTATCCAAATATATGCTTTCAGTCTCATCTAAACAGTGCGTGCATACATTGTGTCCCTTGTTTGTCTGTCCTGAAAGGTTACTAAGAGCAGGCCAAACATTGATGGTTACAAACAACAACGCTTGTAGGTTAAATTACTGTTGTTTGTGCTCATCCCACACATATACACCTTTTATATCCCACAATTGTAAAAGTTCTTCAACTAATGGCCTTAGGTACACATCAATGTCATTGTCGGGTTGCTTAGGGTCTTGGATGAGCACTGGCATCATAATGTACTTCCGCTTCATGCATAATCAAGGAGGAAGTTTATAGATACATAGAGTCACAGGCCAGGTGCTATGATTGCTGCTCTACTCCCCGAAAGGATTAATGCCATCTGCACTTATACCAAATCATAAGTTCCGTGTGTCATTTGCAAACTCCGACCACTTTCTCTTGATTTTTCTCCACTGCGACCCATCAGCAGGTACTCTCAACATCCGGTCTTTCTTACCTCTTCTTTGTTCCATCGCAACAACTCGGCATGCTCTTTATTTTGGAACAAACGTTTTAACCATGGTATTATAGGAGCATACCACATCACCTTGGCAGGAACCCTCTTCCTAGGGTGCTCACCCTCAACATCACCAGGGTCATTGCGGCTGATCTTATAGCGAAATGCACTGCATACCCGGCTTGCATTCAAATTCTCGTACTCCTCACCGCGGTAGAGGATGCAGTCATTAGGGCATGCATGTATCTTCTACACCTATAATCCTAGAGGGCAGACAACCTTCTTTGCTTCGTACGTACTATCGGGCAATTCATTGTGCTTTGGAAGCTTCTTCTTTAACATATTCAGCAACTTTTCAAATCCCTTGTCAGATACACCATTCTATGTCTTCCATTGCAGCAATTCTAGTGTGGCACCCATCTTTTTCTTGTCATCTTCTCAATTTGGGTACAACAATTTTTTGTGATCCTCTAACATGTGCTGCAACTTCACCCTCTCAGTTTCACTAGCGCGGTTTCCCTTTGCATCAGCAATGGCCCGACAAAGATCATCAGCATGCTCATTTGATGCCTCTTGATCTTCATCTTACCCCGTTGCAGTATCACTATATTCAGGGAACATAGGATAGTTGTCATCATCCTCTTCTTCTTCATTGTCTTCCATCATAACCCCTTGTTCTCTGTGCTTTGTCCAACAGTTATAGCCGGACATGAAACCGTACTTAAGCAGGTGGGTGTGAATGATTTTCGAGGCTGAGTAATTCATATCATTCTTACAGACACCACATGGACAGCACATAAACCATTACGTTTGTTTGCCTCAGCCACACGCAGAAAACTATGCACACCATTAATGAACTAGGGAGAGCGTCGGTCATCGTACATCCATTGCCGGCTCATCTTCATTCCACAACATCAAGAAGACCAAATTAATGCAAGTTCATACATACTTCTCATAAAACAACACACAACTATCTAGATAAAGCATTTAAATGCAACAACAAATGCGATCAAAATCCCAACTAAGGTAATAATTGATCCAACAACATAATGATACCAAGCCTCTTTATTAACGGCATATTTTCTAATTTTTCTAATCTTCAAGCGCATTGCATCCATCATGATCTTTTGATCATCGGCGACATCGGCAACAAACAACTCCAATTTCATCTTCTCTTCTTTAATTATTTTCGATTTTTCTTTCAAATAATCCTTTTCTTTTTCAACTAAATTTAACTTCTCAACAAGATGGCCAGTCGCAATTTTCGGTTCACATACCTCTTAGATAAAAATATCTATGTTAACTTGATGGGCATAATTATCATAAACACGAAATGAAACAAATAGTTATGAAAGATAATATACCACATCCGAATCATAAACCAGACGAGGGCCGACGGGGATGGATATCAAAACCATGGCACTATATATAACAAACAATCATACAAGTAAGAAAATTATACAAGCAACTATCTAAATCATACAAACAAGATTCTTTTATTTTACAAAAATGATAAGAACAAGAGCCTCAGCAAGGTGGTCACGGCGACGGGACGGCGTGGGCGGTGAGGACGGGGACGGGAAGGCACCAAGTAAACCTCACCTACACATATGCAAACTAAGAAGTTACTTTGAGCTCAAAATGCATATAAATCAAATAAACTCCCACATAATTACTCTCAAACTAAAACCCACAAATGACTATACTTATAGAGTATGAAACGAGCTAAACTAGCAATGAGAGATGAAAAGACGAAGTTGCTAATCTTTTAGAACCCTTGGATAGATGGAGTGTCTCAAATCTTGGCAAAAATGGAGGATGAGCTCGAGGTAGGGGAAGGAAAACAAAGAGGAGAAAGGAGTAAGTCTTGCTCGGGCTCGGGCTAGAAGAAGCAGGGGTTTATATAGGGATGTCTCTAGTACCGGTTGGTGATACAAACCGGGACTAAAGGTCCACCTCTAGTCCCGGTTGGTGATACCCACCGGGACTAAAGGGGCTCGTAGGGGCTCAGTTTGATGCCAGCCTGCCGCCACCCCTTTAGTCCCGGTTGGTATAACCAATCGGGACTAGAGGTCCTTATTGAACCGGGACTAATGGTGTCCGTGCCCCTGACCGCTACAAGCCCTTGAAACCGGGACTAATGATCACATTAAACCCGACCGGGACTAATTCTCTGGGCCAAATAAGGCATGTTTTCTACCAATGTATACGACTACAAAAGGAATTTTTTTTGGTATTGTATCGCATAACTTGGACTGGTGTAGTGGTTATGACTTGCAAGCCCTTGAGTGAGGGCATGGGTCAGTTCGCTAAGTAGACTCACTGCGTATTTATTTTATAGTTTGCCGGTTCAGTTTTATTTTATAGTACTATACGTACACAGGCGCATACCGTCACAGATGAGTGGGCGAATAGGTTTTTTAAATATGACCATCATGTCCTTTGTTATGAAGATGCATGTATATATGGTTTAATCTCAGCTATCAATATGTTTAAGGGGGTTATATACCAAAGCATGGGTGTTGGGATAATCGAGCAACCTAATTTGTCTTTTTGAAGTAGACTGAACGAGTACGTGCACTCGCCAACTTCACAACTCACAACACGGCTTGTGGAACGGTGCGCCCATCAGCATCACCTTGAACATGGCTTTGAACATGAATGATGTATACCAGCTGGCCTCAACGGCCATGACATTGGGGTATTTTTTTGTGAGGTCTAAGCATCGGAAAGAACCTTACAACGCAACAGCCCAAACCTGTGAGGCAAACTCATTTAAATTTAAGAGACTATTCAAAGATTGTCACACAAACGAAAACTGCAAACTAATACTTCTTCGTTCCTTGGCAAACCCCTTAATTAAAACTCATTTGCCTTACACACCAACAGTGGCGGAGCAATAATCCTAGACCTACGGGCCTATTACAGGCAAGTTAGGGAAGCCCTTGGCTAATTCTCTTCGGCCCCCCTGATTTTCACCGGGGTGGCCCCGCTTCCTCCCCTTCTTGCCAATCAAACCATGCCATGTCAGCCTGTAATTAGTCTCGGCCTGTAAATATCCGTACGTGTAGCATTACTGCGGTGGCGGAGCCAGGGGGGACGAGCAGGGGACGAACATGAAACAGGTACACGTAACTAGCGATATAATCGCACGCGCACACCTACTTGGCCCCCCCTATCTCAACGTGTATTTTGGAAAAGAAAAAAATAAAGCCCATGTAAAAGCCCACTACCGTCCGGATCGTTGGCTAGTTAGCCTTCCGCTCTAGTCTCCTGTAAGCCACGTTCTCTTGTGATTAGTGTGTATCTGGGATTAGGTATCCCTAAAAAAACCTGGGATTAGCTAGGCGCCGCCGCCATCCGTCTGCCTCTACTTTCCCTGCTCTGCTGCTCATCATCTGATTCATGCGCACAGTCGGCGATGCAGCCTACTTCACTGCTCCAGCCTCGAATGAACCAAGGTTAACACATCACACTATATACTAATCTCTCTCAGTTCTCATCTAGATATTATATCAGATTTTAGTTGTTTTTTGGGGTGTGATTTGAGATGCTATCAAGTATTCAGATCTTGTGCGTGTCTTAAAAATTATCGTGATGCAAAACAGTTTTAAGATTATGTTATTTCATTAAGCTGTTTGCTTCAAATTTTCAACGAACCCAATGTGGAAGTTCTCAACCTTGTTCTTGATGATTATTTTTTGCACTAGATTATTTTTATCTACTTACTCAAATCCTGGCTCCGCCCCTGCACACCAACATACGGCCTTAAGAGCGGTATCAAATTATTTATTTTTTATGTTCTAATATTTTTATCCCAACATAGAAAATGATATACCCATGATATCTAGATAAATATATATCAGCAACTTTCATGATTTAATCCTAATGTTATTCTACCTCCAAAATGATGGAAAATACTCTAAACAGCAATGTTTTCTTACTAAAAAAACTGCAGCGCCAGAATCAGATATTTGGTCGTAGCCTGGAAATCTTTTTTTTTTGAAGTAGCCTGGAAACCTTAAATAGGAAGTGAACAACAGTGGTTTTGTTGGAAATCTTAGTATACAAGCCCCGACTTTTACCATTGGCTTACTTTTGAAATTACGCACTGTTTAATCATTTACATGCACATACAACCAAATCTCCAGAAAAGTGCTTATCATGAATCTCTCCAATCCACCCATCTACTTTCTAATTAATGAATAATTAGGGTTTACCATGCAGCGTGGAATCACTCTTGCATGGCAAGCTCACGAAATGTGGACAGAGCCCATGAATTCTCCTTCCATCCCGGTTAGATGTTGCTTGCCATCTTCCAATTGATGTATTCCCTTCACTCTTCCGATTAAATTCCCCCAAAGCAATTTGTGTTGTCTGCTGCCCATGAGCTGCTCCGGGCCATATCCTTATCTCCACTTTAGATTTCTCTCTTTTTCTTATTTGTGGCAAGATCAGACACAACCCACGCTGATACAGCAGCAGCGGCAACACCATCCTGCAAGCAGAGGAGTTCCTGGTGAAGAACTTTTGTGGCAGCCGTGAGGAACGGCAGAAGACCTAGACGAACCATGGGTTTGACTTCATGAACTTTTTCAGATCAGAATTATAATCTGGTCCTGCTGATCAATGGCTCTTTATTATAAGACTCGTAGCTGACATGGGCTTTGTCTTTAATCTGAGCCGTTATAATTCGGTCTCGCTGGATTAGTGTCTCCTAGTTTATCATTAACATGGTAATTTCTAGGACTGATCTACACCGTAATATATAACTCAGCCCCACCAGATTACCGGCTTCTAATTTCTGGTTAGCATGGGAATTTATAGGGAGTCTCTAATTAATGTAGGTATATATAGACAGATTGGTAAATGAAAGCCAAAGTTGTATTAGCCTTGATTTGTTGCCACACATTGGTGACTGCTTTTGCTAAGTTTCAGTCGCAATGTTGCTTACTTTTACTTCTGGGGTATGTTCTGTTTTTCTCTCATTTCTCTGAGGTTTAGTGAAGGTTTGTATGGTGTGGCTAACATCTGAATTTTAACTCATCTGTCAGAGAAGTTAGGGAAAAACTCACCGTTTCACTTTATGTAAGGTAAGATGAATCTGGTTCTTGTGACCAAGTCAGGTGTAGGCCAAATCTGTAGCCAGCAAATTGTATTAATTGCTGGTCGATGGATCGTCAGTCAGTCAGTCAGTCATGCTGGTCCAACCAGTGAGTCCTTGCCTTGGTGGTTTGTCTATGGCCTACTTAGATTAGCTAGGATCGGAGTAGCTAACGAGCTTGCTGCTTGCTTGCTTGTAGTACTACGTACCTCATTCATCCTTGCTTGCTTGCTTGTACTCGTACGCAGGGAGTAGTAATAAGTAAGAAAGTAAAGATGGATGGATGCTATCATGCATGTATGCATATGCAGTGCTATCGTGGATCTCTATCAATTTCTTTTTTGTTTTGTCTGTCGCGACTCACGAGCGAGCTACTGATCCACCAACACCAACACCAACACCTCTCTCTCTCTCTCTCTCTCTCACACACACACACACACGCACGCAGGCACGCACGTACGCACGCATGCACACACTGCATTGCATTGCACCACCAATGCAATTATTTTTAGAGTGCATGAATAACTAACAATGCAATTATATAAGTAGTAGTAGTGGTAGCAGCAGCAGCAGTAGCAGTAGTAATAGTGGTGGTGATGGTGGTGTTAGTGTATTTTGCAGCTACAATTATTTTTTCCTTTCATTCTTCGTTAAACTCTCTGAATTCAAAATGAAATAAACAAAACATAGAGCTTCATATATGTTCGTGTCTGTTCATTTGTAAGCAAGTTAGTAGCTAGAATCTTCTTTAAGTATCATGGCATGCTACCCGCACAGAGCTCTAAAAATGCCATGCGCACAGTCCATTGATTTCTAGAGTGCACGCATCATAGATTTATAAATTATGAGGTGTCAGTATATATATCCACTAGTAGTAGTAGGAGTACAATGGATTATTTATTATGGATGTACGTATGAACCTAGCTACAGTACGTACTACTACCTCTGTCCTAATTTATTAGTCCCCTTAGTATTTTGTACCAAACTTTAGCCATAGATTTAACTAAGAAATAATAATGCATGTCACCAAAATACTATATGGTTGGATTTATATTTGAACATAGTTTTCAATGATATTACTTTTTGTTACATGCATTAGCATTTTATTAGTTAAATCTAAGGCCAAAATTTAGCACAAAATACAAAGGGCACCAGTAAACCAGGACGGAGGTAGTACATAAAAAGTTATGGAGTCATAGCCCAGCAAATGAAATGTACGTAATCCTGGTACTTTAATTAATTAATTAATTCTGAACAAACTTTTTCAGCCCACTTCTTTTTAGTTGGCCATGAGACAATTAAGGACCATCCAGGAATGGATACGTACGGGTCAAAACCCTCGTGCCTCCAGTCGTGTCTCTTCCCCGCCTCCTCTTTCCCCCTCGGCCCCTCCTCCCCGAAGTGATGCCTGCGGGCGTCGCTTTTCTCTTGTGGCGCCGCTGTGGCCCTCTTCCTACCCTCCGGCATTCAAGACAAAAAACCTCTGTCCGGTTGGGCACACGATGGCGGCGGGGGATTTGCATCGTGACCCTCTTGGTATGTTTTTAATGAGTCTGGGTGTATCTCTGTTGCGATGGCATGCCTCATGTGCTTCTTCGGGGGTTAGCTGAAGACTTTCAGTAATGCACCCTTGTGTGTGTGTGTGTGTGTGTGTGTTTAGCACTCTCAGCATGTTTTCTTGTGTTTTCTTATTTTGATCAGCTTTTGAGGTTCTCCTCAACACCTTGTATCGTGTAGCCGTGTAGCTTTATTAATATGATGCAGGGCATAGTGCCTGTTTTGAGAGAACCACGGTTCATGCTTGCTTGGTTATTAGTACATACATACTGGAAAACTTAATTTTAGAACGTAACAAGAACCTTCTTACTCGCTCCACCATTCTAATTGATCGGGTCATTATTTATGTAATATCAATAACAATCTTTTAGGGTATACTATATAAAGGTTGAACCAAATCAAGCTAGGGGCAAACATGTTAGAGTATTGATAATGATAGGTTAGGATTTGGTAGTAATCACTTCGATACGATTCCTACCTTATTCCTAGGACACGGCTCCTTTCCCTCCAAGCTTTGCACTCTATATAATACGCCTGGGAGGCTCAGTACAACACACGGAATTACAACAGTTCTCCCTCTCTAATCCTCTTACATGGTATCAACCGCAATTTCCTAGACCTAGCTCCACCACAACTTTCGTGCGGCCCCACCCTAGGGGGGTAAATCTACATGATCTCCGCCGAGGGCTGCACAACCCGTAGCGAGGGTTTATCCGCTGACCAGGTTGATCTTGTGCCATGTAGAGTCACCTAAATCTTCGCTCTCTCTGCAAAGGAGCATGTTGTATTCAGGGGGAATTTGAAGAAGCTTGCATGTCGCAGCCTTAGGGCATTTCCAATCCCGACCCTCAAACCTTCCGCAACCATCCAGACCGCGTTGTCCGGACCGCGGAAGCCATCCAACACAGGCATGTATTGGCCCGCGGTGCATTTTCTACCGCAAACTGGAGACAAGCGTCGAGGAGATTTGCGGGAGTCCGGACACGCGAAACATCGCTCTCCGCCCCCCTAGCGCAACCAAAATGAAGGCGGAGCCCACGTTTTTGTATCATCCCGCACTGTTTTCGTGCCAAAATCGCTCACTCTCTTCTTCCATTCCTCGCCGCTCTCCGCCTAATTCCCGCTCGTTTCTCCCACCCTCTCCTTTCTTCTGCCGCCGACGCATGAAACTGTCGAAGATGGAGCTGGTGGAGGTTTCAGAGGATCCGAGCATCACGCTCACCCCAAAGATCAGCTCGGACACGCAGCCAAATCGTCTCGTCAAAGTGAAGGCCGCAAAGAAGGAGAAACTCAAGAAGCAGTTGGCCATCGGTGGGCCTAGTGGTGGCGATGGGTGTGGAGGTTATGGCGGACATAGCGGTTGGCACGGCCGTGGTGGACGCCGACAGATGGGTGCGCCGACAGTACAGACAGCACCGTGGTCGGAGCTTACAAGCCTTCGTACTACTACACCGCCAAGCAGCTCGGAACCCCCGACGTACGGTGCCTTACATGGTCGACATTAATGTGGTGCCACTCTTCTCCGAGTATTCTTTGCTGCCACTCGTCCGGGCACGGGCTGGGAGCAGGTGCGTGCCAACACACTGTTTGCTGCAAGGCCCAGAGCGGTGGAGCCGGCATATGACGCGGACACGGAGATGGTTGACATCATACACGATGGAGGCGAGGGAGGAGAAGGGGGCTATGAGGACAGGCAGGTGGAAGACTCGGATCCCACCTAGTCCGGCAACTACCAACAGCAGCAGTCCTACACCCAGACGGCCACGCAACAGTCCTACACCAAGGGCGGCGATGGCACACAACAACAACAACAGCATTGGGCCGCCGGAGAGCAGCATCCGAAGGGGGAGGAGGAGGACGATGACGTCGTCGATGATCCGGATGATACAGCCAGCGGTCTGAAGAAGAAAGTTAGAGGAGAACGCTTCAACATGCGGGAGGACAACCTGTTGTGCGATGCATGGTTGGCCACTAGTCTTGATCCTCTCCTCAGCACGGAGCAAAAGGGCACAACCTTTTGGAGAAACATTTACATATGGTTCCATGAGCACAAACATTTCGTGCCCTACTCCGACGCGTTGATCCATAACCGTGAGTGTAAGTAACTCAACCATCGATGGTACACCATCCAAGAGGTCGTCTCCAAGTATTGCGGGCACTTGAAGCATCTCATTGCAAGGTGGCCTAGCGGTGCACAAATCACCGAGCAAATAAGTTGATTACTAGCGAGATATACTTTAGTTTTGTTGATCACGAGCTGGATATGCTTTAGTTTTGTTGATCACGAGCCGTATATGCTTTAGTTTTGTTGATCACCAGCCGGATATGATTTAGTTTTGTTGATCACTAGCCGCACATGGATTGTTTTGTTGCTCACTATACAGATATGCATTGTTTTAGTTTGTAGCCTACTCGTGCTTGTGTGATATACAAGAAGTTGAAGAAGAAGTCCTTCATGGTCGTCATGCATTGTTGGTTGAAGTTGAATGGGCAACCGAAGTGGAACATTTTCATTGCTAAGACCGATGCCCAAGCCAACGAGGAAGAAACTGGCGACGCTACCGAACTAACCCAAGAACCGCTGAAAAAGGTTAGAAGAATTTTACAGGGCAAGAAGTGGGAGGAGGAGAGGATGAAGCGAGAAGGTGCGGTAGCCAAGCTGACGGAGAGGTTCGAGGAGACTTGGCGAAGGAGGAGGCATGTGTGAGGCGCTCGGACATCAAGGAGGAGAGGAAGGCAGAGAGGTTCAAACAGTTCATGAAGGCGACAGACAAAAAGATCCAGCTCAAAGAGAGGAGGGCCATGATCGAATAGAGGAAGGCGGCGCTCGAGGAGAAGAGGTGAAGATTGCCGTCAATGCGGGGACGGCAAGATGTTGACCTTGAATGCGGTGGAAGATGAGGACGCGGTGGAGGCGGAGGCGGACACGGATGCAGAGGCTGCCTACGCGGCGGCAACGACACCTCCTTGATCGGGGAGCAGCTTACTGCGATTGCTGGTCTAGAAGGGCAGAAATGCATGGACTGTCGGACTGATATTATTTTGGATTCAAGCATGTAAAAATTAAGCATATTTACCTTTTTTTTTGGTTGTGATCGGGGATGCGATCTAGCGTGGGTGTGATCCGGCGTGTTGTGTGGACTAGCGTACATTTGAATTTGAATTTGCTGATGGATATATACATGCTACGGTTGGATGGCGTCCTCTCACATCTATGTCCGCGGACAGATGCGGGTGTATTTTGCTGGTTGCCGTTGGAGCTGTCCTTGCATAGAGAAACCAAGTGCAAGAAAGACACATACTTTACAAAGTTGAAATTAGGATAAGCCTAATATATATAATATGCACGCGAGGTAGAAAATTAGAAATGGAGGGGCGAATCATACTTATATGATGGCCGGGGTGATATATATAGGCGAATTGCAGGAAGATGCTATATATGTAGTAGTATATTTGTATGATAGTCTGGAATAAATGATGGAATCCAAAACAATAAGGTGTGCATCAAGCTCGTTTTCTTGCGATAGCCACGTCGCCATGGTACTGTCCAGGTAAATCGAGAGCGAGAGATATTTGCGGGGTAAATCGAGAGCGAGGCGGCTGCCCAATCACGTCGTGTGCTGCGCGGCCAGTTGGAGGCTGGTGGTTGGTTCTGCGCGTGCTGGGTGGGCGATTTCATTGGGTGCGGGTGGGACCTTCCTCTGTCTCGTCCTGGCGTTGTGGGCGTCGGTTACGGGGCTTGCGTACGTGCGCGGGGCCGTGGTTCGCTGACCTGTGGGTCGTCTCCCTTTTACTGTGTCGAGGTAAAACCATCCCGTGATAACACCTCCCCCGAGTAAATACGAAGCAAATCTGCTCTACCACGCAACAGAAGCAAACTCGCAGCACCCCTCCTCCTCATCAGTCACCGCCTGGTCTTCTCGATGGAGGTGGAGGAGTAGGGGATCCCGCCGGATCAGAGGCGTGCGGGCACAGTGGTGGGCATCTCCGGCAGCGGCGGCGACCTGCAGGCCAAGTGCTATGGCGGGGGCGCTCGATTTAATGCAGCGCCATGGACCGGTCCCTGCAGAAGTGAGAGAAGATGAGGGAGAGAGAGAAGGAAGGAGAGGAGCATCGATGGTGGTCCGAGCGCTGCCGCCTCCATCCTTGCACCATCTTCGTCACACGCAGCCGCCTCCTTCCGCAATCCTCTTCTTCGCGCACGGCAACAGAGGCAGGTCCTGTCAGGTGAGATCACACCGTCCTCCACAACCTTCTCTACAGCCACGCAAAAACAGAGAGGAGTCTGATGCGTGCGTGTTATTGTTATTTTGGCTGTCTAAATTGTCCCTTGAACTAATCCAGCAACCTGACATTTCTTGGACACTAAATAATATCATTCTTATGACAGGGAATAATATTATTCAGTTAGCATCTTTTTTCGTGGAAGAGGAGTGAGAATTTAAAGGTTAGAAAATTGTAACTGAATGAGTGTTCTCTTTTTTCTGCCTCTGACTTGAACGAATATATTTCTTAATATATCAATGCTCATCATTGCCATGTCTGGCTCTCAGGTGCATGCTACATAGAAGCTTAGATCTGTAATCAAGCTGTGGAAGAGAGTACTGTAAGAGATACTTCTATAAGCAGAGGTATGTGCCTGCATTTACACCTTAATTATCCCTTAGTTAGTTCTCTATGGTTCGTCGGATTCATGTTGAAATGATTTTCTTTAGTCGGTGTTGTACTATGTTGATGGTATACTGATTTGGCGTAAGAATTATTGACATTGCTCTGTGTGTACAAATCTTACAGGTTTATGATATTAAGAATTAGCGGTGTGTTTTTTGTTTACTGCTGGATTTGCTAACAAACTGTCTCTTATGTTGTTGATTGATATGCTGATTTGTTGTTTTTCATTCAGTTGAAGAGCTCTCCATGCTTAAGATCTTTTCTAGGATAATTGCGTCGTTAAATCTGAAGGTATATGATTGGTTTCTCTACTAATGTATCGATAAGCATATTTTCCATCCTCAATATATTGTTGCTTGCCTAACTTTTTCCTACATTTGTGAGGTGGCCGTGGAAGTTCAGTTCTTGTAGGCGGCGTAAAACTTGTACTGCCTATAGATGATTTTGCCAGTTTGACAAAAACATATAATAACCAAGGGAACTTTCTCAGTTTTTTTGTTTTTGCACTTCTCGGATTTTAGGCTGGGGGTATTAACATATATGGCACATAGGAAATTTAGATCTGCAAGATTGGATAGGGATAAATCCTTCTGCCATGTTGAAAAATTAGATTTACAAAGAAGAAAAGAAATTATTAAAGAAGAGATATAGTCGATTAGGTTGTTATGGTGTTTCTTTGATCTTCCCTAGACCTCTCGTTTTCTGATTGGCATGGTGATGATCTGTTTCTTATGGTGTTTGTCTGGTTCAGGATTCACTCATGTGCCAAAGCCAGCTCGGGGAAGCCTTCCTGGACTCCTGGTTGACCACAACAATCACGACACGGTGAGTGGATTTTGAATCTTTCTTGAGCTGTCGGATCGGATTAGATGTGTATATGGTAGTTATGGACTGCTGACTGCTTAATGTTGTGTTTCCTCTGTGTACTATGGTGTGAGCTTAAGCGAGCGGAACGCCGAAGGAGGATCTTGGGGATGACGGAGGCATCGACGACAACCTCAAAGGCGAGAGGTACTGAGACTGCAAATTGCTTTCATGTCTCTGTGTTTCTTTCTTTATGCAACTCCGTCGGTATTAAGGCCGTATAGTCGGTGGGGAGCAACAAAAAACTGAATCTGTTGATGTTTACGATTTGGACGATCTGTTTGATACATCTGCATTGGTGATGGGGAACATTGTTCAAGACAGTGTGGGTTCAGAAGTGAGGAAAACAATTTGGCTTGCAGGGTTCAGGCTACTCTCTTGTGACGTTGGCTTAGGAAAAGTTATTCGGCTCCATTTACGATTGCTTCATTTCGCCGTGCTCTAGCCCCACATCGTCCCATCCTCCTTGGCTGCCGCTCTCGTCCTCTGACGAAGAACCATGGGGCTTGCAGCTGTGCCTGAGTCTCCACAAGGACGTTGGGTGGAGGATATCCGGTGCCAACGGGCCGCTCATGTCGGTGTCCAAGATCTCGGAGCCGTCGGAGTCACCGTCACCGTCCGGAGACGGGTCGATGGGGGATGCTATGATGAATTGGGTACATCCAAACTTCTCCTGTGATATCTTTATTTTCTTTTTCGGTTTAAGGTAGTGAAGCCTCAGTTAATCTGCAAGTGTGCTATGTTCTTATTTGTTGCTGGCCTTTACCTGTTTGTTGGTATGCGTTTGCAAACTGAAAATATTCATGTTTTTCAGGTCTCTGTTAGAGGAATGTATTTTCTTGCAAACTAAATTGGTTTTCTGGAACATGTCTTCATATTTTAGATTTTAGTATATGGCTTCAGAACTATTCATTGGATATACTTTGTTGATTCCAGCCCGTGGATAAGAATATTTTAGTCACTGGAGAGATTGTTGAACATGTGACATTGATGCAAATCTCTGGCCACCTACGGGTGAAACTCTTTGAAGACCAAGTTTGAATATGGACGAGGGCAGTGAATTTCGGCATGCGAGTTTACTTGCAGTCTCTGACCCTAATGTAATCAGTCCCAGTAGTGAGGGAAAGGCGCTGCCAACGAGGATGTGGAGGAGAACAAGGTCGAGCCGGATTGGTGAAGGGTGTTGAGGCTGGCTCTCTCTCCTCCTCGTCTTCGATAGTGTGAAGAAGATCGATGTTGAAATGGACGCATGCTACAAGAGAAGCAGAGGCGTCTTGTGAGCCTTGGGCTCTTCATCGATCTGTTTGTGTGTGCTCTTGGTCGCATGCACGCATAAGGTACAACTTGTCTCTCAATCTCTCCTCCCAGTTATGGATCCAACATGAGGAAAAACCACTTTCTTTTTATTGTTGTTGCTTTTATTTATCTTCCAGTTCATGGTTGTTAGTGTATGGATGCCAGACCAAATAAAAAGAGATCTCAACTCAGTTTCTTTAGATGCAGGTTCGTCTCGTGTATTATAAAGAAATGTCAACACTAAAGAGAGCAGAGCTATTATATTGACAATAGAAGCTAGAGAAATTAATCGATGAGAATTTTGATGCATATGATTTAATCTAATTTTTAGTTATGCTAATTTAGTAACAGTACTATTTATATTACTGATTTGGAGATATATGCAATACATCTTTTAGCAATCAACTGTTCACCAACATAGCGTGAACACTAAAGAGAGCAGAGCTATTATCTCGACAATTGAGCTAGAGAAATTAATCTATGAGCATTTTCATGCATATGATTTAATCTAATTTTTAGTTGTGCTAATTTAATTGATTTGGAGATATATGCAATACATCTTTCAGCAATCAACTGTTCACCGACCTGTCTATTGTATGCATTAATTGGATTAATTAACAACAAATGCATGATTTATTGAAGTCAAGTTACTAAATATTCATGATCTTTTTCCCTGAACTTCTTATCCATGATCAACTGAGAGTCGAATACTTAAGTGGTTGAGGAAAGCTTCAAATACAATAGTGGCAAACATCTCCATTGATGCTACAAAGCATCTCGATGATTTTGAAGTGAGTCTGCATGTTAATTAACATTACTTCTTGCATCACGCCCTATTGATCTAAAAGTTACTTAGTTTTCTGAATTTCATAGGATGCTTATGATATAAAAGAACTATGCCCTTACCTTTATAGACTGCTGTAAATTTGATTCTGCAGTTTTTGCTTGCATCACGTTTTTGTGCTTTATTAGGCACTTTATGTTGCACTGTTCTATATTAGACAGATCAGGTTATTTTTTCAGGCAGTGTACAGATGTGGATTGTACTGTACTTACTGCTTATCATCGTCTATATGACCATAACCTACTTTTGTGCAGGATCGATGGATGGAAGGTGGGACACGATTTTGTAAGTACAGACAAAAAATGCAGTATGTTTGATTTTCTTATTATTGTACCTTTTCTTTTTCTGTTCAGGTGGATCCAGAATATATTCCACTTTTTCTGCTATCTTCTGTGGTATATTTTGTTGCGAAGGTTGAAAACATAATATTGATAGAAATAATTTCCATTTGTTTGCCATGAACCTTCTGCACTAGAGGAATGCTTGCATTAGATCATCAAAGTTAATTGCTATTTTATCAGTATCTGCATGTTAAATGTGTCTATAGTGATTGAACAACTCTCATTAATAGATGAAGCCGTCGAGCAGAAGGCATTTTTTTACTTAGTTATAATGATGGATTATATAATAGCTGCGCTCGACGAGATCCTCCCCAACCTGACCCCTCCTTCTTCCTTTTCTATATGATGCAGGTGTGGACACCTCTGTATGCTCAAAGACTTAACTCTGTTGATTTATGGCATGGTGATTGGTGATTGATTTCGATTGCACGGGAATCCTGGGGAGAGCAGTGGAAAAGCTATGGGGAACTTGTGTGTTAACGGTGCTAGCAGTGAGGGTTTCTTTTGAGCTTCTCTTCGCTTCTCCTTAATAATCGGACCTTCCTGCTATGCATAGTGAATTTTGATATTTTGATGATGCAAGCATTGTTGTTTCTAGTGGCTGCAAGGATTTCCTTTGGGCATATTTTCTTCTAGCTTAATTAGTCAGGATCGTTGATTTTATAAACAATATTCAGACTGTTCCTTGTATTAGCAAAAATCAGATAAGAATTAAATTATTGTACTTAAAGACAACCTGAATGTCTTGTGCCATGCAAAAGAGATGCTCTGCATTCCCTTTCACCTCCTGTTTGGCCAAAGCAACTACCTATTGTGGTCTTTTGATGCTGTACTGGTTGTGCAAAGAGTTGTTGTTGTCACAGGCTGATCAAAGTGGGAACAGAGCCAGAAAGCCGTCGAGGCACCACCTACTGTGGAGCAGACAATCTTGGAGTCGCCGCAGACAAGTGTAGTATCGAAGTTGATACAAGACAAGGAGGAAGGTGCCAATCAGCCGGCAGATGTTCCGGCTGCTGCGACTAGCAGTGCTCTGGTAGCGCGGTACTCCTGGTCAAGAGACTGCGGCACAGCCGCGGGCCACAGGCGCAACGACTGGCTGCATCATGGCGGACAGGGATTCTCAATCGACGAGACGCCGGCGAGCGTTGGCTTGGTGCGTCTGGCGTAGAGTGACGGGGATGCCGGAGTGGACTTTGCTTGTTTATTTGCTGAATTTGGTTCACTTTAGCCATGCATCAGCTATACATGTATGCGTGCTATCAGGGAATCAATCAGCGCTAAAACCATTGGAAAGGGTGGGAGTTTACCTGGCACCGCACAGCTGCCGTTTCAGGCGGCGCGCCGTGGGCGTGCCCCCAACCGCTAGTTTAGTATACAGGTACATAGCCGTGCGTGGCTTACCCCCTCCACCCCACGTGTCACCCAGTGTGGCGACTCAGGAGCAAAAGCCTTCCTCCCCTAACTGACGCCTGAGGCGCCCACCGGCAAAGCGTGACCGGCTCCGAGGACGACAGTGGGGCGTTTCTCTGGAGGTGCGGCGTAGGGGCTTGCCTCGTTCGGCTGGTTCGCTCCCATGCGAGACTGTGTGGCGGTGGTGTCCTAACATCACTTACTCCTTGCCCTTGGAGTCTCCATTTTAGAGTCCTTATTGAAAGCCGTAGGTGCGTCTTGATTGATGCGGGGGAGCGCTGTCTCGTGGACTGGGTCAGCGACGCCGGCGGCGTACCAGCTGCTGCGCGGAGGCGGGAGCTGTCCAGGCCTTTGAGGGCCCGGCCGGGCCTGTGGGGCCACGGGCCCGGTAGGCTCCTGCCATGGCGTCCGGTCGGCTACCGTCGTGGACGGTGGAGGTGGGGCCCTCCGGTATGCCGATGGTGTTGTTGCCCTAGTCCCGACTCCTCTTCTCCGGTGTGCAGACCATCTTCGCGGTACTGTGGTGAGACAGCGTGGGAAGCTTCGTGTTCGTGTTGGCGCAGGGTGGTGGTCGGTCTGGTGGCGAGCTCCGGAGTGCCTGAGGGAGAGGCTGGGATCGGGAGAAATCTTTGTTGGCTTGGCCGACACCGACGCGGTGGCGCCTGAGGGTGCCGCCGGACCTTCTTGGAGGGCGTCGGGGCTACCCTTCCTCTCTCCTCGCCGTGTACCGGGGGAAACCCTTGGCAGTAGCGTCGTCATCGTCGCGTCCCTTCTTGGAGGTGTTGTTGGGTACAGGCACTTCGGAGTCTCGGAGCTTGGTGGGTGATCTCCGGTGGACGCAGCGGTCACGAGGCTTCGTCGTTTTTGTCGATCCGCCGTTATCGGCATTTGTTTCTTTTCTTTTTTTTCTCTTTCTTTTCTTTTTGGGCGTGTTTGTGCTGCTTTCTCCCCAGCCCCTATCGTCGGTTGTATCGGTTGGTTGCTTTGTAATACAAAGCGGGGGGAAACCCTTTTTCGTCGAAGTTGGGTTTTGCGGAGGTTTGCGACATGTGTTCAGTAGTTGGTGGTGGTGGAAGTGCTATGCTTATTCGTGCCAAGCTAAGTATTTTTGGTTCTTCATCTTGCTCGAGTTAGCCTCCTCTCAGGGGTGTTTGTGGCGGCGGTGAGGTCTCGGTGTTCCATTCCTTCTTTCAAAGATGTTAGAGGTTCTTGTTGCTTTGCATAGTGCTCATTTGGTGATGGTGGTTGATATGACGCCGAGAGGAGGTGTGCGTTGTGCTCATCTCGGCAGAACATTGTCCTTCGGTGGCTTCCGCGACTTTCGTTGTCGCGAAGTGGCCTCGGCGATGGGATTCCCATCGACGGCAGATGCGACTCGCCTAGGTCTGTAAGGTGAAGAGTGATCGACGCACAAGTGGGTGATTCTTTTACCTACATCTATCTATCGACATCGGGTCTCTGTTCGATTGATCCAGCAAGATTCCTCCCTTGTCTTGTTGGTTTGTTTCCGTTTTGTTGGGTGCCGAGTTCAAGGTTTGTACGGCTAGGCATAGTCTGTTTTGGTTCCCTTTCTCCGTTCCCTTGTTACTTGTTGTGTGTGTTGTGTGCTACGTCTAGTAGCAGTAGTAGCCGTTGTGTTGTATCTCATTCTTGGTTATGAAAATGAAAATGGTTCAGGCCGGTGTTTGCCGTGTGTAGCAGCTTCAAGAAAATGATGGAATTTAATAATTAATTTGTTACGGAACGTAGCTTGTCGACGGAGGTGGACACAGTTTTGGTTATTAATTACGAGGAGAGGCTATGGGGCAATAATTATTTTTATTTTATTTACAGCGGGGGTGTGGTGAGGTAAAATTAAGTCAGTGAAAATCATGCATGGGAGCTAGAGTAGTTGATTTTATATCACCAGCATCAGCATTGGTACATGTATTGGATTTGATTTAGTCCGACCCTGTCTATCTATGCATCAGAAGAAGCTAGCTAGCACGTAGTACGTGTCTAGTCAAGTAGTAGTACATCAGTGTGCATGCATGCAGCTGGCAGTATCTATCTATCTACTCCCTCCGTTCCTAAATATTTGTCTTTCTAGATATTTCAACAAATGACTACATACGGAGCAAAATAAATGAATCTACATTTTAAAATATGTCTACATACATCCATATATGTTAGTCTATGTAAAATGTCTAGAAAGACAAATATTTAGAAACGGAGGAAGTATCTATCTATCTATCTATCTATCTCGAGCGGACAAGAGAGGAGGAGCGCTGGTGTTGAGGGTCCATCAATACATGTGGCATCGGCACGAGGCAGCTTACTCATTACTTTACTACTACCCTAACTAAATTGATGCATTAAATACGATTAAAATTGCAGTGCATGCATGCTTGGTCACTACTCTAGATATGGTTTCAGATTTGAGCCTGTGAACCGGAAATGAGGGAGTACTTCTCCTACAAGTACGTAATGCAATGCATGCATGGCATGGTAGTAACTGCATGCTTTAGCTAGGTAGTACTGGTACGTCGTCCGTAGTACTAGCTAGTCGTCGTAGGTTACGCGCCCGTGTCACTGACTACATCCATCCATTTTATATTCATTGAGCTTTGAGCGCCTTGAGCTTTCCCGTCTGTGGGTCGATCTGTGCGTGCGTGTGTACATGCCTTGACTGTGGCGGTAGTACGTACTATATCTATAGTAGGCACGGTAGGCGGGCACAGATGGATGCATGTTAATTACTGCTCATGAGTCCTGACTTATGCATGCGAATGCCCGCAATGGTCCAACGCCATCCCATCCATCCTTGTAGACGAAATGCAACAAACTGAGACGTACTACTCCACTCCAGTAGAGTAGAGTAGAGTAGAGTAGCATCTCTCTCGATTCATTCACCAACAAAATCCATCCACCGTACCACCACACCCAAGGGCGCGCCGGCCGGAGGGCAATGCTGCGTTGCATCGTACGTACGTTGCAAGCAAGCAAGCAAGCAAATTAATGCTACTACCATACCATTACCATTGGATGACAAAGAAGATGGCCGGCCGGCCGGGATGGATGCATGCATGCTCTCCTATCCATCCATCCAGCCAGCCAGCGAGCTCGATAGTACGTACGTACTGGTCCTGGTCCTGGTCCTTGTCCTTGCCCTAAAGGAGTACCTTGGAACATTCGTATAGACGCTAGCTGGTATTAGTACAAAGTTGAGTCATCTATTTTGAAACGGAGGAAGTAATAGCATGGTAGCATAGCAAGCATTCACTGCTTAATTTACATATTCAATCTTGCACTAATTTCACTGGAAACATACTAGTACTACGTACTATTCCAATATATATGCATGCATGCTACGCGCTCACAAGAATCTCTTAAAATTAACTCTGGTCCAGGCAGTGGCATGCATGGGCTTGTTTGATGGCGGTGCTTTCTTTCACCTTGCCCTGCACGCACACCAGTTAATTAGAGTAATTAGCTAGCTAGATGCCTCTCCATCCTACTCGATCATTCCTTTTTCTCTCCCACCGTCTCATTCTCTCTCTTCTTTTATTTTAAACCACCTCATCAGAACAGTCTAGTACATAGCAGATTTACCAACGATGACTGTGTGTGTGAGTGAAGATGCATGTCTGCCTTGGTACGTAGCTAGCTATTGATCACTAGGGCATGCACTAGGCCGGTACGATAGTACAGTAGAGCAGAAGGTGATGGACCTAGCTAGCTAGCTAGTTAATATTACAAGGAAGCTGCCAATTAATTTGCAACGAGACGGAGATGACCGTGCTGAATGGAATGGAATGGAAAAGCGAACTAGACAGCTTTTAGCTAATTAAGCTACATCTTTTCTTCTTCTTCTTCTTCTTCTTCTTCTTCTTCTTCTTCTTTTCCGCGGGAAGGAAATCCAATTAATTACGGAACCTCCAACGACTATATATATAGAGAGATGATGTATCTATATCAACCGAACCGAGCGGAGCATGATGCCTCCTCCTCCTAGCCAGCCAGCCAGCCAGCCAGCCAGCCAGCGAGCTTGATGCATGTACTACTAGCTACTGTACTACTCCTGGTCCTTGTCCTAGAGAGACGATCGTAGCTAGTAGCAAGCATGCATTGTGTTGCATACTTCTATACTTGCGCTAATTTCACTAGCAAGAAGCTAGCTAGTTCGTACTACTTCCACTATGCATACATGCTGTGCGCGCACAAGAATTAAAATTCGCTGTGGTCCGTCATCCATACTCTCTCTCTCTCTCTCTCTCTCTCACTCTCTCTCTCTCTCACTCTCTCTCTCTCACACACACACCCCCACCAGCAAGCATGCATAGTAGTTGATGCATGGAGTATATATATATATATATATATATATATATATATATATATGAGATATAATAATAAGAAAATACAAGAAAGGAAGGATGGATGATACATGCATGGCTTCGATTGGCCATTAGTTCTTTATTTTCAACTGTACGTACTAGACTAGATGTATGGAGTAGGAGCATGCATGCTCGGGCTAGCACGTGAAATCGATCGATCGATGCATCCTAGCTAGCTGCTATACCACCTAGCTAATTGCAATGCAAACGGGCTTGATCATGATATGGTAGTACGTACATGCATGGTTTGGGCGTTTAGTATGCATGCATGCAGGCTCGGGACGGCGTCCCATACGCACGCCACGTACGCCCCCCTTATCCTATCCTACTTGCTGCAGTATAAGTAATTTTTTTTTTTGCATTGCGTTTTCTTATGAGAAGGAGGATGGATGGCAGTGCAGTGCAGCATGCATGCCCCCTCTTTTGTTGATCAACAATTAAATTGTTAGTGCAGCAGTAACAAATGCATGGTCCTCCATCTCCTCTCCTCACTAGGAGTATGTACTGTACTACTGTATTGTACTTGATTCTTTCGGGCGGGCCGAGAGACAGAACAGAGAGGGATAACAAGCTAGCTAGAGCCTAGAGCTAGGGATAGGTAGTTAGGAGGGGAGTACGTTGAAGAGCAGGAGTAGGAGTACGATGAAGAGCAAGTTAATACGTGATCGAGCTAGTACGTACGCTTACCGCGGAGTCCGGCCGAGCGGAGCCGGCCTAGCTAGCACGTGAATTCGATCGATCGATGCATGCATGGTTACATTTGCATTGCAACGTCGTCCTAGCTAAAGCTACCTAGCTGCTGCCTAATTGCATTGCAAAAGGAGGTTCTCTTCGGCCGATGGGCTTGATCGAATGGTAGCTGCCTGCCTACTTCATTTATGGGAAGATGCATGCATGTGGAGCCGGCCCTCCCTCCCTCCCTCCCTCTACTTAAACCAAGTGGCACAAGACCTCACTGCACAAGACAGAGGCACATCCGATACCTCCATCCACACACTGCCTGCCCACTGCCACAACCACCACAAGGGCGAGAGAGCGGCCGCCAGCCATGTCGCCGCCTACCACGTTCACGTTGCAGCTGCTCCTTGTCCTGGTGGTTGTGGGCTTGGCCTTGGCCGCAACCACCACGGCCGCTCCTGCGGTCCTCCGCGGAGGAAAGCACCACCGCGGCGTCCGCCGGCTCAAGCCGGACGTGCGGGTGTCCAAGCTTGGCGGCGCCGGCGGCGGCGCTGTCACCGTCACCTCCGTCGGCGAGGCGTTGAGTCTCTGGAAGAATCTGACAGGAGCGCACTTCGTCATCTATGTGACCGCCGGCACCTACGAAGAGCAGATCATCGTACAAGAAGGGCGCGACAACGTGGTGCTTATCGGCGATGGCGTCGGCCGTACAATCATCACTGGAGCCCTGTCCTTCGGCACCTGCAATTCTACCGTGAGTGTGAGATATCAGGCACCGTAGACTTTATTTTTGGGGATGCGACAGCCGTGTTTCAGGACTGCATCTTCTTCGCACGCCGGCCGGCCGACGGCAAACACGACGTCATCACCGCTCAAGGCCGCGGAGCACATCTCGGTGGTTCTGGGTTCGTGCTGCAGAACTGCAGCATCACCACGGCGCCAGGGGAGAGCCTCAACGGCGTCCAGACCTACCTGGGCCGTCCTTGGAAGGACCACGCAACCGTGGTGTACATGTTCTGCACCATCGACGACATCATCCACGCGGACGGATGGGTGGCTTGGAACAAGACCAACCCCAAGGAACGCGTCAAAGGCGGCGTCACGCGCGGCCACGAGGGCCATATCTTCTTCGGTGAGTTCGCGAACCACGGCGCCGGCGCCAATGTCGACCACCGCGTCGACTGGCATGGGTTTCATCGCCTCAACGAGGCACAGGCTAGGCTGTATGCGCCGGGGAGGTTCATCCAGGGAGGCGCCTGGCTTCCCCAGACAGGGGTCCCACATTACCTTGGCCTCCGTGATGGTGAGTAGTGCATCCATCCATCATACCTGTCTGCCTGCTGCCGCCGTTTGAGAGCCATCCGTTTGTTTCTCTAGTAGTAGTATTGTAGTAGTAGTTCGTACAAGTACCGCGGGCGTATTGTACGAGTGCGTAGAGGAGCTTGCAGCAGGATATGATGGATTCTTCAGCAGTCGGCCAATTAGCTAGCTATGTCCTAGCTAGCTTCTGAGCATCATTGGCCCAATAAAGTAAGCATGCATGCGACCCCCTAGCTAGCTAGAAGCTAGGCCAGCAGTCCGTAGTAGCTTGTGATCAGTGATGTGTATCAGTGTTGTTCGTGTGTGTGATCAGATCTGTCATGTATCCATTGTTGAGCTATTTGTCTTGGTGATGTTTGCAACAAAAAGCGTGGTTGTTTGTGATGGATTTGTTTGTACAGTAAATGCATGCTATTAATTTATTTAATTACTCTAGAAAAACAAACCAACATCAAAGGAAGAAAATGAAACAAAATTCATCTCTGGAAACCCAAACTTAATAATTTCCATGCGTACGTGCATTTTGTTTAAAAATACATACACTAGTCAAGTTCATGCATCTCCTCTCCTGTGCTAACCAACTATTAGATGCATTGGTTCTTAACGCGTAAGTATGATCGACCTTGGTGCAAAGCAGAGACTCAAATGTATATTTGTGTATATATACGTGTGTGCACGTTAATTTGGAAAGATTGATCATTACGTGCTGATAATCGAGCACTGGACTACCTCAGTGCTTGGTTTCCAGCAATGACGTGTCAGTAATGTGTACTCACTTGACGCATGCATGGTGACCCAATTAAGGCAAGTGCAGAATGCTAACTAATGTTTTCAAAATTATCTAAAGATCGATCGAGCATACTAACTAAGCTAAGCTAAGCTAGCTTGGGGACGCCCTCTGAAACGATTAATCAATCAAAATGCATTCATATTGAGAGAATAACTAATTTTTTTGTTTTTGTTTTTTAGGCGAGAAAGGACAGAGCAAGTGGAGAGAAGGAAAACATAATTCCTCCTTAACTTAATATAAGACGTTTTTTGATACTACCAGTAGCTAGCTACGTGTAGCTAGCAACCAATTAACCATGCCCCGCAAGCTTTTGTTTTAAGCCATCAGATACACAAATCGCTTTCTTCAACCTCCAACCCAACCACCTGTTCATTTTCTTCCCTGAAACCGCCCCACATACCACCGGATTACGCCGCTGCCGGTCGGCAGCGGTCCCGCGCCAGCCTTGCCGCCCCGCCCTCCCCTCAACCGCTGCCCACCATCGAGTTGCTTCCGCCCCATGCCATCCCTCTAACCATGACGATGAACTTTTTTTTCCGGCGAACCTGCAGCCCCTAACACACCAAAGATAGATACCAAGGTTGCTTGCCATCCTGAGATAGACATCTGGTAGCCTGCCATCCTAAGATAGACCCAGAGGGCTTCTCCGGCGAGCCAGAGGCTGTTCCTTCGGGTGAAAATCGACTGGCCCAATATTAACTTCAGAGGACTTACAAGTGCTAGCCTGACACACTAGTGGAAATAGTGCTAGCCACAACTTACGTTGGTGGCGCGCCATTTACAACTAACGCCACCACTATTTTTTTCAAATAGTGTGGTGGCGTTGGCTTATTTGGTACGCGTGACGCCCAGATAATTAAGCTACAGTAATTCCCTCCTAATGATGCCACATCATCATGATTACTATTGTTAAACTCACGTTGGTTCGAAACCGGTTCAAATTTCAAATTCAAATCAAAGTCCAAAATTCAAATTGCCAAACATATGCTAGGGTTTGTCATGATGTGGCAAATAATCTAAATAGTGTGGTGGCGTTGGCTTATAGAATACCAGGGACATTTTCTTGGACTCATTTGAGAAGATTTTAAAGTTGGTTATTTTTGAACTGATTTCTGAGGGTTTCAACAAACCTCAATTCAACTTTCAGAAATTTTAGACATGATGCATAAGTGCAGATGCAACTATTTCACTCAGGTATTCTAGGGCTGTGACACAACACTCTGGCCAAGGGTGACATTTCAGAACGATCTCGAGTCCCTGATGACTCGACTTAATGAGATCCCTGGTCGAGTGCAGGAATGGAAGAAGTCATCTGCTCGGTGTGGTGCTGATGTTGCTCTGTCTCTGGTCCGTGTCCACTTCAAAGAAGCCAAGCAAGTGAAGATGGCAGCGCTCAAGGTTGCCAACACCAAGAAGCTTGACTTCCAATCCTTCAGGGAAACCTTCATCGAAGCAGCCACTCGCATTGCAGATGGAATCGACTTTTACGAGTTCGTCGAGCCGGCCAGCTCTCCTCCTGTGGAGTGAACAAACTTTAAGCTCTGATTAAATTTGCCTCAGAATGCCGAGTGATTTTGTAACCGTTAAACTCTTTCACGCCTGATGCCCGAGTACTTTTATCTGCGGTTCGGAACTTGCGAGATTTATCTGAACTTGGTTCTTCTTAGAACACAATTGCTTTGGCTTTCTCTCCGAATGGAAGTTGGCCCTTCACTCGGAACAAACTTTTGTACATGTGATGCAGCTCTGAAGAGAAGGTCACAGACGACCTGCACCTCGTCGTCCTTGCGGATCGAGATGGAGGAGAGGGTCGCAGATGACTTGCACCTAGTCGTCCTTGCGGATCCAGATGGAGCGCACATTGTACTTGTGACGCAGCTCCCAGGAGAGGGTCGCAGACGACCGACACCTCAACGTCCTTGCGGATCAAGATGGAGCGTACGTTGTACTTGTGACGCAGCTTGAAGTGCGTGGCCAGGTCGAGTGAGAGGATTGCTCTTTACTCGGTAAGGTTTTTTTTAAACTTAGGCGAGTACGAGACTGCAGCTAAGCTCCCGAGTGAGAGGATTGCTCTTCACTCGGTAGGATTTTTTAAACTTAGGCGAGTACGAGACTGCACCTAAGCCCCCAAGTGAGAGGCTTGCTCTTCACTCGGTAGGAGTTTTTAAACTTAGGCGAGTACGAGACTGCAGCTAAGCCCCCGAGTGAGAGGATCGCTCTTCACTCGGTAGTATTTTTTCAACTTAGGCGAGTACGAGACTGCAGCTAAGCCCCCGAGTGAGAGGATTGCTCTTCACTCGGTAGGATTTTTTAAACTTAGGCGAGTACGAGACTGCAGCTAAGCCCCCGAGTGAGAGGCTTTCTCTTCACTCGGTAGGATTTTTAAAACTTAGGCGAGTACGAGACTACAGCTAAGCCCCCGAGTGAGAGGATTGATCTTCACTCGGTAGGATTTTTTAAACTTAGGCGAGTACGAGACTGCAGCTAAGCCCCCGAGTGAGAGGAATTCTCATCACTCGGTAGGATTTTTTAAACTTAGGAGAGTACGGAACTGCAGCTATGCCTCCGAGTGAGAGGCTTGCTCTTCACTCGGTAGGATTTTTAAAACTTAGACGAATTTGGTTTGCGGCTAAGCCCCCGAGTGAGAGGCTTGCTCTTCACTCGTTAGGATTTTTCAAACTTAGACGAGTACGAGACTACAGCTAAGCCCCCTAGTGACATGATTGCTCTTCACTCAGTAGGATTTTATAAACTTAGGTGAGTACGGAACTGCAGCTAAGCCTCCGAGTGAGAGGCTTGCTCTTCACTCGATAGGATGTTATAAACTTAGGCGAGTCAGGTTCGCGGCTAAGCCCCCGTGTGAGAAGCTTTCTCTTCACTCGGTAGGATTTTTAAAACTTAGGCGAGTACGAGACTACAACTAAGCCCCCGAGTAAGAGGATTGCTCTTCACTCGGTAGGATTTTTTAAACTTAGGCGAGTACGAGACTGCAGCTAAGCCCCCGAGTGAGAGGATTGCTCTTCACTCGGCAAGATTTTTTAAATGTAGGTGAGTACGGAACATGTCGTGGAATTGTCACGTCAGATGTCCTAGTGTAAGAAATTAGTCGTGAGGCCAACACATCTATGCGGTAGCTTTAAAGGGTTGATCGGAATCGAGAGACGCGAGGCGGGTCAACACATAAGAGAAGGATTTAGACAGCTTCGGGCCCCGGGAAACATCATCCGGTAATAACCCTACATGTTGTTTGTGGCTAGGTCTCATTATACTCATGAGAGAGTCGCCGCATAAGCCGGCTCCCCCTTTGTGTCTAGCCCTAGAGATTGTTTCTTCTTGCTCGTCCCTCTTTGGGGAGCCCTACCCCTCCTTATATAAGTTGAAGGGGCGGGTTACATGACTAGTCCTAGTAGGATTAGGATTACTCTATTACAAGTGGAGTCCTAGTCTTTCTTACTTTATAAGGGAATATTCCTTATACTTTCTCTTAAGCCGGCCCACCATAACATGAGCCGGCCGTTTGGGCCTTGTCGTCCGTCTGACCCGCCTGTTGGGTCACTAGTGAATCACAATGCTCAAGCGGGTTGCCTGTAAATCACCAAGTCCGGACGGGTTGCCAGTGACTTGCCAAGCTCCAGCCGGGCCTCTGGTGAGTCGCCATGTCCGGCCGGGTCATAATTCTGGCCGGGTCATACCGCGGGGTGTATCCCTGACAGAACTGCAGCTAAGCCTCCGAGTGAGAGGCTTGCTCTTCACTCGATAGGATTTTCAAAACTTAGGCGAATCAGGTTCGTGGCTAAGCCCCCGAGTGAGAGGCTTGCTCTTCACTCGGTAGGATTTTTTAAACTTAGGCGAGTACGAGACTGTAGCTAAGCCCCCGAGTGAGAGGATTGCTCTTCACTTGGTAGGATTTTTTAAACTTAGGCAAGTACGGAACTGCAGCTAAGCCTCTGTGTGAGAGGCTTTCTCTTCACTCGGTAGGATTTTATAAAGTTAGGCGAGTTAGGTTCGTGGCTAAGCCCCCGAGTGAGAAGCTTGCTCTTCACTCAGGAGGATTTTTAAAACTTAGGAAAATCAGGTTCGTAGCTAAGCCCCCGAGTGAGAGGCTTGCTCTTCACTCGCTTGTATTTGTAAAACTTAAGCGAATCAGGTTCGCGGCTAAGCCACCCACTATTTTTTTAACACATTCATATGTAAGAACAATCATCTAGAAGACTGTTAAACTGTGTCTTTGATAAACAAACTGAAAAGGTACCGCTTATTACATCTCATCATACCGAATGTTTAAGTATAAAAATGGTGGAGCAGCTCCGCATTCCGAGCGCGTAGCTCGTCTTTCATGTGTTCCACATTGTAAAGGTGATATGCTCCATTGTGGAGCACCTTGGTAATGATGAAGGGACCTTCTTAAGCAGGAGCAAGCTTATGGGGCCGTTACTGATCCACTCGGAGCACAAGTTTTCCTTCCTGAAATGCTCGACCTCTCACATTTCTGGCATGGAATCGACAGAGGTCTTGCTGACAAATGGTCGACCGGATCAGGGCCATCTCCCTTTCTTCTTCCAGAAGATCAACAACATCCTGTCGAGCTTGTTCAGCTGCAGCTTCTAAGAAGAGTTCTACTCGGGGTGCATTGTGAAGCAAATCACTCGGTAGCACAGCTTCAGCCCCATAGACCATGAAGAAGGGAGTTTGATCAGTTGACCAATTCATTGTTGTTCTTAATCCCCAAATGACTGATGGAAGCTCGTCTACCCAAGCACATGTTTCATGTTTGAGGTCACGCATCAATCGGGGTTTCAACCCTTGGAGGATCAAACCGTTTGCTCTTTCTGCCTGTCCATTCGACTGCGGGTGGGTGACTGAAGCGTAGTCGACTCGAGTGCCTTGGGAAGCGCAAAATGCTCTGAACTCATCAAAATCAAAGTTGGAGCCATTATCCATGATAATGCTGTGAGGGACTCCATATCTAAATGGTTGTTCTCTAATGAAACTAATGGCAGTACCAGAATCGAGATTCTTGATGGGTTTGGCTTCGATCCATTTAGTGAACTTGTCGACTGCTACAAGCAAATGAGTGAAACCACTTCTGCCAGTTCTCAGGGGTGCAACCATATCCAATCCCCAAACAGCAAATGGCCAGACGAGTGGAATGGACTTCCAGGCTGATGCAGGCTTGTGGGACATGTTGGAGTAGAACTGACAACCTTCACATTTGTCGACTATTTCTTTCGCCATCTCATTTGCTCGTGTCCAATAGAATCCTTCTCGGTATGGTTTGGCCACGATGGTCCGAGAGGACACATGGTGACAACAGGTCCCCAAGTGGATGTCATTGAGGATCATTCGACCTTCTTTTGATGCATCGCTGAGCAACTCCAGTAACACTCTCTCTGAAAAGATGTCCACCTATCATGGTGAAAGCTTGGATTGACGGACAATCTGATGGGCCTCATCTTCATCTTCTGGAAGTTCCTTTCTGAGCAGATATGCAACATATGACACCGTCCAATCGGGGATGAGGACCAAAACCTCCATGATCAGGTCGACCACGACTGGAATCTCGACTTTAGTCGGATTGGTAGAACTTTTTGGTTGCAGGGGCTCTTCTATGAAAGGATCTTCTTGAACTGACGCTGTGTGAAGATGCTCTAGGAACACATTGCTGGGAATGGGCACCCGCTTAGAACCTATCTTCACCAAGTCATCAGCTGCTTGATTCTTTAGTCGGGGTATATGGTGGAGCTCTAACCCTTCAAACTTCTTTTCTAACTTCCTCACCGCATTGCAATAACCAGTCATGGCCGGGCTCCTGACGCCCCACTCTTTCATCACTTGATCGACCACTAAATTTGAGTCGTCGTAAACCATTAGGTGACGGACACTGAGTGAAATGGCCATACGCAACCCATACAGAAGTGCTTCATACTCAGCTTCATTGTTGGAGGAATCAAAGTGAATCTGGAGAACATAACTGAGATTGTCACCTCGGGGGGATACCACTACTACCCCAGCGCCAGAACCGTTCAGCATCTTGGATCCATCAAAGAACATAGTCCAATGCTCCGAGTGAATCTGAGTCGGCTGTTGCTGCTCAACCCACTCGGCGAGGAAATCTGCTATTGCTTGGGACTTGATTGCTTTCTTTGCCTTAAACTTGATATCCAATGGAAGGAGGTCAATCGCCCATTTTGCCACTGGACCAGTTGCATCTCTGTTGTTCAGAATTTCTGACAATGGAGCGTCGCTGATGAATGTAATCGAATGATCTGAGAAATAATGTGCAACCATCTTCGTGGTCAAGTAAATTCCATACACAAGCTTACGATAATGCGGATATCTCTGCTTGGATGGAGTCAAGACTTCAGAAATATAGTACACTGGGCGTTGAACCTTATAGGCTTTACCTTCTTCTTCCCGCTCGACCGTGAGTACTGTACTGACAACTTGTCCAGTGGCTGCAATATAAAGCAGTAAAGGCTCTTTGCTGATTGGACCAGTAAGCACCGGCTGGGTGGAAAGTAGGGCTTTGAACTCTGCAAATGCTGCATCAGCTTCAGGAGTCCACTCGAACTTATCAGATTTCTTCATCAGTCGGTAAAGAGGCAATGCCTTTTCACCGAGACGAGAGATGAATCGACTCAAAGCAGCCAAAACGTCATGCACACGCATAGGGCGCTTCATTCGGAGGATTGCACCAACTTTCTCTGGGTTTGCATCGATCCCTCGTTCGGAAACGAGGAAACCAAGTAACTATCCGCCCGAGACTCCGAATGTGCACTTTGACGGATTAAGCTTGATATCATATCTCCTCAGATTGGCGAAGGTTTCAGCGAGGTTAGTCAGCAGGTCGGAACCTTTACGCGACTTAACCACGATGTTATCCATATATGCTTCCACATTCCGACTGATTTGAGTGAGTAGGCACTTCTGAATCATCCTCATAAATGTGGCACCAGCATTCTTGAGACCAAAGGGCATGGTAACATAGCAAAAGCACCCGAATGGGGTGATAAAAGCTGTTTTTATTTCATCGGGTCCATACAGTCGGATCTGATGATACCCGGAATATGCATCCAGAAAATACAAATGCTCACACCCCACAGTTGAGTCGACAATCTGGTCGATGCAAGGGAGAGGAAAATGATCTTTCGGGCAGGCCCGATTGATATGCTTGAAATCAATGCACATACGAAGTGAATCGTCCTTCTTAGGGACCATGACAACATTGGCGAGCCACTCAGAGTGGCAAATTTCACAGATGAACTCAGCTGCCATAAGCCGAGCCACCTCCTCGCCGATTGCCTTTCTCTTCTCCACGGCGGACCAACGAAGAAGCTCTTTAACGGGTTTTGCCTTAGGGTCGACTCGCAAATGGTGCTTAGCAAGTCCCCTGGATACACCTGGCATGTCAGAAGGTTTCCATGCAAAGATGTCCTAGTTCTCATGGAGGAACTGGATGAGCGCTTCTTCCTATTTGCTGTCGAGCGTTGATGAGATATGAGTCGGAGCGGCATTGGGATCGGTCGGGTGAATGTGAACCGGCTTCGTTTCACCGGACGACTGAAACACAGATTCTGAAGCAGGCTTCTTGGCGCGTACCAAATCACTCGGATATGCATTCTTCTGGTACTCTTGCATTTCTACTCTGCTATCTAATCATTAGCAATATTCGAGCCCTTCTGGAGGCACTCTTCTGCTCTCTGCCGATTACCAGTAACTGTGATCACGCCTCTGGGGCCTGGCATCTTCAGCTTAAGGTACACGTAACACGGTCGAGCCATGAAACGAGCATACGCAGTCCTGCCCAGAATAGCATGATAGGCACTTTGAAAATCCACAACTTCAAATGTCAATGTTTCCTTACGGTAATTCTTTGAATCACCGAAAACCACGTCAAGAGTGATCTGGCCGAGTGAATCACCTTTCTTTCCAGGGATAACTCCGTTGAACCTCATGTTTCTTTCACTAAGCTTGGACATCGGAATGCCCATTCCCTTCAAGGTGTCAGCGTATAGAATATTCAAACCACTGCCACCATCCATCAATACTTCGGTCAGTCGAGTGCCTCCAACAACTGGGTCGACTACCAATGCTTGCCGCCCTGGAGTGGCAACGCGTGCTGGGTGATCGGACTAGTCGACAGTGATTGCAGTTTGTGACCACTTCAAATATGTTGTTGTTGCTGGAGCAACCATGTTCACTTCTCTGTTTACGACTTTCAGTCGACTTTTGCTCTCAATGTCAGCAAAAATCACTAAGGTAGAATTGACGTTGGGGAAACCATAATCCTCTTCTTTGTCTTCATCCTTGTCAGATTCCTTCTCTTTCTCACTGGATTGCTTCTATCGGAACTGCTAGATAAGGAGTTGAGATTATCGAGTGGTATGCTTGGGATAAATCAGGTTTCCTTCTTCATCCTTCTTGGTGTGAATATGACACGACAAATCTAGTAAATCATTTCCTGCTTGATCTTTTACCTTCTTGGGGGTCCAAGTCCCCTTAGATTTTTCCTTAAATTTTCCTTGGACCACAACTGCAGTCTCACCAGGTCCTGCGGGTTCAGCTTTGCGTTTCTGCTTCCGATTGGAATTCCCTCCCCCGGTGTCCTGGCCAACTGGTTTGCTCTTGCCACTATGGAGTCAGTCTTCTTCTTCGCCATTAGCGTACCGAGTGGTTATTTCCATCATTCGGGTCAGGGTCATATCTCCTGTCTGACCGAATTTCAGGTTAAGCTCTCTGTACCGAACGCCTTCCTTGAAGGCGCAAACTGCTTGATGCCGAGACACATTCTCCACTGTGTGATGCAAAGTGGTCCACCTCTGGATATAATCCCTCAAAGTTTCATTTGGTATTTGTACGGAATGCTGAAGTTCTGCTAACCCTGCATGTCGTTTGCATGTGCCCTCAAATGTCCTGATCAACACTCGGGCGAACTCTTCCCAACTGAATATACTGCCTGGAGTCAACTAATTCAACCACGCTCTGGCCCCCTCCAAAATAAGAGGAAGATGCTTCATTGCCACTTCATCATTACCACCACCGATCTGTACAGCCACTCAGTAATCCTCCAACCACGTGTCAGGCTTCGATTCGCCGGTAAACTTGCTCACTCCTGTTGCCAACCTGAAGTTGGGGGGAATCTCAGCAGCTCCGATGGCTCTGCTGAAACACTCTAGATTGGAAACATGAACTCTACTGCCAATCGGACGATCTCTGTCAAGTCCTTCTCTATGTGCTCTGTTCCTGTCGACCAGACCTTGAACGAGGATCGACCTTGCATCAAAACCTGGCTCTCTTGGGTAGACCAGTACGCTCCGCTCACCGTTGCGCGGGCACCTGTTATCATATTGCCGGGGCACATATGATCCACTCCTCAGAGGAGGCGTAGGCACTCGATGGCGGTCATCACAGCCGAGTCGGTCATCATACTGCTCGTGGTTCCGACCCACGTACTGCAATTGGTGATGCCCACGTCCCTCACGCCGCAGGCGCGATCTTGGGCCGTGAGCCAATTGAACTGTGTCAGCCATCACAGATCTGCTGTGTATCCTATTGCAAGACCGAGAAACATCTGAGTTTTGCTCTCCTGCTGCCCGAAGCAGCACCCTGATCTACATCAAACCTCTTCTAGCCTCTGACTGGGATGGCTGGATCGGCTCTGCTATACGGGCTGCGGCTATAAGATTCTGAATCGGAGTGCGATATACCTGAGGGTCGGACAGAAATAACTGTCGTCATCGCCGACTGGATTCTGGGATCTGCTGACGGGCGCGCTCGTCGAGTGCATGCTGATAGTTCTCCAGTCGAGTGTGCTCAGCCAAAGTGGCCAGGCGCACCGCCTCCAAGGCCCGAGCCTCAGAGGTCTCTCTAACGATGGGTGTGTGGAGTTCCTCCATGTTGCAGCAGTGAAGTTCTTCCCTCTATTGTGAAGTGAGGGCTTCGGGATAATATTCTTCATGAACACGTGATGGATCGCCGCCGCCATCGCCGTCGTCGCCGCGACGAAAACTAGGCGGGTTGTGCGGTGCGTTGACCACCAAGACTTCTACCGCAGGGTCACTGCTGTCACACTGGGACAGGGTGTTGACGGAGCCACTCAACAGATCGAATAGCCCATAAAGAGATTCGTCGGGCTCGATTACCGCGACTTGAGGGGTGGCCGACTGGTGGCCCACCGCATGCTTCACCCACCACTGGAGTCGTGGTCGACCGGATCGCTTGCAGCGACGAACAACAGGGAGCGAAGATGCCATGGGACCCGACCGATACTGGGTCGACGGCTGCCACAGAAGGACGCCACGGACGCACGCGTGAAAGTGTGTAGCCCCGCGGACGAGGAGCATCTCGACGTCGAGGGGGCCTCCTGGAGCCAAGAGGAGTCGTCGTTGACGAAAACGAGCGCGCCGAGACGGATCTCGCGGCCCTCAGCCAATCCGCCGCCAGAAACAATGATGATGGGAATCAGAAAAATCGCAACCTCACCGGAAAGTCGCTAAGACACCTGCCCCACGGTGGGCGCCAACTGTCATGGGAGTAAGTCTGACAGTAGAATAGGGGGTATGTATGGAGAGGCAAGGTTCTAGCTGCGATGAGGTTGTGCACGCAAGGTTTACAAGTTCAGGCCCTTCGCGGAGGAAGTAATAGCCCTACGTCTCGGTGCCCGGAAGCTTGGTCGATTGGATTATGTGTGAAGTTACAGGGGGTGCGAACCCTTGTCCCCGAGGAGGGGGGTGGCTTATATAGAGTGCTCCAGCACCCCGGCCATCCCCCATTACATAGGGTTCAATGTACATTATGACAGGGCGTTACTGGTAACATTAGCTATAAAGAGCTTTAAGTGATCTTAAAGACTGCAGAGTGAACGCCTGACCGTTGCCATCCTGAGTGACTTTAGGTCTTCTGTACTCCGAGTGGTTTCTTGTTCGGTCGAGTGGAATTGGGATACCCGAGTGGAACTGTTGGTGAAGTGGGATGCACTCTGAGGTGATCTCAGTCGGTAGGTGTTGTTGTGCTTTGCATGCCTTTGGCTGTAGGGCAGTGTCCTTGGGAAGGGTGTCTAGGTCAGGCCTATTACCCTACCCTAGGTACATGTCAACGTCATTAGCCCTAGAATGGATCAGGGTCCAAGTGAGGAAGAGGTTGAAGATGATTCCGACCCGGTTTTGAGCTTCGAGGCATTTTACCTAGGCTGACGAATCACACTGAGACTTCAACTTCGTTTACAGTCGCCTTGATCCATTCAGATTTGGTCGAATGAACTTATGCCAAACTTGTGCTGGAGCGGTATGAAATCTTTGGCGCGATTGGTTGTACTGCCGTCCCCGCATCTCACGGGATTCGAAATTTGGGGAAGCGTGCGAGGCGGAGGGGCGCCTCAATCTCTGTGCCGCCTTTTCCACCACGTGCCCAGCGCGCAACTGTTGCGGGATTTGACATGATCATATGCGCCCACGAGTCAGCCACTCGGAACCGGGCCTATATTAGGCATTGCGGCCGATGTATTCTGCAAAGTGCTCGCCATTCCCCTTCTTCCTCCTCTGCTTCTCCACCGCATTCGCCTCCACTCTCGATGTCGCCGCCCCGTTCGTGCACAGCCCACAATGATGGGGAAGGACAAGACGGCGGCCCTGGAGCATGCGAAGAAGGTGACGGCAGCGGCGAAGGGCAAGAAGATGAGTCGGGGGGGATCGTCTTCGAGGGCCAGCCTGCCGGCCGGCTGGATCCAGGGCGACTGGATCCGGTCCATGATTTCGAAGGATGATTTGGTGGATCTGGCTGAAGGGGGCTTGATTGCCCCCAGATCTTGGAGGCAGCCGGGCAATGAGACCACGCCCCAGTTGCAGGAGGGTGAGTGCGTCCTCCTCACAACCCATGTTGACTGCGGTTTCTCTTTGCCCCACTCATCCGTTTTTCGAGGTTTCCTGAACTTTTTTAGAGCTCAACTTCATCACTTTTCCCCCAACACCATCATATATCTCGCTGCATTTGTGTCTATGTGTGAGAATTTCCCTGGGTTTCCGACCGCATTGGGGTCTCTTCAAACACATCTTCACTTACCGTTCTTAGTCTGTGAAAAAGGCTAATCCGAGTGATGAGAGGACGCATGTGATTCAGATGTGCGGAGGTCTAGGGATTCAGATGAGGGGCATGAGTACTTTTCCGGCTATGACTCTTCCCGATTCGGTTAGAGGGTGGCAGTTGACCTGGTTTTACTATAAGGACCTACCAACTCCTGGTCAGTCGACTGGTCTTCCTCCCTTCCCCATGGATTGGGTCCAGCAGCCCTCCTCGTTGAAAGTGACTGCAGTAGAGAAAACAGAGGTGAACATGTCGGTTGAACGAGTAGTCCAATTAGTCCACGACGGTGTGACCGGCATGGATTTGTTAGAGGTGTTTCTCAGTCAACGCATCCAGCCACTCTAGGCTCGCGATCATCCTATGTGGATGTACTCGGGCATTGAGGACACCACTTGGATTCACCCAGAGGAAGTCACCGAGGAGAAGGTGGAGCAGTGGTTGCAGGGCATCACTGGAAACAAAGACAACCCTAGGGGGTCCAGGAGAATCCAACCATTTGACTCCTCCAATGAACCAGACAAGGTTTGACTTTCACTACCTAGTGCCTTTTGTTCTGTTGGTAGGAGCTTCTCCCGCACGTCTTTGAACTGTTAAGAAGCAGATCAATATGCATGTGTATTAGTTGTGTGACTAGATATCGATAATAATTTAAAAATTGTGAATAGTGTTCTAGCAAACGTACCCATTGCTGTCTGTCAGATTTGCTCCTTTTGGACACCATCATGCGAATGTTCTCGCGAACGTAGTATGCACACACTTCAGCCCCAGCGCGTGCTTCAGGGCCTTTACGAGAATAGAATTTAATCAGATAATAATTAATCAAGCATGATAATTAATTAATGGTATTGAAACAAGAATTAAGGAGATGGTAGCTAGCTAGTACTACTTAATTACTTACCTTGGGTCGAAACCAAATCAGCTTTTGTCGCCATTTGCCTGGAGTCACCTTGATGAACTTTGCCGAAGCCTTTCCCGTCGGCAAAGAAAATTAATAAAGGGGTTATTAAATAGTTGATATCAGGAAATGACGAACTAAATACGCCGAGATATGGTTAATAATGATTGAAATTACCTGCCGACTATCCCTTTCAAGATGGTGAAGTCACTTTCTTTTTTAAGTAGTGAGTCCAGTACTTCAACTGTTCCTTCTTCAACTTTAATGATTAACAAGATCCAGTGGTAACTGCATGCGCACACGTTTGCATGTCTTAATTAAGCGGGCATGTGCATAACACTAATCAACTACCCTAAACCCTATACACTTAATTATTAACATCTATCTAGCAAGTAAGCAAAAACAGAATCTGTAGTACAAGACAGTGTGACTCACAAGAAGTTGTAAGGAAGTAGTATATCTTCATTGGTATTGAGGCGCTTCAAGAACTCTAGCATTTTATTCTCTACATCTTCTTTATACCATTCCAATTTCCATGTGTGTTCATTAATGGTATTTGGGTCAATGAACCCAATGCCATAGCGTCCAGCTTTTTCATTTCATACATCTTCATCCTGCATAATACCACAAAAAAGAATATAGTGAGGGTAATTATAGGTAATGATCGATCAATGAGCACTAAACCTAGCTTGAGACTTCAATTACAGAAAGAAATCACTTCCAGACAATAGCAACTGATGAAAGATTTGTCGAGTGCTTCTTGATTGAATAACTAAAATAGTTCTGAATAGTCAACGGATAGAGCTAGCTTATGGAAGTAATGCTCTTCCTTGACGTTCACCATGAGGGACTCTCGATTGAAACTCTTGGTGATTTTCATGTACCAATAATGCAATTCATACATTCTCGTTGGGAGGTTCTTGACCTCCTCAGGCTTGACCAAAGGATCGCCGTGGACATATTTCTGTTTTATGTCTTCCTCTATAAGCGGAGACATGGGCTCAATCTCGAGGAGTTGTCCAATAGTGATACCTAGCTCTTTAGCATGCCTTCTACGCTCGTCGGTTATTACCAACTGACTGGCACCGGTACTCTCATTTGTTGGTACAACAAGTGGGGGGATCGATTGCGCCGCTTGTTCTCCCAGCTAGGGAATGGTTTTCCCGCATTTTTGGCCAAGCTACTTGGCTCGAGCTCGAGCTTGACTCCTTCTGTGGTCGTGCTCGATGTGCCTTCCTGATTTTGCGCTCATAGTCCGAGTCAACAGGCTTGAGAACTTGTGGTTCAGCCATATGAATAAAGTGGTCAACGACTTTATCGGGCACTTTCTCCTTTGGCGGCGGTGGAGGTTTCGGTCCAAAATGGGCATCCAATTGGGCCCTCACTTTGGCTTTGTTTTCCGCTTCGGTCATGTTGTAAGGCCTCTTCAGAAGAGGCACGAGGCTTGGACCATATTGAAATCGCTTGCCTCCGCCTATTCCTCCTGTACTACCTCGACTTGTACCGCTACGCACCATAGCTGCGGCGGCTCTCTTCGGTGATTGCTGAGGCAACAGAGATAGCTGACGTGGCTGAGTTGGAGCAGGAGGAGTGGCCTGACACGGTGTCGTACTTGGAGGAGTGGCCTGACACGTTGGCGGACTTGAAGTGGGAGGAGTGGCCTCACGTTGTGCCGGACTTGAAGTAGGATGAGTGGCGTGACGTTGTGCCGGACTTGGAGGAGGAGGAGTGGCCTGACGCATTGGAGGACTTGGAGGAGGAGTGGCCTGACGTGTTGGGTGAGTTGAAGCAGGAGGAGTGGCCTGACGCGGTGGGGGACTTCGAGGAAGGGTCGGCTGACACGGTGTCGGTGCCCTTCGAAAGATGATGCAATCCTTTCTCCATAGGATGATATGATGTATGGCCTCTCCCAGTGTGTGCTCCTCGTCACCTCCAAGAATGTCAAGCTCTATCCCCGAATATTAGTCCACCACCTCATCAACCACGACACGAGCATAGCTGGCTGGAATCGGGTTGCAATAGAAGGTTGCTTCGGGGGGATTTGTATAAGCAACGGCGTCCGCCACCTTCATGGATATGTTCTTCATTTTGAAGTGTAGCTCACAGTTAGTGTTCTCCAAGATGTCATCCATAGGGTATCTATCCAACAATGCATCGCCCGGGGCGAAACCCATGCTGCTTCTCGGCATGGATGGGACGGTGCTATCCAATGCTGGATCATCCGCTAGCTGCTGCCGTTGCTGAGACCCCCTTTCTTGGCTAAGTGAGTCGATCTGCTGCTGCTACCGCTGGAATTAGAGTGCCAACTCCGCGTGGCTTGCTTCTAGGCCTGGAAGGCGTTCTGCTTCCTACTTCCTCTGCTCCTCCTCTAGCTTCCTCTTCTTCTCCTCCTCCATCTTCCTTCTCGCACGACTTCTGTAGTCTGCGTTCCAGTCCGAAAAGCCCTCATACCACGGAATAATGCCCTTGCCTCGTGTTCTTCCCGGGTGTTCAGGATTTCCCAGGGTGCGTGTAAGCTCGTCATTCTCTCAGTTGGGCGTGAACACCCCCGTTCGAGCCTCTTCTATTGCAACAAGTAACTTATCTTCGGCTCCTTTAAAACATGCCTTCTTCGAAACCTGGCCTATCTTCGGTTCCAACGCCCCCCCATGTGCATAGAACTAAGTTCTGCACCTGGGGGGCCAGCTCTTAGTAACGGGAGTGACCTCTGCATCCAACATCTCATGCTCAGACTTACCCCACTTAGGCATTGCCACCGCATAGCCACCTAGCCCCAACCTATGGTACTGCTCCTTTTTTGCGGCATTGGCCTTGTTTTTTGTCGACTGTTCCTTAGATAATTCTGATTCCTCGAATTTCACGAAAGCGGGCCTGTTCTATTTGCTTCTCCAGTGTTCCCTTGAATTCCGGAGTCTTCTTTCCTCCTTTGACATAGTTGGCCCATATAGTTTTCTTGTGGTTGTTGAATGCAATTGCCATCTTCCTAAGAGCAGCGTCCTTGACTTTCTGCACATCTGCATCTGTGAAATGATCTGGTAGGGTGAAATTTTCCATGAGAGATTCCCAAAGCTTTGATTTAGCTCTGTCATCGACAAAAGTAAGATCTGGACGTTTCTTTGCTGGCTCTTTCCATTCTTGAATGGAGATCGGGAGTTGGTCCCTCACAAGAACTGCGCACTGACGAACGAACTTGTTCGCAATGTTCTTAGGCGCGCTTGGTTCGCCGTTTGTTTTGATGGCATCGATGTTGTACTGTACGCCCTCCTTCAAATTTTTGGCCTGGCCTCGCACTGTCCTGCCGCCTATAGAAGATTTTCTCGATCCAAAGGGCTGAAAGAAGAAAGATCGATTCGTTAATATATCTTCAAATCATTTAAAACATGTGATGATCACCAGATGCCTGCTTATATAAATATACCTCGCCAGTCTCTGTTATTTCAAGATCAACATTTTCTTCATCATCATAATCATAGTTCATGACTTCATCAATTTGGTCGTCGCGATCGAATATCATACCATCACCCTCCCCTGTATTGTTCAGATATTGGGAGCCGTCATCTGTTTCATTCTGATCATCTCGCCCGCGAGGGGAGCGTATGAGCTCGAACATGGCCTCTTCTCCCTCTCTGCCGGTGTTGTCTGCCATAGCTTTTATTTAACTAATCCATAAGAAATATAAAACAATTTAGTATTCAATTTACAATGCATGCATGCAATCAATAAGGAAAAACTGAATCATAGTACATAATATGCATCATCGAATATAATCTCGAATACATCATCTCAAGTAATATATATAATCTTGAATACATTGTCTTGAATAAGCTAGCTAATAAAGATCAAATACTACAGAATAATCTAGGCCACTTGCGGTTCCTGAGGCACGGGCGCTGGACACCTAAAGAGAAGGAACCGTCACAGGATCATAGCTCCGGTCATCTCCCCAAATAACCTGCCAGGTATTGGAGAACCTGACGTCCATAGCAGGCATGTAGCGACGGACGTGCTCGTCCTTCTCCTAGACACGATGACGTACCACCTCCGGCGGGGTCGGCTCCCTCCGCACCGAAAGTGGCCCACGCGAACGCCACCAAAGGAGCTCAGGGTCGACGACGGGACCCAGGGCCGGGTTCCTCACCAAGCGGCGAGCCCCTGAAGGTAGCGCCTCCCAGTGCCAGCCCGGCGGAGCCCAGTCCCGGACATGAGTCCTCTGAAGTAGGACGTCGTCAGGACCTGGTCGACGGCGAGGATGCGGGCCGGGCATCGTCGAGACAAATACTATATGCCGCAAAAGTAACATTTTTAAATGATTGGATTGTGATTTCTTATATACAAATTTTAAAACTGATATCATTGCATATGTCAAAGTTCTATATGCAAATTCCAAATTTCTATAACTAAAATTATAAGAAACTAAAAAAACATCGATCATCGTCTAACAATTTGACATTAATCTAATTCATCTAGCTAAAACCAACATTTCTAAAATTTCTAACATTTCTATATAACTAACATTTCTATAACATTTCTAACATTTCTATAACTAAAAAATAGAAAAATTTCTAACATTTCTATAAATATTTGTATAACTATAAAACGTAAAAATTACTAACAATTTTATAACTAATTAACAATGTGTGTGTGTGTGTGGCCATGGCGGGGCAGGAGCTCACCGGCGAGGTGAGGCGATGGGGGCGGCAACGGGCAGCGACGACGGGGATGGCGACTGGCCGGGGCGGCGATGACGGGGATGGCGATGGGCGGCGACGGGGACGGCCCGGCTACGGGCGACAACAGGGACGGGGGCGGTGGTGACGGAGCAGAGGAGAAGAAGCAGAGGAAAACTGATGAATTTTCGTAAGTGTTGTTTATATAGGAGGGGCCTTTAGTACCGGTTGGAGCCACCAACCGGTACTAAAGGTAAAATTTGGCCAGCCCAAGCGGCGGGAAGCGCACCCCTTTAGTACCGGGTGGTGGCTCCAACCAGTACTAAAGAACCCCCCTTTAGTACCGGTTGGAGCCACGACCCGGTACTAACGGCGTGCGCTGGCGCAGGTGCGGTGCGGGCTAGTTTAGGCCCACTTCGCTAGCCGAAGGGCGCCCGCACCTGCTTATAAGCCCCGTCGTGGCGGCTGTCTCGAGCTCCTCTCTATTGCAGGCCTTCTGGGCCTACCTCTGCTTGCATGCCCTGTTGGGCCTACTAGGCTAGGCGGCCTGCATCCTGGCCCAACTACAGGTTGGGTTTCTAGTCGTATGCAGGCCGCTGTGGCCTAGTAAGCGGGCTTTTTTTATTTCGTTTTTTCTTTTCTGCTTTATTTTTTCTTTTATTTATTTGTGAGTTGTTTTTTGCTGTATTTAGAGTTTCTTTCTGAATATTTTTGCTTTGGGTACAAAAAATTACAAACTTTCTGTTAGTGCCAGTAGTTTTCAAGTTTGAAGAGTTTAAATTTGAATTATTTGAAATTTGTGTGAATCACTAGTTTGTGAATAATTTAACTTTAAAAATATATTTTTCAGTGATCCTTTTTGTGTTTAATATTAGTGTATTTTATCATTATATTCAATTTGGTAATACTTAGGTTAATTAAAAAATGAAATGCCTTGTAACAGATGAGTTTTCGTCCGAAACCCTGATACTTCGAAAGAGATTGTCCATTTTGTACACGAAGTGCATCCAATTTTTGCCGTAACCCTCTCAACTTTTTTGCACATGCTAGGTGGGTGAAATGATGATACCATGCCAATTTTCAACCTTTTCAGAGTTTATTTGAAGTGTTTTTCAATTTCAGGGTCATTTAGCTGAAAAATCAGTAAATGCATGAAAGAATTCGTTTGCATATAAAATTTCTTCGCGTTCCAAATGCGAAAACACATAAGTACCCTAACTATTACAAAGATTCCCTCCGGTTTGTTCGAAGAGGAACTTTCCAGATATATAAGTCTGGAAACTCACTAGAGAAGAAAGTGATGATAGTGAAGCCGATCACATCCTAGAGTGGGATCTCTGGGTGTGAAACTTTTTCTTCGCGTGTGTCCCTTTGCGCCGTAACCATGGAAAATATTCATCATTTAACTGGATGCTCGGGTCAATATTCACAGTGAAGGGAGAAATTTCATCAAACTTTTCGTAATCTTGTGACATGTCTATTTTGTCATCCACTCCCACGATGTTTCTTTTCCCTGAAAGAACTATGTGGCACTTTGGCTCATCGTATGATGCATTCGCTTCCTTATGTTTTCTTTTTCTCGGCTTGGTAGACATGTCCTTCACATAGAAAACCTGCGCCACATCATTGGTTAGGACGAATGGTTCGTCTGCATACGCAAGATTGTTGAGATCCACTGTTGTCATTCAGTACTGTGGGTCTTCTGTTACCCCGCCTCATGTCATATTGACCCATTTGCACTGAAACAAAGGGACCTTCAAACCACGTCCATAGTCAAGTTCCCATATGTCCTCTATGTAACCATAATATGTTTCCTTTCCCGTCTTGGTTGGTGCGTCAAAGCGAACACCACTATTTTGGTTGGTGCTCTTCTTATCTTGGGCGATCGTGTAAAATGTATTCCCATTTATCTCGTACACTTTGAAAGTCATTATATTTGAAGATGGTAACTGGGACAACAAGTAAATGTCATCTTCAATAGCGGCGTCATGCATGGCACGTGTCTGCAACCAGCCGGCGAAAGTCCCCATTTGTTCACATGTAATCCAGTCGTCAGACTGCTCCGGGTGTTTGGAGCGTAGAAAATTCTTGTGTTCCTCCATATACGGAGCCGCCAAGGCGGAATTCTGTAGAAATGTGTACTGTGCTTGAGTGAGAGAATGCCCATCCATACATATTATTTGATCCCGTCCTAGCGTGCCTTTTCCATCCAGTCTGCCCTTATGCTGCGATTCAGGAACACCAATCGGCTTAAGGTCAGGAATAATGTCAATACAAAACTCAATGACCTCCTCATTTTCATTGCCCTCCGAGATGCTTCCTTCTGGCCTAGCACGGTTATGAACATATTTCTTTAAGACTCCCATGAACCTCTCAAAGGGGAACATATTGTGTAGAAATACAGGACCGAAAACATTAATCTCTTCGCATAGGTGAACTAGGACGTGCGTCATGATGTTGAAGAAGGATGGTGGGAACACCAACTCGAAACTGACAAGACATTGCACCAAATCATTCTCTAACCTTGGTATCATTTCTGGATCGATTACCTTGTGAGAGATTGCATTGAGGAATGCACATAGCTTCACAATGGCTAATCGAACGTTTTCTGGTAGAAGCCCCCTCAATGCATCCGGAAGCAGTTGCGTCATAATCACATGGCAGTCATGAGACTTTAGGTTCTGGAACTTTTTCTCTGCCATATTTATTATTCCCTTTATATTCAATGAGAATCCAGACGCTACCTTCACACCGAGCAGGGATTCAAAGAAAATTTCCTTCTCTTCTTTGGTAAGAGCATAGCTGGCATGACCCTGATGTGTCTCGTCTTTTCCGTGCATACGTTGCTGGTCCTCCCGTGCCTCCGGTGTATCTTTTGTCTTCCCATACATGCCCAAGAAGCCAAGCAGGTTCACGCAAAGATTCTTCATCACGTGCATCATGTCAATTGCGGAGCAGACCTCCAGGTCTTTCCGATAGGGCAGGTCCCAAAATATAGATTTCTTCTTCCACATGGGTGCCCGTCCATCAGTGTCATTCGCAACAGGTTATCCGCCAGGAACCTTTCCAAAGATTACCTTCAAATCCTTGACCATATCATTTACATCAGCACAAGTACGGTGGCGAGGCTTCGTCCGGTGATCCGCCTCACCTTTGAAATGCTTTCCTTTCTTTCTTATGGGATGCCTGCTCGCAAGAAATCGACGATGTCCCAGGTACACATTCTTCCTACAATTATCCAAATATATACTGTTGGTATCATCCAAACAGTGCGTGCATGCGCGGTATCCCTTGTTTGTCTGTCCTGAAAGGTTACTGAGAGCAAGCCAATCATTGATGGTCACGAACAGAAATGCATTTAGGTCAAATTCTTCTTGTTTGTGCTCATCCCACGTACGTACACCTTTTCCATTCCACAGCTGTAAGAGTTCTTCATCTAATGTCCTTAGATACACATCAATGTCGTTGCCGGGTTGCTTAGGGCCTTGGATGAGCACTGGCATCATAATGAACTTCCGCTTCATACACAACCTAGGACGAATGTTATACAAACATAGAGTCACAGGCCAGGTGCTATGGTTGCTGATCTACTCCCCAAAAGGATTAATGTCATCTGCGCTTAGACCAAACCATACATTCCTTGAGTCACCTACAAACTCCTCCCTGTACTTACGCTCGATTTTTCTCCACTGCAACCCGTCAGCGGGTACTCTCAACTTTCCGTCTTTCTTACGGTCTTAACTGTGCCATCGCATAGCCTTGGCATGCTCTTTGTTTTGGAACAAACGTTTCAACCGTAGTATTATAGGAGCATACCACATCACCTTGGCAGGAATCTTCTTCCTGGGGCGCTCGCCCTCGACATCACCAGCGTCATCGGGGCTAATCTTATAGTGCAATGCACCGCATACCCGGCACGCATTCAAATCCGCATACTCACCGCGGTAGAGGATGCAGTCATTAGGGCATGCATGTATCTTCTACACCTCTAACCCTAGAGGGTAGACAGCCTTCTTTGCTTCGTATGTACTCTCGGACAATTCATTATCCTTTGGAAGCATCTTCTTTAACATTACCAACAAATTTCCAAATCCCTTGCCAGATACACCATTCTCTGCCTTCCATTGCAGTAATTCCAGTGTGCTGCCCAGATCTTCCTTGTCAGCTCCGCAATTCAGGTACAACAATTTTTTTGTGATCCTCTAACATGCGCTGCAACTTCTTCTTCTCCTTTTCACTTGTGTAGTTTCTCTCTGCATCGCCAATGGCCTGACCTAGATCATCAGTTGGCTCATCTGCAGATGCCTCTTCTTCAGCTTCTTCCCGCATTGCCGGCTCAGCTTCTTCCCGCATTGCCGGCTCAGCTTCTTCCCCCATTGTTATATCATCTTATTCAGGGAACCCATGGCCTGGATAGCTCTTGTCATCCTCCTCCTCTTCTTCATTTTCTTCCATCATAACCCCTCTTTCTCCGTGCTTGGTCCAAACATTATAGTGGGGCATGAAACCGGACTCAAACAGGTGAACGTGAATGGTTTTAACTTAGAGTAATTCTGATCATTCTTACATCCAGCACATGGATAAGGCATAAAACCATCCGGCCGCTTGTTTGCCTCAGCCGCAAGCAGAAAAGTATGCACGCCATTAATGAACTGGGGAGAGCATCGATCATCGTACATCCATTGCCGGCTCATCTTCATTACAGAACACCGAAAGGACCAAATTAATAAAGTTCATACATAAAGTTCATACAACACTTAAATGCAAAAAACAAATAACTCTCTAGCTAAAGCATTTAAATGGAACAACAAATGCAATCAAGATCGCAACTAAGGTAACAATTGTTCCAACAACATAATGATACCATGCCTCACTATCAATGGCATATTTTCTAATCTTTCTAATCTTCAAGCACATTTTCTCCATCTTGATCTTGTGATCATCGACGACATCGACAACATGCAACTCCAATTCCATCTTCTCCCCCTCAATTGTTTTCAATTTTTCTTTCAAATACTCGTTTTCTCTTTCAACTAAATTTAACCTGTCGACAATAGGGTCGGTTGGAATTTCCGGTTCACATACCTCCTAGATAAAAATATCTATGTCAACTTGATGGGCATAATTTGTTATAAACACGAAATGCAACAAATAGTTTTAAAAGAGAATATACCACATCTGAATCATAACACGGACGATGGCCGACGAGGACGGATATCAAAACCATGGCACTATGTATAACAAACAACGTACGTGCCGGGTAAGATAATTATACGAGTAACTATATATCCAAATCACACAAACATGAATTTTTTATATAAAAAAGATAAGAACAAGAGGCTCACCACAAGGTGGTGCCAGCGAGGGGATGGTGCGGGCGATCGACGGTGGCTACGACGGAGATTTAGAAGGAACTAAGTAAACCACACCTACATATGCAAACTAAGTGTTAATTTGACCTCAAATTGCATATAAATCAAATACTACCACATATAATTCCTCCAAAATTACTAAAACGCACAAATTAATCACTATATAAACCATTGCAAGAGCTAATCTAGCAATGAGAGATGAAAGGACAAAGTTTCTAACCTTTGTGATCATTTGAATGGATGGGGGCCTTCAAATCTTGACAAAATCTGGGCAAAATATGTGATGAGCTCGAGAGGAAGAAGGGAAGAACAGAGAGGAGAGGGGAAAGGGGAAAGGGGGAAGAACAGAGTGCGGGTGGACGAAGGGTTTATATAGGACGACCTTGAGTACCGGTTCGATGCACGAACCGGTGCTAAAGGTGCTGGAATGGCCCCGGACTGACAACATCCTGCCACCACTCTCTTTAGTACCGGCTCATGGCTCCAACCAGTGCTAAAAGTTCGGCACTAACCAGAACTAATGAGAGTGACCCGCCTAGCCGTTGGAATCGGCACTAATGGTCACATTAGTGCCGGCTCAAATACAAACCGGGACTAATGAGTTGAACATTTGATCCTTTTTCTACTAGTGACTCTGAGGTGATCTCAGTCGGTAGGTGCTGTTGTGCTTTGCATGCCTTTGACTGTAGGGCAGTGTCCTTGGGAAGGGTGTCTAGGTCAGTCCTATTACCCTACCCTAGGTACATGTCATCGTCAATGTCATCTTGAAAATCTCCTGGAAATCCCTCCGCATGTCTGCAGAATGTATACATAGTTGCCATTCATTCAAGGGCATAATGATATGATAGTAGTAAGTAAGCAGGCTCATAAGTGAAGGCTGACAAATTATCCAGTGTTTCAAGCATCTTGTCACACTCGTCAAGAATGAAATGTCTCACATTCTTCAAAGAAAGGTCCTTGTCTCTAGCTAGAGCTAGAATCCTCCCAGGTTTGCCCACAACAATATATATGGGGGCAGTCATTCTTGAGCAAATCCTTGTGTTTCTTGATATGAACACCTCCATGGAATACATAAACCTTTAATTCGGGCAGAAATTTGCTGAATCTCTCAAACTCATTGCAACTCAACATAAGACAAGGGCGGCGAATGAGCAAACCAGGGAGAAAATGCGTGAGAATAGAACAAAGTATATATATATATATATATATATATATATATATATTCACAAACCCATCTGGTAAGCCAGCTGTCTGGTGTGGTGATACGTCTCCAACGTATCTATAATTTTTGATTGCTCCACGCTATATTATCTAATGTTTTAGACGACATTGGGCTTTATTATCCACTTTTATATTATTTTTGGGACTAACCTATTAACCGGAGGCCTAGCCCAGATTTGCTGTTTTTGCCTATTTCAGTGTTTCGAAGAAAAGGAATATCAAACGGAGTCGAAACGGAATGAAATCAACTGGAGAAGTTATTTTTGGAAGGAAAGCTGCCGGATGGACTTGGACCCCACGTCAGGAGAGAAGGGAGGTGCCCACGAGGGTGGGGGCGCGCCCCCTGCCTCGTGGGGCCACCGAAGCTCCACCGACGTACTTCCTGCACCCATATATACTCACGTACCCTAAAACTTCCAGAACAGAGATTAGATCAGGAGTTCCGCCGCCGCAAGCCTCTGTAGCCACCAAAAGTCAATCGGGACCCTGTTCCGGCACCCTGCCGGAGGGGGGGAACCCTCACCGGTGGCCATCTTCATCATCCCGATGCTCTCCATGACGAGAAGGGAGTAGTTCACCCTCGGGGCTGAGGGTATGTACCAGTAGTGTAGCGACCAGACCTCAAACAGTCTGATCTCTGTGCTCCGGTGTCATCCCTGGATCAGTAATGCTGGCACCACACAATACTCGGAGGATTTATAGCAGAGTAGCAATCACACACTTATTACATCGAGTGTCTCAAAGAGAACTTATTACAATAAATATGGCTTAAGGCCATCTAATAACGATAACAGCGGAAGGCTTGGAAGATAAGTGAGTCCATCAACTCCAACGGCATCACTGAGTATTGAACCACGACCTAAAACTCCTTAATCATCGTCTGAAAAGTCTACAACATTAACGTTGCAGCCCGAGAACGGGTCAGCACATGGAATATGCTGGCAAGGTAACACATAGAGAGTAATGAAATGAAACAACTATACCATATGCATATTTGGCTGGTGGAAAGCTCTATGGTTACAGTTTTTGCGTAAAGCCAATTTTTCCCTACTTCAAAGGAATAAATTTAATTACTATCATGGTGGTTGTTAAACGTTGAGAATGGTTGACAACATTCTCAATCCCAATTAAGCATCATCATTAAAACCCAACAATATTAATTTTAGAGTAACATGTTGAGATTCACATGATAATCCAAGTACTAGATACTCAAGATGTCCATAACCGGGGACACGGCTAACCATGATTAGTTTATTACACTCTGCAGAGGTTTGCGCACTTTTCCCCACAAGACTCGATCACCTCCGTTGGATTTCTCGCACTACATGGTGTTTGAGAAACGGATGGCCGAGACATAGTCTTTCAGAAGCGCTAGCACCTTACGTTGGATAGACCGGTACACCTACTTTCCCCTACATCTGCTAGTCTACCCTGTAAGAGTTCGCACGACTTAATCAACTATGCCAGAGCCCATATTGGCTTGTGGCTGCACACGGAAGTTTCTAGTATGAATAATTTTATGATCCCTTTGAGCCTGGGTGGCGGTCCAAAAGAAAAACAGGCAAGTCCTGATAGAAACCAGGTGCGTCAATCCACCCAGATGTGTATTTAAGTTGCCACCTTAAGTAAACCTTTAAAATTTAACAAACTCACATCTGTCATGGATATCACTCACCCAATCCATGTCTACTAGCATAGCATGGCATAATAAGCAAACGTAGAAGTAACTCCCAAAGGTTTCATAATAATACAGGTGATAGGTACTACCTCATCTACTTCCCATCCCACAATTTAATTAGATCCTAATCATGCAATGTGTGAGGATTGATCTAATGCAATAAAACTAGGTAGTAGAAAAGGTATGATCAAAGTGTTACTTGCCTTGCTGATGATCCGCGAAACCTAGAGATTCGAAGTAACAGGCGGCGCACTCCGGGTATTCTATCGCAGACAAACAAACAAGCATACAATAAGTACTCATATAATGCACAGGTAAAACTCAAATAGAAGATCTAACCAGAAAGTTCAACTTAAGAACCCTGGTTTGCAAAAAGAATCAAATCGAACAAAGCAAAAGAAATCAAACGGCGAAAGAAAACAACTTCGTTCCAGTAATCTGGATCTAAGTCAAATTTTACAGTAGCAAAAACTTGTTTAAGTTGATTATTAGGAAAGAGGGTTTCGAGACGAAACTCCAGGCGCTTGAATCGCCTGATTCCGATAAACGAGCAAAAAGTTATACTAAAACGAAAATCGGATCAGAAATCGCGATCAGAAAATAACCGCGGAAAATCCGACGAAAAAGACAGACGACGAACAGAAAAAAAAATATTTCTTTTTTGTTCCCCTATTTTTTATTTTTTTTTAAAAAACTACACGGAAATCGAGGCGGCGGCGGCGAACCTCGGGCGGCGTGCGCTCCAGCGAGTCGTTGGCGGCGGCGGCTATGGGCTAGGGTTTCGGCGCGGCTATGGGCTGTGGCTCGGGCGCTTCGCTATATAAATCGCCCCCAGGCGGAGTCCCGCTCGGGTACGGCCCAAAGTCGGTTCCGTTTTTTTAATAATTACGCTCGGAAGAAAAAAAAAAGAAATACTAAACGGACTCCAAAAATTACGAAATATATTTTCCCGGGTTTCTAAAATCAAGCCCGATAAAGTGAACATTTATCTGGGCCCAAACTACAACTTTGAAAAACGCGTATTTTTCCTAAATCCAAATAAAAATACCGAAAAACTCCGAAATAAATCTTATTTGATTTTTTATTAAATCCTCAATATTTCTATATTTTGGGAAAGTCATTTTATTCCCTCTCTCATATTTTTGTAATAGAAATAATTGATGATAAAATAAATAAAATCAGATGATCCTGTTTACACAATTTGAGAAAACTCAAATATGTATATAACGAAATCTCCAACTCTCTCCGTGGGTCCTTGAGTTGCTTAGGATTTTCTAGGATCAAAACCAAAAGCAAAATAAAATATGATATGCATGATGATCTAATGTATAACATTCCAAATTGAAAATTTGGGATGTTACAAACCTACCCCCCTTAAGATGAATCTCGCCCTCGAGATTCGGGTTGGCTAGAAAATAGGTGAGGGTGGTCCTTGAGCAAATTTTCATCTCGCTCCCAGGTGGCTTCATCCTCCGTGTGGTGGCTCCACTGAACTTTGCAAAACTTGATAACCTTGCTGCGAGTGACTCGGCTGGCAAACTCGAGAATCTTGACTGGTTTCTCCTCGTAGGTCAAATCGTTATCCAACTGAATTGTTTCCAAAGGCACTGTATCTCTTAATGGTATGTCAGCCATCTCCGCGTGGCATTTCTTTAACTGAGAAATGTGGAACACATCATGAACTCCTCACAATCCTTCGGGCAATTCCAACTTGTAGGCCACTTCTCCATACGCTCCAAAACTTGATATGGCCCTACAAATCGTGGCGCTAATTTCCCCTTAACTCCAAAGCGCTAAATCCCTCGAAGTGGGGATACTCGAAGATAAGCTCTGTCTCCGACTTCGTAAACTGTCTCCTTGCGTTTAGAATCTGCATAGCTCTTCTGCCTGGACTGGGCTACCTTGAGCCTATCGCGAATCAACTTCACCTTCTGTTCAGACTCTTTAATCAGATCTGGTCCAAACAACTGGCGGTCTCCAACTTCGTCCCATGACAACGGTGTCCTGCACCTCCTTCCATACAAAGCTTCGAAAGGGGCCATCTTTAAACTGGGCTGATAGCTATTATTGTAAGATAACTCTGCATATGGCAAATTATCGTCCCAACTAGATCCATAATCTAGCGCACAAGCTCTTAGCATATCCTCCAAAATCTGATTGACTCTCTCGGTCTGTCCATCTATCTGCGTATGAAAAGCTGTACTAAATTCTAGCCTAGTACCCAAAGTCTCATGCAACTGCTTCCAGAACTTTGAGGTAAACTGGGTTCCTCTATCTGATACGATACTCCTCGGAACTCCATGCAAACATATGATCCTGGTCATGTATATCCTTGCCAACTTAGCACTGGTGTAAGTGGTCTTTACTGGGATGAAATGAGCTACCTTCGTCAATCGATCAACTATAACCCAAATCGAGTCATAGCCTGAACAAGTCCTTGGTAATCCCGTGATAAAATCCATGCCTAGCTTATCCCACTTCCATTCGGGTATCGGCAATGGTTGCAACAATCCTGCTGGCTTCTGATGCTCTGCCTTTACTCTCTGACATACGTCACAAACTACTACATACTCCGCGATATCCTTCTTCATTCCGGTCCACTAGAAAATATCCTTCAAATCCAAATACATCTTGGTATTTCCTGGGTGAATCGAATACGGTGAATCATGTGCCTCTTGCAGAATCAACTTTCTGATCTCCGGGTCATTGGGTACATAAACACGGTCTTCAAACCATAGGGTGTCGTGCTCATCCTCACGAAATCCTTTAGCTTTTCCTTTGCTCAGTTTCTCCTTTATAGAAGCAATCTCCTTGTCAGATTCCTGAGCCTCTCTGATTTTATCCATCAATGTTGACTGAATCTCCAATGCTGCCACATAGCCTCTCGAAACTATCTCCAAACATAGCTCACGAAGGTTTTCTGCTAACTTCTTGGGTATTTCTCCCATCATTAATGTATTGACATGGCTCTTATGGCTTAATGCGTCAACTACTACATTAGCTTTTCCGGGATGGTAATGCAATCTCATATCATAATCCTTGATGAGCTCCAACCATCTCCTTTGTCTGAGGTTCAACTCCTTCTGCGTGAAAATTTACTTCAAACTCTTGTGATCCGTGTACACCTCACAATGATTTCCAATGAGGAAATGTCTCCATGTCCTCAATGCATGCACTACGGCTGCTAACTCCAAATCATGCGTGGCATAATTCAATTCATGAGGCTTTAGTTGTCGTGAAGCATACGAAACAACTCTTCCTTCCTGCATAAGCACTGCTCCAAGTCCCCTACGTGAAGCGTCACAATACACCTCATAATCCTTGGTCTGATCTGGCAAAATCAACACTGGTGAGGTAACCAAGCGTTTCTTCAACTCCTGGAAACTAGCCTCACACTCCTCAGTCCATTTGAACTTAGTATCCTTCTTCAACAACTTCGTCATAGGCTTCGCAATCTTTGAAAAGTTCTCAATAAATCTCCGGTAGTATCCTGCGAGTCCAAGAAAACTCCGGATCTCTCCAACTGTTGTTGGTGCTTCCCACTTGGTCACGGTATCAACTTTAGTGGGATCTACTGCTATACCTTCTCCAGATATAACGTGTCCGAAGAATCCTACTTCCTTCAACCAAAACTCACATTTGCTGAACTTGGCATATAATTGATGTTCTCTGAGCTTTCCAAGTGCCAAACGCAAATGCTCCTTATGTTCCTCTTCATTCTTTGAATAAACCAGGATATCATCGATGAACACTACGACGAACTTATCCAAAAACTCCATAAACACTTTGTTCATCATGTTCATAAAATAGGCAGGTGCGTTAGTCAGTCCAAATGACATAACGGTATACTCATACAGCCCATACCTTGTGGTGAATGCTGTCTTAGGAATATCCTATTCTCGAATCTTCAACTGATGGTACCCTGATCGCAAATCGATCTTGGAAAACACTTTAGCCCCTTGCAATCGATCAAACAGATCATTGATCATTGGTAGTGGGTACTTGTTTTTGATTGTTACTTCGTTCAATCTTCGATAATCAACAACCATTCTTAACGATCCATCCTTCTTCCTTCTGGCGTTGTGAGCAAAATTGTCTTACTGGTGCAATCGATGTTTCCTCCATACATCGACAGCCAATCCATACCGATAATTACATCTAAACCTTGGGATTCCAGAATAATTAAATCCGTTGGGAAAACATGCCTTCCTATACTTAATGGCACTTTGAAAGCATCCTTGACTGGCCATGTAGTCTGCTCCTGGTGAAACATGGGCAGTACGAAAAGCCTGCTGAAACTGGTCCCATGTGACAGTGTCGACTGGGAAGGTGGCTGTGAAATTCTCCTACCATGATGCTGCGGGTCCTTCTAACTGATGTGCGGCAAACTTCACCTTCTCCGCATCTGTGCATCCTGCTGTGGTCAACTCCCTAGCTGTCTTGCGGAGCCAATCATCTGCTACTATCGGCTCGGTGCTACTGGAAAACACCGGCGGATTCAGCCTAAGAAAACGGGCTAAGTGGTCAACAGGTGGTGGTGGTGGTGGTGGGTTGTTGTTGTTGTTGTTCCCCTGGTTCTGATTCTGAACTAGCAACTGCATCAAGGTGTTCTGCTGCTGGATCAACTGGGTGAGCTCCGGCGGAAAGGCAAATCCGGGATCACGTCTCGGAGGCATCTGAGGGTTTAGAAAAGATGAGATATAAGAATAGAGGGGGTCTAAAGAGAAAACACTACCCATATGCACATGAGGCAAAAGCAAACAATTCACTTCATTCAATCAAACAAAGGCATACAATCGATCTAGCTATCGCAAAAGTGCTCGGACTACTAAATTTACATGGGGGACTACTACTACTGGTGAGGTGGTCTACTAGAAATATTCTACAGTTGTAGACTCCATGATATCGGCTCCAGCTTCATCAACATAGTTATCATCGCTACTATCTGCTTCCGAGTCGGTGCCGTCGATGATGATGTAGTCTTCCGGGCTAATCTCCTTGGGTTCTTCGTCTTCATCTACTGGTGTCGGGTCTCCCATAAATATTCCAATCTTCTTGATCAGGTCATCATTCTTCTCCATCAATACTTCAATTTCCTCTTCATAATCTTCTCGTGTAGCCTTGAGTTCTTCCTCTAGTTCCTTGATTCTAGTCTTAGCCTTCTTCAGATCTATCATGTCGGCGCACATCTGATTCTCCTGTCGTCGAATGTGCTGGTTTAACTCCTGGATAAAAGCTGCAATTGATCTATCTTTCCTGGTGTTGATCATCTCCCAGTGTTCATCTCGACGTCCGCAAATCTGGTAGGTAGTATCCTTGAGATCCTTGCGGTAGACTTCTCCAATGCGTCCCATGGCGATGTGAGCTGCCATACTCTTTCCTAGACTCCAAGTTGGTGCATCAAAAGAAAACTCTATGGGCTCAGTGACTGGCATGAACGTCCTTCCTTGAACTTGAACTTGAATCATCCAGCGCTCTTCTTTAGGTAAAGTGGCGTTGTAGGTTCCCGTGAAGCTTGGTACTCCTATGTTCAGGTATCTAGTGACTTCCTTCAAGTGGCGTCCAAAGGGTGTATCTTCATCTGGTTGTGTGAACTTGTTCCTTGCATCCACCATCCTAAAGAGTAGAAAAGATGAGAAGTCAGAAGAGAAGAGAGTGAGTAGTGATCTAGGTTTTTTTAGCTTAGTGGTCGTGTCCTACAGTCAGCGTGTGCTCTGATACCATCTCTGTAGCGACCAGACCTCAAACAGTCTGATCTCTATGCTCCGGTGTCATCCCTGGATCAGTAATGCTAACACCACATAGTACTCGGAGGATTTATAGCAGAGTAACAATCACACACTTATTACATCGAGTGTCTCAAAGAGAACTTATTACAATAAATATGGCTTAAGGCCATCTAATAACGATAACAGTGGAAGGCTTGGAAGATAAGTGAGTCCATCAACTCCAACGGCATCACTGAGTATAGAACCACGACCTAAAACTCCTTAATCATCGTCTGAAAAGTCTGCAACATTAACATTGCAGCCCGAGAACGGGTCAGCACGTGGAATATGCTGGCAAGGTAACACATAGAGAGTAATGAAATGAAACAACTATACTATATGCATATTTGGCTGGTGGAAAGCTCTATGGTTACAGTTTTTGCGTAAAGCCAATTTTTCCCTACTTGAAAGGAATAAATTTAATTACTATCATGGTGGTTGTTAAACGTTGAGAATGGTTGACAACATTCTCAATCCCAATTAAGCATCATCATTAAAACCCAACAATATTAATTTTAGAGTAACATGTTGAGATTCACATGATAATCCAAGTACTAGATACTCAAGATGTCCATAACCGGGGACACAGCTAACCATGATTAGTTTATTACACTCTGCAGAGGTTTGCGCACTTTTCCCCACAAGACTCGATCGCCTCCGTTGGATTTCTCACACTACATGGTGTTTGAGAAACGGATGGCCGAGACATAGTCTTTCAGAAGCGCTAGCACCTTACGTTGGATAGACCAGTACACCTACTTTCCCCTACATCTGCTAGTCTACCCTGTAAGAGTTCGCACGACTTAATCAACTATGCCAGAGCCCATATTGGCTTGTGGCTGCACACGGAAGTTTCTAGTATGAATAATCTTATGATCCCTTTGAGCCTGGGTGGCGGTCCAAAAGAAAAACAGGCAAGTCCTGATAGAAACCAGGTGCGTCAATCCACCCAGATGTGTATTTAAGTTGCCACCTTAAGTAAACCTTTAAAATTTAACAAACTCACATCTGTCATGGATATCACTCACCCAATCCACGTCTACTAGCATAGCATGGCATAATAAGCAAACGTAGAAGTAACTCCCAAAGGTTTCATAATAATACAGGTGATAGGTACTACCTCATCTACTTCCCATCCCACAATTTAATTAGATCCTAATCATGCAATGTGTGAGGATTGATCTAATGCAATAAAACTAGGTAGTAGAAAAGGTATGATCAAAGTGTTACTTGTCTTGCTGATGATCCGCGAAACCTAGAGATTCGAAGTAACAGGCGGCGCACTCCGGGTATTCTATCACAGACAAACAAACAAGCATACAATAAGTACTCATATAATGCACAGGTAAAACTCAAATAGAAGATCTAACCAGAAAGTTCAACTTAAGAACCCTGGTTTGCAAAAAGAATCAAATCGAACAAAGCAAAAGAAATCAAACGGCGAAAGAAAACAATTTCGTTCCAGTAATCTGGATCTAAGTCAAATTTTACAGTAGCAAAAACTTGTTTAAGTTGATTATTAGGAAAGAGGGTTTCGAGACGAAACTCCAGGCGCTTGAATCGCCTGATTCCGATAAACGAGCGAAAAGTTATACTAAAACGAAAATCGAATCAGAAATCGCGATCAGAAAATAACCGCGGAAAATCCGACGAAAAAGACAAACGACGAACAGAAAAAAAATATTTCTTTTTTGTTCCCCTATTTTTTATTTTTTTTTAAAAAAACTACACGGAAATCGAGGCGGCGGCGGCGAACCTCGGGCGGCGCGCGCTCCGGCGAGTCGGCGGCGGCGTCGGCGGTGGCGGCGGCTATGGGCTAGGGTTTCGCCGTGGCTATGGGCTGGGGCTCGGGCGCTTCGCTATATAAAGGCGCCCCCGGGCGGAGTCCCGCTCGGGTATGGCGCAAAGTCGGTTCCGTTTTTTTTAATAATAATTACGCTTGGAAGAAAAAAAATAAAAAGAAATACTAAACGGACTCCAAAAATCACGAAATAAATTTTCCCGGGTTTCTAAAATCAAGCCCGATAAAGTGAACATTTATCTGGGCCCAAACTACAACTTTGAAAAACGCGTATTTTTCCTAAATTCAAATAAAAATACCGAAAAATTCCGAAATAAATCTTATTTGATTCTTTTATTAAATCCTCAATATTTATATATTTTGGGGAAGTCATTTTATTCCCTCTCTCATATTTTTGTAATAGAAATAATTGATGATAAAATAAATAAAATCAGATGATCCTGTTTACACAATTTGAGAAAACTCAAATATGTATATAACGAAATCCCCAACTCTCTCCGTGGGTCCTTGAGTTGCTTAGGATTTTCTAGGATCAAAACCAAAAGCAAAATAAAATATGATATGCATGATGATTTGGGATGTTACAAGTAGCTGTGTGTTTGATCTCTCTGTCCATTTGCTGTTTGGGGATTGGATATGGTTGGACCCCTGAGGACCGGCAGAAGTGGTTTCATTCATTTGCTTGTAACAGTCGACAAGTTCACTAAATGGATCGAAGCCAAACCCATCAAGAATCTCGATTCTGGCACTGCCATCAGTTTCATGAGAGAACAGACATTTAGATATGGAGTCCCTCACAGCATTATCACGGATGATGGCTCCAACTTCGATTCTGATGAGTTCAGAGCATTTTGCGCTTCCCAAGGCACTCAAGTCGACTACGCTTCAGTCGCCCACCCGCAGTCGAATGGACAGGCAGAAAGAGCAAATGGTTTGATCCTCCAAGGGTTGGAACCTCGATTGATGCGTTACCTCAAACATGCACCAGGTGCTTGGGTAGACGAACTTCCATAAGTCCTTTGGGGATTAAGAGCAACACCGAATCGGTCGACTGATCGAACTCCCTTCTTCATGGTCTATGGGGCTGAAGCTGTGCTATCGAGTGATTTGCTTCACAATGCACCCCGAGTAGAACTCTTCTCAGAAGCTGAAGCTTAACAAGCTCGATAGGATGTTGTTGATCTTCTGGAAGAAGAAAGGGAGATGGCCCTGATCCAGTCGACCATTTATCAGCAAGACCTCTGTCGATTCCATGCTAGAAACATGAGAGGTCAAGCATTTCAGGAAGGAGACCTTGTGCTCCGAGTGGATCAGCAACGGCCCCATAAGCTTGCTCCTGCTTGGGAAGGTCCCTTCATCATTACCAAGGTGCTCCACAATGGAGCATATCACCTTTAAAATGTGGAACACAAGAAAGACGAGCCACGCGCTTGGAATGCGGAGCTGCTCCGCCATTTTTATACTTAAACATTCGGTCTGATGAGATGTAATAAGCAGTATCTTTTCAGTTTGTTTATAAAAGACACAGTTTTACAGTCTTCTAGATGATTGTTCTTACATATGCATGTGTTAAAGAATCTTTCTTATGAGTGTGTTGAATACTAAGAAAAGTTTGATACTTGATAATTGTTTTGAGATATGGAGGTGATAATATTAAAGTCATGCTAGTTGAGTAGTTGTGAATTTGAGAAGTGCTTGTGTTGAAGTTGGCAAGTCCCATAGCATGCACGTATGGTAAACGTTATGTAACAAATTTGAAACATGAGGTGTTATTTTATTGTCCTCCTTATGAGTGGTGGTTGGGGACAAGCGATGGTCTTTTCCTACCAATCTATCCCCCTAGGAGCATGCGCGTAGTGCTTTGGTTTTTGATGGCTTGTAGATTTTTGCAATAAGTATATGAGTTCTTTATGACTAATGTTGAGTCCGTGGATTATATGCACTCTCACCCTTCCATCATTGCTAGCCTCTTCGGTACCGTGCATTGCCCTTTCTAACATTGAGGGGTTGGTGCAAACTTCGCCGGTACATCCAAACCCCGTGATATGATACGCTCTCTCACACATAAACCTCCCTATATCTTCCTCAAAACAGCCACCATACCTACCTATTATGGCATTTCCATAGCCATTCTGAGATATATTGCCATGCAACTTTCCACCATTCCGTTCATCATGACACATCCATCATTGTTATATTGCTTAGCATGATCATGTAGTTGACATAGTATTCGTGGAAAAGCCACCATTCATAATTCCTTCATACATGTCACTCTTGATTCATTGCATATCCTGGTACACCGCCGGAGGCATTCATATAGAGTCATACTTTGTTCTAGTATCGACTTGTAATCATTGAGTTGTAAATAAATAGAAGTGTGATGATCATCATTTTCTAGAGCATTGTCCCAAGTGAGGAATAAAAAAATAAAAAAAAGAGAAAAGCCAAAAAAAGAGAAGGCCCAAAAAAAAAGAAAAAAATGAGAGAAAAAGAGAGAAGGGACAATGTTACTATCCTTTGCCACACTTGTGCTTCAAAGTAGCACCATAATCATCATGATAGAGAGTCTCTTGTTTTGTCACTTTCATATACTAGTGGGAACTTTTCATTATAGAACTTGGCTTGTATATTCCAATAATGGGCTTCCTCGAATGCCCTAGGTCTTCCTGAGCAAGCAAGTTGGATGCACACCCACATAGTTTCTTTTGTTGAGCTTTCATACATTTATAGCTCTAGTGCATCCGTTGCATGGCAATCCCTACTCCTTGCATTAACATCAATTGATGGGCATCTCCATAGCCCGTTGATTATCCTCGTTGGTGTGAGACTTTCTCCTTTTTTGTCTTCTCCACATAACCCCCATCATCATATTCTATTCCACCCATAGTGCTATATCCATGGCTCGCGCTCATGTATTGCGTGAAGGTTTATGAGTTTGAGATTATTAAAGTATGAAACAATTGCTTGGCTTGTCATCGGGGTTGTGCATGATGAGAGCATTCTTGTGTGACGAAAATGGAGCATGACTAAACAATATGATTTTGTAGGGATGAACTTTCTTTGGCCATGTTATTTTGAGAAGACATAATTGCTTTGTTAGTATGCTTGAAGTATTATTATTTTTATGTCAATATGAACTTTTATCTTGAATCTTTCGCATCTGAATATTCATACCACAATTAAGAAGAATTACATTAAAATTATGCCAACTAGCATTCCACATCAAAAATTATCTTTTTTATCATTTACCTACTCGGGGACGAGCAGCAATTAAGCTTGGGGATGCTTGATACGTCTCTAATGTATCTGTAATTTTGATTGCTCCATGCTATATTATCTACTGTTTTAGACGATATTGAGCTTTATTATCCACTTTTATATTATTTTTGGGACTAACCTATTAACGGGAGGCCCAGCCCAGATTTGTTGTTTTTTTTGCCTATTTTAGTGTTTCGAAGAAAAGGAATATCAAACGGAGTCGAAACGGAACGAAATCAACTGGAGAAGTTATTTTTGGAAGGAAAGCTCCACCGACGTACTTCCTGCACCCATATATACTCACGTACCCTAAAACTTCCAGAACAGAGATTAGATCGGGAGTTCCGCCACCGCAAGCCTCTGTAGCCACCAAAAGTCAATCGGGACCCTGTTCCGGCACCCTGCCAGAGGGGGGAACCCTCATCGGTGGCCATCTTCATCATCCCGACACTCTCCATGACGAGGAGGGAGTAGTTCACCCTCGAGGTTGAGGGTATGTACTAGTAGCTATGTGTTTGATCTCTCTCTCTCTCTCGTGTTCTTGATTTGGCATGATCTTGATGTATCGCGAGCTTTGCTATTATAGTTGGATCTTATGTTTCTTCTCCCCCTCTACTCTCCTGTAATGAATTGAGTTTTCCCTTTGAAGTAATATTATCGGAGAGTCTTTAATGACTTGAGAACACTTGATGTATATCTTGCCATGCGTATCTGTGGTGACAATGAGATATCACGTGATTCACTTGATGTATGTCTTGGTGATCAACTTGCGGGTTCCGCCCATGAACCTATGCATAGGGGTTGGCACACGTTTTCGTCTTGATTCTCTGGTAGAAACTTTTGGGCACTCTTTGAAGTACATTGTGTTGGTTTGAATAGATGAATCTGAGATTGTGTGATGCATATCGTATAATCATACCCACGGATACTTGAGGTGACATTGGAGTATCTAGGTGACATTAGGGTTTTGGTTGATTTGTATCTTAAGGTGTTATTCTAGTACGAACTCTAGGGCTGTTTGTGACACTTATAGGAATAGCCCAATGGATTGATTGGAAAGAATAACTTTGAGGTGGTTTCGTACCCTACCACAATCTCTTCGTTTGTTCTCCGCTATTAGTGTCTTTGGAGTGACTCTTTGTTGCATGTTGAGGGATAGTTATATGATCCAATTATGTTATTATTTTTGAGAGAACTTGCACTAGTGAAAGTATGAACCCTAGGCCTTGTTTCCCATCATTGCAATACCGTTTACGCTCACTTTTATCATTAGTTACCTTGCTGTTTTTATATTTTTCAGATTACAAAAACCTATATCTACCATCCATATTGCACTTGTATCACCATCTCTTCGCCGAACTAGTGCACCTATACAATTTACCATTGTATTCGGTGTGTTGGGGACACAAGAGACTCTTTGCTATTTGGTTGCAGGGTTGCTTGAGAGAGACCATCTTCATCCTACGCCTCCCACGGATTGATAAACCTTAGGTCATCCACTTGACGGAAATTTTCTACTGTCCTACAAACCTCTGCACTTGGAGGCCCAACAACGTCTACAAGAAGAAGGTTGTGTAGTAGACATCATGTGGCACAATACAAGTGCTACCACCTGACCAACAGTAGGATCGATCTGCTGGAGAGACAGCTGTAGACCAATTCTTTCGGGACCTACTGACAGTTTTTTTGTAAAATTAATTTTATTTCTCTATGGCCAAGTTCAACCTGACCACTAGACTGAGGATGATAGGGTGATGCAATTCTATGGTTAACATCATACTTAGGAATCATTTTGCGGAAAGCACCATGAATAAAGTGTGAACCACTGTCATCATTAAATATCTAGGGACTCCAAACTTTGGGAAAATAACATCCTTAAGCATTTTAATAGAGGTATTGTGATCAGCACTACTAGTTGGAATAGCTTCTACCCACATAGTAACATAATCAATAGCAACCAAAATATGAGTATACCCATTAGAGGAAGGAAAAGGTCCCATGTAATCAAAACCCCAAACATCAAATGGTTCAAACATGAAGTGAATAATTCAAAGATATTTCCTGACGCTTACCGATATTACTGTGACGCCCCGAGACCGATGCGCCAGATGTCTTCCGTTTATTCGCCGTCGTTTCCATGTCATTCGTTTGCGTGTTGCACTTTGCCATGTCAACATGCGCATTTCATCTGCATGTTTCTCAAAACTTGCATCCATCCGGGTCTCCAAGTTCCCTCCATTGTCCGTTCTGAGTCCGACCACACTCGCACGCGCCCGCGGCACCTCAAAAATATTATTTTATAAGTGGCATAAAAATGCTCTCTGAATGGGTTGAAAGTTGGCGTGCGGTCTTATTATAGCGTAGGTAGATCGCCTGCCAAATTTCGCCACACTCGGAGTCCGTTTGATAGCCCAACCATTATCCGTAGCGGCATTATAGCTAGTATATTCGTCGCATGTTTTCGGTATCCGAAAACCATTGCCGGGACGCATTTCGTCTCTCTCTTCTCAGCCCACGCCCCTCTAAACAGCCCATCTAGCCCACCTACACTACCCCTCCGTTTTGGACCGTTCGATCGAGATTAAACTGTCCGAAAACGGACTAAAACCCCCTAGCCTAGCCCCTCTTACTATATATGGCCGCCCTAGCCCCCCCCCCCCCACTTTTGGAAACCCTAGCTGCCGCATCGTTTTCCGCGCCCCACCTCTCTACAGCCGCTACCTTACCGCCCCTGTGTTCCACCTCCCGTCGTGACCCCGCCAAGCCCGGGCGCGGCCCAACCCAGCACATCTAGGGCCCGAGCGAGCCTGCGTCGCGCCGTGACCCGAGCGCTTTGCCTCGATCCGATGCCCCTCACCTCGTCGACCTCGCCCCGCCTCCATGCCCCATCGCCAGAGAGCCCCTCCTCCCGTTTGTGGCCCCACCTCCTCGTTTAGGGCACCGCCAGAGGAGCTCCGCCGCACCAGCCACCATCACGGCCCCGCCATAGGTGCTCGCAGTCACGCCGAGCTCCCAGCGTCTGTGCCACCTGTCGACCTTGGATCCGGCTACCCCGGCCTCCTCCTTGCCGGATCTGGTTGATCCCCGCCGGTCCCCTACCTCACCGGTGCCCGCCGTCGCCATGGAACCGCCGCTGCCGCCCCTGCCTCGTCCCCGCTCGTGATTGAGGAGGACGCCCAACGCTCGCCTCGCCTGCCAGCATGGGCCACCGCACGCCCGAACAGCCCAGCTCCGTTCCGGCCTGCTTGGCCTCTTCCTCACCATCCGGCCCATGGGCCCAATTTGTGCACCGACCCTATCCATCGCCGTGTCCACGTTATAGTATTTGACGCCCAGTTCTATTTATGAAACACCCAAGTCTTTTGACTAAAAAACATCACATATGCATTTTTGTCATGCCATAACTTTGTGCATGTTTATCCGATTGGAGTGTATAATATAACAAAATGTTGTGCTCTCTGTGTTCTACATGATGGTGTACTTTGTGTGCATGTTAGGTTTCATCTTGATGCCATATTCATCATTGCAAAAGTGCTAAGTGTTGTTAAGTGCAGAAAACTGATATAACATGCCATTTTGTCCTTTTCATATCATTTCGTGTGATTTTCTTTTGAGCAACATGCCTATATTTTTAGAAGCACAATCATGTACACTTTGAAATGGTGTAACTCATTTTTCATGATATGCCCTATGTTGATTAGAAGAAGCTTGCGAAGTGGGCTACTCGTTGTTTGCTGTTTTCAAAGACTTGGTAATTTTTGTCTTTTGAAACTGTTATATTATGTTGCCATGTTTACTTGATGCTACCATCAAATATGTGCATATTTTTGAGATGGCCATTGAGCATGTTTTGAAGATCATGTTATGCCCTGTCCAACCATGCCATTTTTTTGCAATTATAGCCTACAATAGCTTTTTGTTTTCATGGTCTCAAATTGCTTAAAAATATATCTATCTGCCTGTTAGCAGTAAGTTCATTTTTGCAAAGTGCATAGTTAGTGTTGTCCATATCCTATGACCATATTCTTGACATGAGTAGATGCACAAACATGCCACCTTACTGTTGGTTGTATTTTCATGCCATGATATGTTGTGTGTTGAGTTAAACAAGCTTGCAAACATGTCCAGTAAAATCCAGTCTAAAAAACTGTTAGCATTTGCAATCTTGCCATGATGTTTTAAACATGTTCTTCTGGTTTTCAGCAGTAGCTGAGTAATCATGTTTTTTAGTGCTTGACATGTACTTCAATGCCATTCCCTTGGTTTCCATGTAAACATGATGTAGCATCCCTTCAGCTTGCTCTCAAGCGGTCATTATGCTAAATCTGTCAATCTGTTAACAACATGTTCCATTTTGCAAAGCTCATTGTAACACTACAAGAAATCTGTTATTACATGACGAATCCAATCCATCACGCATAAGTGAAAAACTGTCATGGGTGTCCAGACATGATGGATATGAAATCCGTCATGTATATCGCGTCATAATTTGACATTGTACCTTCCTTGACGGTTCCTGACCGTCACGGATCTGCCCCAAGCCCGCCCAGGCCCAAACCATTGTGATGGAGCAGACCGTCATGGACTGATGCCACATAGGGTTTTCAATTGCCACATGGCTGCCTACGTGGATACTATTCTTTGTCATAAAATTCATCATGGATTATGTAAATTAAATCAAGCCCATTAGGCCATTTATTTCGGCTGAATTTTGACCTAGTATGTTTTTAGCATAATGCATCACACAAATCCTAATTCTAGTTTTGACCCAAGAGGAAGTATTTCCAAAGTGTCAAACAGTACACAGTTCATCAAGTATACAACCATCTATATGTATCAATGTAGCAGTTTATAAAATCCTCTATGAAATGGTAACACTAGTAGAAAAGGGGCCTATTGTCCCGGTTGGTGAGGGCCTTTAGTCCCGGTTCATGAACCGGGACTAAAGGGTCGGTACCCTGGCCCTTTAGTCCCGGTTCAATCCAGAACCGGGACTAAAGGGCGCGGCCACGTGGAGCTCCACCTTTAGTCTCGGTTGGTAAATTTTATGATTTTTTTTTTTGAAAAAAAATTTTGAATTTTTTTTTTGAAATTTTTTTTGATTTTCAAATTTCTGAATTATTTTCTATTTTGCAAAGCTCATTGTAACACTACAAGAAATCTGTTATTACATGACGGATCCAATCCATCACGCATAAGTGAAAAACTGTCATGGGTGTCCAGACATGATGGATATGAAATCCGTCATGTATATCGCGTCATAATTTGACATTGTACCTTCCTTGACGGTTCCTGACCGTCACGGATCTGCCCCAAGCCCGCCCAGGCCCAAACCATTGTGACGGAGCAGACCGTCATGGACTGATGCCACATAGGATTTTCAATTGCCAAATGGCTGCCTACGTGGATACTATTCTTTGTCATAAAATTCATCATGGATTATGTAATTAAATCAAGCCCATTAGGCCATTTATTTCGGCTGAATTTTGACCTAGTATGTTTTTAGCATAATGCATCACACAAATCCTAATTCTAGTTTTGACCCAAGAGGAAGTATTTCCAAAGTGTCAAACAGTACACAGTTCATCAAGTATACAACCATCTATATGTATCAATGTAGCAGTTTATAAAATCCTCTATGAAGTGGTAACACTAGTAGAAAAGGGGCCTATTGTCCCAGTTGGTGAGGGCCTTTAGTCCCGGTTCATGAACCGGGACTAAAGGGTCGGTACTAATACCTTGGCCCTTTAGTCCCGGTTCAATCCAGAACCGGGACTAAAGGGCGCGGCCACGTGGAGCTCCACCTTTAGTCCCGGTTGGTAACACCAACCGGGACTAAAGGAAATTTTACGATTTTTTTTTGAAAAAAAATTTTGAAAATTTTTTTTGAATTTTTTTTTATTTTCAAATTTCTGAATTATTTTAACCTCTAGTCTGTAATCACCACCCCTCATCACTTCTCAATTTATCCTCTAATCACCCCTCATCATTCCAAATCATCTAACTTCCCAAACGGTCACCCATCCTCCCACTCCCCCAGCCTGAGCACGCTTAACTTCCGGGTTCTATTCTCCCTCGCTCCAAGTCTGCACTTGTTGTTTTCCTAACAATAGTAAGATGTCAATCCTATTAACCTTCAGGAATTTTGCTTGAGCATGAAGTGACACATTTCATTGTTTGAGTTTGAAACTATTGTTTTAAAAAACAATAATTATTTAGTAACACTAATATTTCTGGAATAATTAGTTTGACCATTGTTTGACCACAGTTTGACCACAGTTTGACCAGATTTGACCAAAATTGAAATAACTGAAATAATTATTTAGTAACACTAATATTCTAGAATAATTAGTTTGACCATTGTTTGACCACAGTTTGCCCACTGTTTGAATTTTTTTCGATTTTTTCCACTCTAGATCTTAAAAGCCCCGTAACTTTTTTTCTATTAGGTTTTTGAGGATTTTGAAAATGTTTAACGGGGTTCCTAAATTTTTCTGAATTATCTGTTAAATTCAGATGTAACTTTTCGAGTAGATGATTTTTCATATAAAAAACTTTTTCATCCGAGTTAGTATGCAAAAGTTATGCCCATTTTTACAAATTCCAGAGAGATTTTGCAAATAAAGTCAAAATTCACATTTGCAAATTTTCCCAACAACTAGACCACATATCACATGGGAAACTTATTTTCTTTTATTTTTTTGACATTTCTATCATTTTCTTTTATTTTGTTAAAACTGAAAAGGCGATCCACAGGGAGGGGGTGGAGAGAGTTTGAAAATGGGACCTTTAGTACCGGTTCGTGCCATGAACCAGTACTAATGCCTCAAAGGCCATTAGTACCGGTTGGTGGCACCAACCGGGACTAAAGGTCTAACCTTTAGTACCGGTTGGTGCCACGAACCGGGACTAATGGGCATCGCACCCTTTAGTCCCCGTTTGTGGCACGAACCGGGACTAAAGGGCCCAGGTGAACCGGGACTAATGCCTTAGCCGCACGAACCGGGATAAATGCACCCATTGGTCCCGGTTCTGGACTGAACCGGGACTAAGGGGTTACCCGGCCTGGACCAAAGCCCCCTTTTCTACTAGTGTAACTTACAACATAGATTAACAAAATATATCACACATCAAGGTTAGGAACTAGTACAATCCATTTTACATCAACAAAACATATAAATTATTGAGACTTGTTCACGTTCTTGTCCTCGGCCCTTTGTGGCAACCATCATGTCGTGATTGATTGTGATAGGCAACACCAAGTAGCTCGTTACCTAGCATATTTACAAGAATATTACATATTTGTAGATACAAATAGATAGTACAAAAAAGAGAATTACTGCAGAGATAAAAAGAATTACATCTCCAAGATTCTTCAATCTTTATAGTAACAATACTTGCTGCCGACTTGACCATCATAGTACTATTATTTATAACAGGAAACAATAATGAAATGAACCAGTATATATGTTATACAAGATGACAGCTTGCATGAGAACTACAAATTTAGTCTATATACATGGCTTAAAAATTACTTCACAGTTATCAAGGTACAAGCCAAATCAGAACACAGGAACAAAACTTGATGGCCAATCTAGTAATGTATCAAAGCAAAGCAAGGTTATTAAGGTAGAAGCAGAAGTTTGAAGTTTCTTTTCTTCATTGGTTCATGTTGTACAGATTGCATTCTCAGACTAGGAGAACCAAAAATTTATCACCATGAAATAGAAGGCACTACTTAACTATAAAATCCTACCACATACCCTCCAACAATTTCATATTTTATATATTCGGAGCAAATCAGAAGCATGTCTTTGTTTCTTGTGATCTTAATTAGTGTATGAAAGCTTGAACATGCATATACATAATAGTAACAAGTCACCTTAGTTTATGCAAGCTATAATACTTCATGCACACAATTAATTAAGTATGACATGGGATCTCGGGGGACTTACATGTATACCATGGATTATCAATTTCTAAGCTATTTTGATGGAATTGCATAAGGCCAGATTTTTTATCAAACACCTCAGCAAACATGTGAAAGGCACACCTAAAATTGGAATGTTTCAGCATCTACACCTATGGGGCAGCATGTCGTGTAACAAGAAATCAGAGAAAGAGAGTCATAGTGAAATCCAAGACATAAGTAAGAAGATAAATTGGATTGTTTTTATATCAAATCAAGGCCTACAAATGTGCAGAGACATTCAGTGGTGGACGTTGTGATTTACAAACATTAATATTACATCACTTTGAATTTTCTTGGAACCGTTCTAAAAAAGGAGCCTCCGCTTTCTGTGTATATATATGCTTGCATAAAGAATATATACCAATGACCTCCACTAAACAATGGCATTAAAAAACCAAGTTAACCACCATGAGAACATATCTAGATAATAACAAAGATATATCAGCTGGGCAAAATATGGATGCTCAAGGCACGTGTAGATACAAACTATGGCCAAACAATTTTAAGAGGACTTACGAGGTCAAATCTTCAAGCACTATATGTATCTAACTCTGCACTAGTTTCCATTATAAACAAATAAAACAGAGTAAAGGGCGGGAAAAGGTTTATTTTTACATCTTGTCAAACGGAGGCATTTACTACATAATATCCTGAACTTGGTGACATGTACTGGAAACAAGGAATTCATCATCAAATTATGATATATATTAAATTGAGCAAAGATCAGGAGCCTACTTGTATGTGCATCAATTATATAAGTGGATGAAGTACAAGGATGCCATCTACTTCTAGTTACGCATATAAAAAATACTATCATCGATTGTATAAGCAGCTTGGCATTAACCCAGTAACAATCAAGCATGAGTTGTACCATATTTTGATTTTACCAATAACCGAGAATACATAGTCGTCAGCTATTTTGGCTTCCCCTTTTCCTTCCAAGTAGTCTTTTTCTTCCAAAGGGACTTGTCTTTCATAACAAAACATACAAAAATACTACACGTATATTTATTTGCTGATAATAAATGAGATCAAACTAAGCATTCCATGGCAACAAGCAGCACCCTCATCTTGGTACAATAGCATGAAAATTCACGTGGTATAATTTTCATCAACTTGATTGTGGGGAAATCAATATGATGGCTATTTTCACCACATAACAAATAGAAAGTTTGCACATATTATATAACAGAGAAGCAGTGTAATAGCAAGTCTAGTTAACAAACAATCTACTCTTGGCCAATCGATTCAGTGAGATGAATGAATTACTTTCCCTCCACTGGCTTATCGGGGCAAAATTTGGGCCAAGCCCTTTTTGGGCCTCTCTTTCGGCCTGTCCCAGCTAAATTGCAGCAATAGCGAAGGGATTTAGCGCCGTTTCGCGCAGCGATCGCGTGATTACCGCAGATCGCGTTTTTTCAACGATAGCATCGCGGGGAGGCTCCCAGCCAGCGATTGCGCCATGATCGCTCGAGTTTCGCCCATGATTTAAAACTTTGATTACCACCCGCGGATTGGCCTGTCTCCTGGTCCGGCTCCTCTTCTGATGCGTCACATGGGCCTACCTCTTTTGCTTTGCATGCTGAGACGTTGCTGCTGCTGCATGTGGTCGTACGTACTTTGGCGCTTCCGTAAGCCAGCTCCATGCATGAACTTGATGATACGCCTCGCTCGCCTGATGCACCGTGCGTAGTGTCCGGAGTGTCTCAGCTCGCGCCGTACATGCCTTTGTACGCGTCTCCCAATGCGTGTCCTGGCGCGCCCCGTCTCGCGCCTTGGATTTCCGGTGCACCACCCGGCCTGGTCGTCACACCTGGTATGAATGTAACTCGCAGTACATCTGGCTCTTCTGGCACGACCACATCTATGTGCCTTGTGTCATGGTCTTTAGGCGCCACGTTTTCGCCTACTTCTAGCATGATCACACCATCACGCCTTGTGTCGTGGACTTCTAGCCCCACTTTTTCGCCTATTCTTAGAATTTCTGAACTGCTCTTTCGACCACAGCTGGCCTTTCTTGGAGGCACCGCACAAAGACTGCTTCTCCATGGCCGTGCACATGTAGCTATCGCCGCATCCGCTCCAGCAAAGTTGGCACTTACGTCCACAGCACTGACATAAGTTTCGGAATCACTCCCCGCATCTATAGCTTCGACACAGGTTTCTTTTTTTTGAGAATCACCGGGGGGAGCTCGCCCACCTGAATATATTACTCAAAGGACTGCCGAGGCAGTAAGTACAGCATTACATAGGCACGGTGCACCGTGTAGAAAGGTAGGAACGCCACGAGAAGACGTCCTCCTTGTCCTGTGGTAGCACAAGACGATGAGACCAAAGATCCAGAGCGGAAATAAGGTTTCTAAGGGTTATTACAGAACTTTGATCAATCGTCCTAAATACCATGTCATTGCGAGCAGACCAGATCATCCATAGCAGGGCCAAGAGGACTGAAGGCCATGTGGAGGTGGGGAGGTGAGGAGGGGTAGCGACATCCCAGAGGTCTGTGATATCATCACACTGGGGCAGAAGGCCAAGACGTTGCCAGATCCTATTGGCGAGACGGCATGAGATGAACAGGTGGCTGGAGTCTTCTGGCAGCCTCGCACACCGTGGGCATATATCCAAGGTGATTATATGTTTGTGTGCAAGGTTGCACCTGGTGTTGAGGCGGTCTTTGAAGAGCAGCCAAGTGAAGACTTTGAGCTTCCGAGGAATCTTTGCGGACCAGATGAGCGGAGCATGATGATCGTGATCTGGCTGCTCCATGAGGGCGGCGTATGCATGTTTGGTGGAGAAGGCAATGCCATGTCGAAGGAACCGTTGGTCTTCCCCAGGTGAAGGCATGAAGTCCTGCAAAACAGCCACAAGCGAGACAAGTTCTTGTTCTGCCGTAAGAGAGAGACGGTTACGGAGGTTAGCTTGAATACCGAAATGCAGAATGTTAGCCACTTTAACCAGCTTTAGAGTGGAGTGGGAGAATAAGTGGGGGAAGGTAGTGGCCAAGGGTTGTGGAGTCAACCAGGTATCTAGCCAAAAGTAGGTGTGTGAACCGCTATTTGTTAACACAAAGGTTATATTTTGTAGAGAGGTGAGTTGCTGTGAAATTGTGCGGCAAAGGAAAGAGGTTTGCGGGGGTGGGGAGACTAGAGCATTAGGGTGTTGGAGATCTAACCATTCTAGCCAAGGGGTTTGTGTAGTGGAGAGGGCTTTGGCAGTGAATTTCATGAGAAGGCAGTTGTTTTGCACATGTAGGTTTTTGAGCCCTCAACCACTATATTTTTTTGGTAAGCAAACATTTTTCCATGCAATAAGACATTGAGCACCTGAGCAAGCGTCCTCACCTGCCCAAAAAAATGCTCTCCTCAGCGAGTCCAGAGTTTTGATTGTTTTCTTTGGGATGCGGAACACAGACATGAAATAAACGAGGATTGAATCCAGGACAGAAGAGATGAGGATGAGCCGATCACCTTTATCAAGAAGCTTGGCACGCCAGCCAGAAAGTAGTTTCCTAGCTTGTTCTAGCAGAGGATTGAAGATATTAGTGAGATGCCTGGTGGGGGCGAGGGGGGGTCCTAGATAAATTTGCGGAAAGGAAGCGCAAGAGCATCCCATGGCCAGGGCGATGTTAGTAGACGTGGTTTCGTCGGTGTGTAAGGTGGCTAGGGTAGTCTTAGCAAAGTTGATGGTGACACCGGTGGCATGTGCAAAGGTGTTTATGATGTTTTTGAGGGTTGAGGCGGCTGCAGAGGAGGCGGCTGCAACGATGAGCGTGTCATCGGCATATTGGAGGACAGTGGGAGGCAGGTGGGAGAAGATAGGATGGTGGAGTGCAGGGTCTGAGTTTTGGAGGATGAGTTGTTGAAGGAGATCGGCGACGATAAGAAAGAGGTAGGGAGAGACTGGGTCGCCCTGCCTCAAACCATTTTTGCATTGGATCCATTTGCCCTAAACCCCGTTCAGGAGAATGGCCGTTTTGCCAGTGAGGAGGATGCTTTGGATCCACCGGCGGAAGGTGGACGAGAAACCCCGTACTGCCAGAATTTTTTGTAGAGCAAGCCATGCGACAGAGTCGAAAGCTTTTCGGAAGTCCAACTTGAATACCATGGTAGGTTTTTTGCGAGAGTGGCAAGAGCTAACGAGATCGGTTGTGAAGAAAAAGTTTTCACCGATGTTTCTACCAGAAATGAAGCCGGTTTGATTGCCATGAACTAGCATAGGAATGAATGGTTTAAGACGAGATGTGATAACTTTTGCAACAGCTTTGATCGGGCAATTTTGCAGCGAGATAGGCCTAAAAGCGTCAGGGGAGGTCGGCGCGTCCTTCTTAGGGAGGAGGGCAATGTGGGCACGGTTTAGACGTTCTGTGTCTACGATACCTTGGTGGAAATGTGAGAAGAAAGGTAGAACAAGGTTTTTGAATAGTGGCCAGAACGATCTATAAAAAGTAGGTCCAAAGCCATCCGGTCCCGGGCTGGCTTGGGGGTTCATAGTGAGAAACGCAAGCTTAATTTCATCTTCGGAGAAGGGTGCATTGAGGGCGTGGAGTCCAGGCACCGTGTGAGGGTATATAGATTTTAGATCAAAGGTCCAGGTTGTCAGGCTTGGGGTGCCAATTAGAGAAACAAAGAAGTCTTTGAGAATTTCCGCTTTCTGGGGATGCGCAGAGTATTCGGATCCGTCACGCGTGAGGGTGAAGATTTTGTTCTTACGCAGTCGTTGAGAGTCTGATATGTGAAAGAACTGAAGGAAATATGTCCTAGAGGAAATAATAAAGTTATTATTTATTTCCTTATTTCATGATAAATTTTTATTATTCATGCTAGAATTGTATTAACCGGAAACATAATACTTGTGTGAATACATAGACAAACAGAGTGTCACTAGTATGCCTCTACTTGACTAGCTCGTTGATCAAAGATGGTTATGTTTCCTAGCCATAGACATGAGTTGTCATTTGATTAACGGGATCACATCATTAGGAGAATGATGTGATTGACTTGACCCATTCCGTTAGCTTAGCACACGGTCGTTTAGTATTTCTGCTATTGCTTTCTTCAGGACTTATACATGTTCCTATGACTATGAGATTATGCAACTCCCGTTTACCGGAGGAACACTTTGTGTGCTACCAAACGTCACAATGTAACTGGGTGATTATAAAGGTGCTCTACAGGTGTCTCCGAAGGTACTTGTTGGGTTGGCGTATTTCGAGATTAGGATTTGTCACTCCGATTGTCGGAGAGGTATCTCTGGGCCCTCTCAGTAATGCACATCAGTTAAGTCTTGCAAGCATTGCAACTAATGAGTTAGTTGTGGGATGATGTATTACGGAACGAGTAAAGAGACTTGCCGGTAACAAGATTGAACTAGGTATTGAGATACCAACGATCGAATCTCGGGCAAGTAACATACTGATGACAAAGGGAACAACGTATGTTGTTATGCGGTCTGACCGATAAAGATCTTCGTAGAATATGTGGAAGCCAATATGAGCATCCAGGTTCCGCTATTGTTTATTGACCGGAGACGTGTCTCGGTCATGTCTACATAGTTCTCGAACTCGTAGGGTCCGCACGCTTAACGTTTTGATGACAGTTATATTATGAGTTTATATGTTTTGATGTACTGAAGGTAGTTCGGAGTCCCGGATTAGATCGGGGACATGACGAGGAGTCTCAAAATGGTCGAGACGTAAAGATCGATATATTAGACGAGTATATTCGGACATCGGAAAGGTTCCGAGTGATTCGGGTATTTTTCGGAGTACCGGAGAGTTACGGGAATTCGCCAGGGAGTATATGGGCCTTATTGGGCTTTAGAGGAAAGAGAGAGGAGAGGTTGGGCGCCCCCCCAAGGCCTAGTCCGAATTGGACTAGGGGGAGGGGCTGCGCCCCCTCCTTCCTTCTCTTCTCTCTTCCCTTGCCTTGACTCCTACTCCTACTACATGGAAGGGAGGAATCCTACTCCCGGTGGGAGTAGGACTCCTCCAGGGCGCGCCAAAGCTAGGCCGGCCCTCCCCCCTCCTCCACTCCTTTATATACGTGGCCAAGGGCACCCCATAGACACAACAATTGATCTGTTTGATTTTTTAGCCGTGTGCGGTGCCCCCCTCCACCATAGTCCACCTCGATAATACTGTAGCGGTGCTTAGGTGAAGCTCTGCGTCGGTAGAACATCAACATCGTCACCACGCCGTCGTGCTGATGAAACTCTCCCTCAACACTCGGCTGGATCGGAGTTCGAGGGACGTCATCGGGCTGAACATGTGCTGAACTCGGAGGTGCCGTGCGTTCGGTACTTGATCGGTCGGATCGTGAAGATGTACGACTACATCAACCGCGTTGTGCTAACGCTTCCGCTTTCGGTCTACGAGGGTACGTGGACACACTCTCCCCTCTCGTTGCTATGCATCACCATGATCTTGCGTGTGCGTAGGATTTGTTTTGAAATTACTACGTTCCCCAATAGTGGTATCAGAGCCAGGTTTTATGCGTAGATGTCATATGCACAAGTAGAACACAAGTGAGTTGTGGGCGATATAAGTCATACTGCTTACCAGCATGTCATACTTTGGTTCGGCGGTATTGTTGGATGAAGCGGCCCGGACCGACATTACGCGTACACTTACGTGAGACTGGTTCTACCGACGTGCTTTGCACACAGGTGGCTGGCGGGTGTCAGTTTCTCCAACTTTAGTTGAACCGAGTGGGGCTACGCCCAGTCCTTGCGAAGGTTAAAACAGCACCAACTTGACAAACTATCGTTGTGGTTTTGATGCGTAGGTAAGAACGGTTCTTGTTAAGCCCGTAGCAGCCACGTAAAACTTGCAACAACAAGGTAGAGGACGTCTAACTTGTTTTTGCAGGGCATGTTGTGATGTGATATGGTCAAGACATGATGATAAATTGTATGAGATGATCATGTTTTGTAACCGAGTTATCGGCAACTAGCAGGAGCCATATGGTTGTCGCTTTATTGTATGCAATGCAATCGCCCTGTAATGCTTTACTGTATCACTAAGAGGTAGCGATAGTCGTAGAAGCATAAGATTGGTGAGACGACAACGATGCTACGATGGAGATCAAGGTGTCGTGCCGGTGACGATGGTGATCATGACGGTGCTTCGGAGATGGAGATCACAAGCACTAGATGATGATGGCCATATCATATCACTTACATTGATTTCATGTGATGTTTATCTTTTATGCATCTTATCTTGCTTTGATTGACGGTAGCATTATAAGATGATCCCTCACTAAATTATCAAAGTATAAGTGTTCTCCCTGAGTATGTACCGTTGTGAAAGTTCTTCATGCTGAGACACCACGTGATGATCGGGTGTGATAGGCTCTATGTTCAAATACAATGGGTGCAAAACAGTTGCACACGCGGAATACTCGGGTTAAACTTGACGAGCCTAGCATATAACAGATATGGCCTCGGAACATGGAGACCGAAAGGTCGAGCGTGAATCATATAGTAGATATGATCAACATAGTGATGTTCACCATTGAAACTACTCCATCTCACGTGATGATCGGACATGGTTTAGTTGATATGGATCACGTGATCACTTAGAGGATTAGAGGGATGTCTATCTAAGTGGGAGTTCTTTAGTAATATGATTAATTGAACTTTAATTTATCATGAACTTAGTCCTGGTAGTATTAGCATATCTATGTTGTAGATCAATAGCTCGCGTTGTTGCTTCCCTATGTTTTATATGTGTTCCTAGAGAAAACTAAGTTGAAAGATGTTAGTAGCAATGATGCGGATTGGATCCGTGATCTGAGGTTTATCCTCATTGCTGCACAGAATAATTATGTCCTTGATGCACCGCTAGGTGACAGACCTATTGCAGGAGCAGATGCAGACGTTATGAACATTTGGCTAGCTCGGTATGATGACTACTTGATAGTTTAGTAAACCATGCTTAACGGCTTAGAATCGGGACTTCAAAGACGTTTTGAACGTCATGGACCATACGAGATATTCCAGGAGTTGAAGTTAATATTTCAAGCAAATACCCGAGTTGAGAGATATGAAGTCTCCAACAAGTTCTATAGCTAAAAGATGGAGGAGAATAGCTCAAGCAGTGAGCATGTGCTCAGAATGTCTGGGTACTACAATCGCTTGAATCAAGTGGTAGTTAACCTTCCAGATAAAATAGTGATTGACAGAATTCTCTAGTCACCATCACCAAGTTAGTTGAACTTCATGATGAACTATAATATGGAAGGGATAACAGAAACGATTCCCAAGCTCTTCGTGATGCTGAAATTGACGAAGGTAGAAATCAAGAAAAACATCAAGTGTTGATGGTTAACAAGACCACTAGTTTCAAGAAAAGGGCAAAGGGAAGAAAGGGGAACTTCAAGAAGAACGGCAAGCAAGTTGCTGCTCAAGTGAAGAAGCCCAAGTCTGGACCTAAGCCTGAGACTAAGTGCTTCTACTACAAAAGGACTGGTCACTGGAAGCGGAACTACCCCAAGTATTTTGCGGATAAGAAGGATGGCAAAGTGAACAAAGGTATATTTGATATACATGTTATTGATGTGTACTTTACTAGTGTTTATAGCAACCCCTCAGTATTTGATACTAGTTCAGTTGCTAAGAGTAGTAACTCGAAACGGGAGTTGCAAAATGAACAATGACTAGTTAAGGGTCAAGTGACGATGTGTGTTGGAAGTGGTTCCAAGATTGATATGATCATCATCGCACACTCCCTATACTTTCGGGATTAGTGTTGAACCTAAATAAGTGTTATTTGGTGTTTGCGTTGAGCATGAATATGATTTGATCATGTTTATTGCAAAAAAACATTTATTCATTTAAAATCAGAGATTAATTGTTGTTCTGTTTACCTGAATAAAACATTCAATGGTCATACACCCAATGAAAATAGTTCGTTGGATCTCGATCGTAGTGATACACACATTCATAATATTGAATCCAAAATATGCAAAGTTAATAATGATAGTGCAACTTATTTGTGGCACTGCCGTTTAGATCATATTGGTGTAAAGCGCATGAAGAAACTCCATGTTGATGGGCTTTTGGAATCACTTGATTATAAATCACTTGATGCTTGCGAACCATGACTCATGGGCAAGATGACTAAAAACTCCGTTCTCCGGATCAATGGAATGAGCTACTGACATATTGGAAATAATACATACTGATGTATGCGATCCGATGAGTGTTGTGCCTCGCGGCGGGTATCGTTATTTTCTGACCTTCACAGATGATTTGAGCAGATATGGGTATATCTACTTGATGAAACATAAGTCTGAAACATTTGAAAAGTTCAAAGAATTTCAGAGTGAAGTGGAAAATCATCGTGACAAGAAAATAAGGTTTCTACGATCTGATCAGGGAGACAAATATTTGAGTTACGAGTTTGGTCTTCAATTAAAACAATGTGGAACAGTTTCACAAACTCATGCCACCTGGAACACCACAGCATAATGGTGTACCCGAACGTCATAACCGTACTTTATTGGATATAGTGCAATCTATGATGTCTCTTACCAATTTACCACTATCGTTTTGGGGTTATGCATTAGAGACAGCTGCATTCACGTTAAATAGGGCACCGTCAAAATCCGTTGAGACGACACAGTATGAACTATGGTTTAGCAAGAAACTTAAGCTATCGTTTCTTGAAGTTTGGGGTTGCGATGCTTATGTGAAAAAGTTTCGACATGATAAGCTCAAACCCAAATCGGAGAAGTGCATCTTCATAGGATACCCAAAAGAGACTATTGGGTACACCTTCTATCACAGATCCGAAGGCAAGATCTTTGTTGCTTAAAATGGATCCTTTCTAGAGAAGGAGTTTCTCTCGAAAGAAGTGAGTGGGAGGAAAGTAGAACTTGATGAGGTAACTGTACCTCCTCCCTTATTGGAAAGTAGTTCATCACAGAAATCTGTTCCTATGACTACTACACCAATTAGTGAGGAAGCTAATGATGATGATCATGTAACTTCAGATCAAGTTACTACCGAACCTCGTAGGTAAACCAGAGTGAGATCCGCACCAGAGTGGTACGGTAATCCTGTTTTGGACGTCATGTTACTTGACCATGACGAACCTACGAACTATGAGGAAGCGATGATGAGCCCAGATTCCGCAAAATGGCTTGAGGCCATGAAATCTGAGATGAGATCCATGTATGAGAACAAAGTATGGACTTTCATTGACTTGCCCAATGATCGGCGAGCCATTGAAATTAAATGGATCTTCAAGAGGAAGACGGACGCTGATAGTAGTGTTACTATCTACAAAGCTAGAATTGTCGCAAAAGGTTTTCGGCAAGTTCAAGGCGTTGACTACGATGAGAGTTTCTCACTCGTATCTATGCTTAAGTCTGTCCGAATCATGTTAGCAATTGCCGCATTTTATGAAATCTGGCAAATGGATAAACAAAACTGCATTCCTTAATGGATTTATTAAAGAAGAGTTGTATATGATGCAACCAGAAGGTTTTGTCGATCCTAAAGGTGTTAACAAAATGTGCAAGCTCCAGCGATCCATCTATGGACTGGTGCAAGCATCTCGGAGTTGGAATATACGCTTTGATGAGTTGATCAAAGCATATAGTTTTATACAGACTTGCGGAAAAGCCTGTATTTACAAGAAAGTGAGTGGGAGCACTACAGTGTTTCTGATAAGTATATGTGAATGACATATTGTTGATCGGAAATAATGTAGAATTATTCTACAAAGCATAAAGGAGTGTTTGAAAGGAGTTTTTTCAAATAAAGACCTCAGTGAAGCTACTTCATATTGAGCATCAAGATCTAGAGAGATAGATCAAGACATGTGATAAGTTTTTTCAATGAGTACATACCTTGACAAGATTTTGAAATAGTTCAAAATGGAACAGTCAAAGAAAGAGTTCTTACCTGTGTTACAAGGTGTGAAATTGAGTAAGACTCAAAGCCCGACCACGTCAGAAGAGAGAAAGAGAATCAAAGTCATTCCCTAAGCCTCAGCCATAGGTTCTATAAAGTATGCCATGCTGTATACTAGATCTATTGTATACCCTACACTGTGTTTAGCAAATGAGTACAATAGTGATCTAGGAGTAGATCACTGGACAGCGGTCAAAAATATCCTTAGTGGAATAAGGATATGTTTCTCGATTATGGAGGTGACAAAAGGTTCATCGTAAAGGGTTATGTTGATACAAGTTTTGACACTGATCCAGATGACTCTAAGTCTCAATATGGATACATATTGAAAGTGGGAGCAATTAGCTAGAGTAGCTCCGTGCAGAGCATTGTTGACATAGAAATTTGCAAAATACATACGGATCTGAATGTGGCAGACCCGTTGACTAAACTTCTCTCACAAGCAAAACAAGATCACACCTTAGTACTCTTTGGGTGTTAATCACATAGCGATGTGAACTAGATTGTTGACTCTAGTAAATCCTTTGGGTATTGGTCACATGACGATGTGAACTATGGGTGTTAATCACATGGTGATGTGAACTATTGGTGTTAAATCACATGGTGATATGAACTAGATTATTGACTCTAGTGCAAGTGGGAGACTGAAGGAAATATGTCAGAGGCAATAATAAAGTTATTATTTATTTCCTTATTTCATGATAAATGTTTATTATTCATGCTAGAATTGTATTAACCGGAAACATAATACTTGTGTGAATACATAGACAAACAGAGTGTCACTAGTATGCCTCTACTTGACTAGCTCGTTGATCAAAGATGGTTATGTTTCCTAGCCATAGACATGAGTTTTCATTTGATTAACGGGATCACATCATTAGGAGAATGATGTGATTGACTTGACCCATTCCGTTAGCTTAGCACACGGTCGTTTAGTATTTCTGCTATTGCTTTCTTCATGACTTATACATGTTCCTATGACTATGAGATTATGCAACTCCCGTTTACCGGAGGAACACTTTGTGTGCTACCAAACGTCACAACATAACTGGGTGATTATAAAGGTGCTCTACAGGTGTCTCCGAAGGTACTTGTTGGGTTGGCGTATTTCGAGATTAGGATTTGTCACTCCGATTGTCGGAGAGGTATCTCTGGGCCCTCTCGGTAATGCACATCAGTTAAGTCTTGCAAGCATTGCAACTAATGAGTTAGTTGCGGGATGATGTATTATGGAATGAGTAAAGAGACTTGCCGGTAACGAGATTGAACTAGGTATTGAGATACCAACGATCGAATCTCGGGCAAGTAACATACCGGTGACAAAGGGAACAACGTATGTTGTTATGCGGTCTGACCGATAAAGATCTTCGTAGAATATGTGCGAGCCAATATGAGCATCCAGGTTCCGCTATTGGTTATTGACCGGAGACGTGTCTCGGTCATGTCTACATAGTTCTCGAACCCGTAGGGTCCGCACGCTTAACGTTTTGATGACAGTTATATTATGAGTTTATATGTTTTGATGTACCGAAGGTAGTTCGGAGTCCCGGATGAGATCCGGGACGAGACGAGGAGTCTCGAAATGGTCGAGACGTAAAGATCGATATATTGGACGACTATATTCGGACATCGGAAAGGTTCCGAGTGATTCGGGTATTTTTCAGAGTACCGGAGAGTTACGGGAATTCGCCGGGGAGTATATGGGCCTTATTGGGCTTTAGGCAAAGAGAGAGGAGAGGTTGGGAGGCCCCCCCCCCAAGGCCTAGTCCGAATTGGACTAGGAGGAGGGGCTGCGCACCCTCCTTCCTTCTGTTCTCTCTTCCCTTGCCTTGACTCCTACTCCTACTACATGGAAGGGTGGAATCCTACTCCCTGTGGGAGTAGGACTCCTCCAGGGCGCACCATAGCTAGGCCGGCCCTCCCCCCTCCTCCACTCCTTTATATACGTGGCCAGGGGGCACCCCATAGACACCACAATTGATCTGTTTGATCTTTTAGCCGTGTGCGGTGCCCCCCTCCACCATAGTCCACCTCGATAATACTGTAGAGGTGCTTAGGAGAAGCCCTGCGTCGGTAGAACATCAACATCGTCACCACGCCGTCGTGCTGATGAAACTCTCCCTCGACACTCGGCTGGATCAGAGTTCGAGGGACGTCATCGGGCTGAACGTGTGCTGAACTCGGAGGTGCCGTGCGTTCGGTACTTGATCGGTCGGATCATGAAGATGTACGACTACATCAACCGCGTTGTGCTAACGCTTCCGCTTTCGGTCTATGAGGGTACGTGGACACACTCTCCCCTCTCGTTGCTATGCATCACCATGATCTCGCGTGTGCGTAGGAATAGCGCGAGAACTTGGTATTTTCCCCTCCGTGGATAGCGCGAGAGACTTTAGCACGCCAGCGCCAGTCTGTCATTTTCTCGTGGATGGCACCCTTGAGCAAGGAGATGATGATTTTTCGAGTGAGCGACTTTGGCTGAGTTAGGGGTCTAGTTTCTTCAACGAGGTCTAGGGCTGTGATTGCAGCTTGGCAGCGAGCCTCGCGAAGGTGGGTGGGGATATGAGAACGTGCCCAAGTCTTAAGACAGGCATGAGATTTTTGAGCGTGGAGACGAGGAAGGCAGTAGCATTGGTTGGCGATGAGGGCTGTGCAGCCCAAATTTGAGCAACAATGTCCTTGCAGGGCCGGGAGATGGCCCAGGCCGCTTTGAATTTGAAAAAGCTGGATCAAGGGATGGCGGTGGTGACGTGGATGAGGAGTGGAACGTGATCGCGACGTAAAGTGGGATCGAGAGGAAAGGGAAGTGTTAGGGAAAGCATCTGCCCATGCAAGGTTAAAAAGACGCGATCTAGGCATTCTAGGGTGGGGGAGGCACGGTTATTGGACCAAGTGAACCTGCGGTCCAGTAAAGGCAATTCGATAAGTGCTAGGTTATCTAAGGTTTGGTTGAACACGTTGGCTTCAGCGGGGCGGAAGGCGGTGTTATTTTTTCGGAGGGGAAACGGATAAGGTTGAAGTCACCGGCGATGAGCCATGGGGTGTCATCTGGTTGTGCGATTGAGGCGAGTTCGTCTAAGAACGCTAACTTGAGAGAGCGCGAGGGGGGAGCATAGATGTTAGTAATGGCAATGTGGTGGGCGCAGGCAGTTGATTGGAGGATTAGTGTGGAGGAGAAGGTTAAGTGGGAGAAGGACACAACTTGGAAGGACGCAAAATTGACGACCGAGATGGTGCCACCCGCGTTCCGACAGCTGGCAAGGAGAAAACTTGGTCAGCCTAACATGGAAGGAAGGATTTTGTTTTACTGACGGAGAGAGAGTCGATTTTTGATTCTTGGAAGAGCGTAATGTGCGGTTTTGTTGTGAGTAGTTCGGATAGCACGTCAGAGCACTTGTCGTCATCACCAAGTCCTCATACATTCCAAGAGCAAATTAGAAAGGCTTTATTACTCATTAAGACCGATCGAGCACCAACAGACAGAAACGGGATACATCTGGCATACAGTCACAAAGGCTACAGGTGAGGCCAAAAGTAGCATTGGAACATGCGACATAGGAAGCGAAAACCAAAAGAACAGCGATCTAACAGCGTCATGCAGAAAAGCTAGGTGAGGCAGAGGTCGCGCCGTAACTCCAGAGTGGCGAAGATAGCTGATCATGGAGCGGCGTCGTCACCAGAGGCAGCATCCTCGGAGCCAAGGATGGCATCAAGCTGCTCGTCGTCAGCGCTGCGGAGCAGAGCAATGGCAGCAAGGTCCTCGGAGGAGGCAGGAGGGGCCTCGGGCTCGTGGAGGCATGCCTCCTGGATAGCACGGCCAATGGCTGTGTCAACATCCGCGGCGGAGAGGCGAGCAGCCTTGGCCTTTACGACTTTAGCAAGCATGGGGGAGTAGTAGGCTTGCTTGCCAGCCAGTCGTGCACTCCGCTGCAGCTTGTCCTTGGAGACGGACTGATCGCGCTCTGACTTGCGGCGCGCCTTGCGAATGATGCACTCGTGGGTGTCCAGGTCCTGCAGGGGGAGGGCTGCGTCCAAGGGTACATCAGTCAGTGGCAGATAAGCAGAGGGTGAGAGATTAGATTGATTAAGCATGGGAGGGGTAGATTTGTTACCAGCAGCACGGGAGGACTCGCCCGCGGTGAAAGTGAAGGAGGGCGGCACAGCAGGTGCGTCTGCAGGAGTGGGGACCGTAGAGAACGCAGAGGCGCTGGACTGAACCAGCGGGCCGGCGGCCAGAGGAGCGGCAGGCAGGTTAGTGCACGGGCTAGGTGGCACCACGGCACCCACCTGGGCAACCGGGCGTATGACAGGTGGGGCATGAGTGTCGGAAGGGAGTACATGCACCACGTCTAGCGAGTCTGAAGCAGCATGCAGGAGCGGTGCATGCATGTCATCTGAGGCGGTCGAATCATCGTCGGAAATGATGAGAGACAGGCGCCGGGAACCATGGAGGGTGAGAGGTGAGGCCAGAGCTGACTGGTTTGTGTCGGTTTCATGAGACTCAGAAGGGGCATGGGGGGCGACCGGCCTAGTGCCACCGTAGGTGGGATCAGCGCGCCACCCCACACGTATCACGGAGACTACAGGAGCAAGGTGAGTAGGGGAGAGCGGCCACGGGGAGGCCCGCTAAGAGGGAGGAGCAGAGTCACCGTCAGAGGAGCCATCACTGAACGGGTTGGCACCATCACCGTGGTGCCAGCGGGAGACCTCTACAACTTTGGCGATCTTAATCTCGTTTATGGGTGGGATCTGAATGACAATGCCTGGAGGGGCTGGCTTGCCAGATTGGAGAAGGACGAGGGCACGAACCAACGTGTATTCCATACCGTGGAGGCAAAAATCGTCAATGGCGCACACGTGGCCAAGGATAGTGAGGGCAAAGCGTATGCCATCCTCATGCCATAGCTCATGTGGAAACTCAGAGATTCGACCTCAGCAAGGTCAGTGTATATGGCAATGGAGCGGTCGACGTGCTCGACCGGCTCAATAGTGATAGAGTTTCCCTCGTACTCGATGGGGCCGTGGCTGAGCACGTCATTGCGTGCAGCTGGTGTGTGAAAGGTGAGGCAGGCGATCCCCCTCCAAGAGCCGCCCATGATAAAGGCAGGGTTGCCGCAAGTGTGCTGGATGGCTCGATGGATGAGGGGAGTGGGGTTGGGGACGGCTGTGCGAAGGTGGACGAAAGCAAAGCGACGCGGGCAGTGAACGAGACAAGGAGCAACTTCGACTAGTGGCATGTCTCCATAGGGAGCCAGCAGCCCGGCCTCATGGGCCGGACGGGGCAGATCCTCTACAGTGTCTGTCTCGGAGACGTGAGACAAGGCTCTGGTGTATTGTGAGGCGAGGAAGACGTCGGCGAGCTGGTCCCTCAGTTCTTGTGTGTTGAAGGATGGAGATTGGGTGTGGTTGAAAGCTGGTGGGAGTGAGGTAGGCGTGGGTGGAGGTGCAGAGGATCGTGGTGGGGAGGGAGGTGACGGAGCTGGAGGGGCGGAGCCGACCGGAGTGCCTTGGAGGATGAAAGGTGAGGGGACGCAGAGAGCGGGGAAAGGTTTGGAGAGGATGATGGGGACGTCACTGATCATGAGTGTGTGGGATGCGCGAGCCGCCGTCGACGAGGAGCCGGCGGAGTCCATGCTGCGAGTGCAAAAGGCTGGATTAGGTTGAGAATGGAAAGCGTCGGGGAGGGGAGGGAAGATGGGCCACATGCGCCTGTACCTGCAGTCACGGCTGCGGTGGCCGTTCCTCCAGCAGCGGGCACAGCGGACTGGGTCACAGCAATCTTCAACGAGGTGATCTAGAGCTAGGCAGCGAAAGCAGCGCTGCTTTCTTTGTGTTGGAGGAGAAGTGTGAGAGCATCGATGCGGAGTGGGGAGACGGCGAGGGGTTATATAGGGAGGGGGAGAGGGTGCGGGTGGCTGTGATCGAGGGGGGAGGAGAGAAGGGCATCTCTGTACGAGCTCGTCGGTTTGTGGTTGGACTGCACGGGTGACATATCCGCCGTCAGGGCGGCTGGGCCCATTGCGTGTGACAGGGAGCGAGGGGGCGACGAGCAGGGGCGTGGTGATCGAGCGGCCGACATAGGCTTGGCAGAGGGATTAGGCTTGATCATGAGGTCTAGATGCAGGTCATGGGTAGCGGGAAGGGTCTGTGGCGACGGGCAGGCGTGCGGACTCGTCGGTTCGTCGGTTCCCAAGGTGAGATTCGCTGCAGATACGTTCATCGGGGGCGCGCATGGGGTGACAGGGGGCGGCGCAGACGTACCCGGATTAGACGCGGGGCGGGCAATCAGCTCGTCCAAAATTGGCATGGACAAAGAGACAGAGAGTAGGTTCTGGGGGCTCGCGCCAGCTCGATCCACATGCACCGAGCCAGGAGGAGCGTACAGATCTTTTGATAGATTTGGTGGGGCAGGGGGCGCCGCACCGCCATCATGATGCATGGGTTGGGCCAGCGATGCATGCGCAGCAGGGCGGACGTGGTGCAAGCGTGCGACCGAGGTGGGCTGCAGTGTCGTGCGGGTCTGGAGATGCCGACGCTCAAAGGGGCCAAGAATGGAGTCTGATCGAGGGGGCAATATAGGGTAAGCAAACTTAGTGTGATGATGGAAAAAAACGACTGCAGTGAGCAATGGCTTGTTCGAGCTGGTCAAAGAGGAAGATCTGAAACCCTTCAAAACCTATGGACCCCAGATTGAGGATTTAAATTTTAATTGATCGGGAGAGGACGCCAGACTTGTACACATGATCATGAACTTTGATTGCTAGAAAATCTTGTTTGACCGAAAAGCAGTGGTTTAGGGCAGATTCTACTAATAGTTCATTATATTAGGCCTAACATTAATTGGTAGGAAGGTGACCCAAAACAAATGCGTGTGTTGGGTGTAATTTGCATGTGGTGTAAGCTGGCAGGAGTGGATAACATTAAGCATACGGTAGAAAAAGCTTATACCAGGCCGTTGATGACGCTCCTTAGAGAGAACAGTAGTTGTGGACACAGGTGGCAGCAGAGCAGGATCGACTGCCGTCGGCGAGGAAGACGTAGGCCTGATAGACGACGGCGAGGCCGACCCCGATGGTGAGCATGAAGCACGCCCCATAGGCCCACGCCAAGGGAAGCGGAGTAGGATGCCCAGCTTGTGAAAGTCACCCATAGAAGCGATGAGCGCGGCAACGCCAGTCGAAGCCATAGTGAAAGAGAAGCAGGAATCTCCGTCGTCCGTGACGTTGAATTGGTGGTGGATGCCGCCGAATAGGCAAGCTAGGATGAGACCCATCGTGGTGGCATCAAGGGTGAAAGGGAACTGTATGACGCGCGCATACATGCGGCATCCATGCGTTTGGTTTGGTGGACGCTGGGAGACAAGCGAGCGACATTGTGCCCATGCTACGCTTTCAAAGTGGAGACCCATATCCTCTGGAATTTGGAGCAGGTGAGCCAACGGCATGCATGTGGCAATGTGGGGAGGAGAAGGTGGGATCGGAGGTAGGGTTCTCACAAAAGAGAAGGAGTATGCGCATAAGCAGAGTGTGGATTGTGCGAGGATGATCTCTGCTATACGCGCAGAAGCAACATGGAAGCGATAAACGAGGGGAGAGCATTGGGCAACGAAGAAATCAGCGGCAGCACCGCCAAGGACAGCCTGAAGCAGGGCGGCGACGATAGTGGCATCAAGGAGGCGGTTGGAGTAGTGGAAGATGATGTAGAGTGGCGAGGCGAGGTGGACGGCGGGGGTGGTGATGTCGAGGCGGAGGTAGTATGAGGCATCATCCTCGAACTCCAAGCCCATGGCATTGCCACTACCCAGGAAGCAGCGGAGCGCAACCTGCCCGGCTTTCACATAAGGCGGGTCAAAGAATGGCGATGGTGGAGGAGCTACTGTGGGGAGGAGCTCGTCTAGAGGACTGGTGGCTAGAGTTGGCTCCGGCGAGAAGGTGGCCGGAGGTTTTTTGGTGGCTGGTGGTTGGCCCTCCTCCGGTGAGATGGAGGAGGGGGGAGCGGGAGCGGGAGCCATCGAGAACCTTAATGAAAACTTAGGAAGAAAGAAACTCGAGCTAGCATGACGCGTGCGCATCGACACAGGTTTCCAAATCACGATCATGCTGGAAAACTTTTTCTTCCGCAAGCTCGACAATTTCTTTAGTCAACGCTTGAGAATTTGGATCCTCCTCGACCACCAGTTTACACATCAACATCATGTCACCATCATCTCCTTGCTGGGCAATGAGCGCCTTCTGCTTCGGTGCTTCCTCGCGGTCAGCCTTGAAGTGACCGACAGCGTCTGACGGGGGGGGGGGAAGAGGTTATGGCAGCAAATGTAATGCACAATACAGAAGAGTTATTATATATTACAAAAACAAACTGGAAATTGACGCCAGTTCAGGCAGGCAGCCAGGCATTGGACCAACAGCCAGGCATGATTATTACATGCATAAAGGCAACATGAGCTTCTTACTCCGCTCCCAATTCCATTGGACCATTATTCATATGCATGCGATATCAATGTAAGAGCAAATCACACCGGCTGTCCTCTTCAGTTAGAGTTAGGTGATGTTGTTTTGTTGTCAAGCTGCTGCTTCCTAAAATACGCCCTCCTCATCAACAGGTCATCAGTGACATGAAGAGCGCCAAACACCCCACCGATTTGGCTCTGTGCGTTGCATTCCTCGACCGAGGAGTTGTCCGAGCAACAATTTCCGTAACATTTTCAATTTGGGTCAAATTGCTCAAAGAAGCCCGCGTCGTTGGCGGTTTCGAGCGTCGCCGGGAGCGTCTTGATGTGCTTGGATAGTACGGCGAGGTCGTCGAGGCAGTCGGTGACGCACTTGGAGGGTTTCTTGATGGCCTTGGCGAATGCGGCGGCCTCCGCCGCCTTCTTGGCGACGACTTGGACTGACATTGCGATCACGTCCTTCACTTGAGGCATCCTGACATCCAGGTTGTTTAGTAGCAGATCGGTGCACTCAAATTTGTACGTAGCAGTCGCGCATGTGGCGTTGATGGCTTCAATGCTGGGCCCAGGCTCTTGGTCCGATCGAACAACTGCAGGGGCGACAGCGATGGCAACGGCGATGACGATGGCAAGCAGAGCCAAGGCGGTGCAAGGCAGCAGAGAAATGGCCATGGTAGTCGATGAATGGATGATCTTTCTCTCCCTCTCTATTGTTATATGATGGATATATTTGGTCAGGTGGGTGGGTGTGTGCGCACTTGCAGCGAGAGAGCAGATTAGCTAGCTGGTGTTCCCCTTCTTATATAGGCATACACATACACCAGATAGATAGATAGCACCGCATGCATGCTTCCTTGCTTTTGGACGCCTATTTTTAGTAGCTCGGCCAATTTCAGCGCCGGCAGTTGAGAAGGAGCTACCTAATTTAGTTGTGGCCACATAACAATCAAAATAATAGTTGTGGCCATGAATCCATCGACTTGTTCTCCCTACCTAATATAGAATTATAGATAGACGACAAGCTTGCTGGCTAGATTATCTTAATTGTTTTTTTTCCTCCAACCCTTGCTATGTGGGCATTTCCTATTTGGCGCTGCAGGCGCCCGTTACAGTGCAATTTGCAAACGGGCGCCTGCAGCAGTCCAAACTGGGCCGGCCCATTCTATTTTTTCCTTCTTGATTTTCTTGTTCTTCGAAGGTAAAAAAAAAGCGCAGGGTGGAGAATCGAACTCGCAACTCGGTTTATAATTTTTCTCTTTTTATTTCGTTCTTCAGCTCGGTTTATTCAATCAAGAGTGTACAGGTAGATAATTTTTCTCTTTTTATTTCGTTCTTCAGCTCGGTTTATTCTTTTTCCCTTTTTCTTATTTTTTTTATTTTATTTATTGCGCGCTTTTTAAAATTTCTGAAGTTTTCTTTTAAATTTGTTAACTTTTTTGAAAATCAATGAACTTTTTTATAAATTGTTGAACTTTTCTTCAAATTCGATGAACTTTTTTGAATTTTGCTGAACTTTTTCAAATTCGATGAAATTTTTTGAATTTTGCTGAACTTTTTCAAATTCGATGATATTTTTATGAAATTCAATGAACTTTTTTTAAAAAATTCTATGAACTTTTTTCAAATTCTATGAACTTTCTTCAAATTCGATGAACTTTTTTCAAATTCATGAATTTTTTTCAAATTTAATGAACTTTTTTCAAATCCGATGAACTTTTTCAATTTTTGTGAACTTATCCTTTCAGTTCATGAATTATATGAATGCCTTTTCAACTTGATGTATTCTTTATTCAAAAAAATTAAGCGGTGCCCTCCAGCATTGTTATTACGCATCTGCCTTTGTTGCTAATCATAGACAGGAAGTAGCTCGTATGGTTGGTGGTACCTGTACGCGAACTCGACGTTGTGAGTTCGAAACCTGCAAATAGCAAAAAAAATCGCGTTTTTTTCCGAGCTTTCGCATTCGCCAGGATTCCCGTTTCATGGGCCGGCCCAGGGCGGGGCGCTGCAGGCGCCAGGAGCACGAACGGGCGCCTGCAGCGCTGTATAGGAGCTCTCTGCTATGTGTGCAAAACAAACTCTGGCCATATGTTTATGTTTAGAATACAGACAGAATACAGCTCCCTCCATCCGGGTTTCAAGGCCCAAGAGCCACCTAGCCGAGTCTCTTTTTTTTACTAGAGTAACTAGAACATAAAGGCGCACGTTGTTGCGCCCGTTCGTCTTAAGGGAAGAACAAGTGACAGTGAAATTTAGATGGTCTAAAACTAAATACTTGTTCGAATTCCTGGGTGCATTCAAAGGTTTAGGTGGCGGATTCCATAAAATCAATGTTTAATGGGGTTTCTGGACAAAATATCGATGATCCATTTACGTCTATATATCATGACAATTATAGAATAATGAGATTCTAGCACTTTCACATAAAAACCAGTATCACATAGCATAGAAAGAGAACAGATATTTTACGGTCGTTGTTTCAGGCTACTTGCTCAATATTGACAGTAAATGGTCCATTGGGTGGGTTGGCATGAAGCGCAAAATCCAATCCTCACTTCCATTCAAGAGTTTTGGAAGAAAGTGCACAAGGCAAGATTTAACCCTACTTACCTAAGTGAACACACCTGATTATTAACTAACACCACCTCGAAGTTGAATCATTGTGTTATGATTAATTTACCTGAACAGTGACATGATTTAATCAAAGTAGTAAAAGATAACATGGTAAGGGGCGAATGGTCTTTGCCCCGTATTTCCTATTTGATCAAAGACCCCAAGGTTGGTTTATTCACACATACATTTTCTACTGATATCTCTATAATTCCTATGGCCATCAAAAACAACATCCTATTTTCCAACCTTCTTCATAACTTCTAGCACTGTTTGAGGTATACACTTATTAGGGGTGGGCTTGTTTCATGTCTACTCCTAATGAAGCAGTTGGTAGTCTCACTTCCACGGTTAAATTTCGTCCCACCATAGCCGGTTTTTTTTCGTCCTCATTCCCACCTCCCACGTACCAGCAATCCACCCTGGTTCCAGCGCTGAACCAAAAAAAACGATGCCCATGCGAGGTTCTTACAGCGATCGATTCCCACCTCCCACATGGTCGATCGAGAACAAAACGCTTAGAAAAAAATCTACGAAAATAAACCTACGAAAAAAACCGGGTGGAATTGGTCGCACGTACGAGCGATTCCTCCTGACCTAGAATCAGTCGCACGCACAAGATGCTCGCCGCCGTTCTCCGTCCGTACGTCGACGCCGCTGACGTCCCCTTCGCCGCCGATACATCCCTTCACCGCCGCTCTCCCAGTTCAAAGACGATCCCCATCTGGAGTCCGACGGCGATCCCCGGATGCGGCGCTGTTCTTGTTGAGGATTCATGACCCGCGTCCGGATCCGGCGCCTATCGCTTCCAGGCGCCGCCGCTGATCGCGTACAGGATCCGGCGCCGAAACTACACAAGGCGCCGCCACTGATCGCGTACACGATCCGGCGCCGAAACTACACCAGGATCGGCAGTCGTTGATTGCGGAATATAGGTAAACAACACATGATCCAGCTTATACAGTACAAAATTTTAACACAAATGGTCGTTACTTTTTATAGAGTCTAGCCTCAGTAGCCCACATTTGAAATTACTCCTTGCATCTTTCTGAGCACAGTTGGTAGTAACCAGCTGTTATGAAATGATCTTGTTGATAATGAATAAGCTGTCCAAAGTGAAGTGGTGCTGAATAGCAAATAGGAGAATAGGGCTGAACCATCGACTTGCCTGTAGGTTACTCTATACATGAACGTGCTAGGCAGGATAGTCTAGGATCATGAAAGAAAACATTGTAAGCCATAGTTGAGTGTAGACATAATTAAGATGAGATTGGCAAATTGAAACATATTCGTTTGGAAAGAGCATTTGGTAACTGAAGTTGCCTTATCATACATAAATGACATGCCCTTCTCCTTTTCTCACGCTTTAACTTTAGTAGTCAAAATCTCCAGCAGGGCTACATGGTAAAACAATATTGAAGTTCAGAAAACAGGTGGGAATGAGTGTCAGGTGTATCTGACTAACAGGTGCATCAAATGACCCGTAAGCATGTTTCCTAAAGATTCAGTTATGTCCAATGATAGTATTCATCTAGAACAAATTAAGCAGCGGGTAAAATTCAACATACTCACAGCTATTGTCCAAGCAATCCAAAATGATAATCACGTGAAGGCTCAACCAAACAATAGAAATTTTCAGTAGAAACACACACAAAAGTATGGAGGCATACATGGAATTTTGCTGACCAATACCCTTGCCTTCTCCGCACGCTTGAGATTTATGTGAGCTCCTCGACCAGCATTATAGCGATTTTGATCCTGAAATTGAAACCATATAAATGGTCTATGGCAGATGCAACAATATAATACTTTGACTATAAAGCATTTAAAGATAAGAAAAAAATCATTTTCCCCCTCATATTCACCGAGCCAACCCTCCTCTTCAGTTGCTGATGTCCATTTTCCCACCTTTTCTAGAATGTCCTTTCTGCTTAGAGCAAGATCTCTTGCTTCTGCAATTCGGTCATCCATATCTGTAAGCAGCTCCGAGAGATCTGCTCTACCTACAAATCAAAATTTATACATTGTCAAATTCAACATATAACAGTACTGTGCCTTTAGGAAACTAAGAGCAATATGGTAACAGTAAAATGTCTTCCTTTAGGAGACTACCATTGATATACTTAGTAAAAACAACTGAGTACTTCTAAAATTATCCTCATGTTTGAGTATTATCAGCCTTTACTTCTGCAATTAAATATTGCCATTTATTTTAGACAATTGACTTTTTTGTATGTCAATGATATTTTCCACATAATCAAGAAGTAGTTAGCTTGAGCACCCCACCCCCGCTGTTTCAGGGAGCTTTCATTCCATAGGATAGTATGGGGAATTCAAAAAGCCAGGCAAGTGAATGTAAACCAGAAGATGACTTAACTACAGGTATGATGCACGCTTTCATAAATTGCTACACATGAGATCCTTGCATTTCTACCAGTGACAAGCTCTATACGTAATGTGTTGCAGGCCTTACTAACGGGACAAATGTTGAAGAATACAATGCAAGGATCATAACGGTAGCTCGAAATGCAGACGATAATTATGCGACGCTTCCAGGTATAACCCTGCGTGAATCATGCTCCGATTATGCAGAGATTATATAGTCAGAAAAGGGAAAAGTGAGGAAATCAGGCTACATCCTTTTCCTTTCCCAGCAACCACTCCCGTAAAAGTTGGATCGGATCGCACGAGGCGATCAGGAGGCGACGAGGCCCTTGCGCGCCGCCGGTGACGCCTTCGGTTCCCTCTCTCTCCGTCAGCCGCTTCGGCGGCGGGAGGGAGGGGGAACCTCGGGTCTGTTCGCTAGGTGGGTGTGTGGTAGGGTTAGGGTTGAGGGAGACGCTGCCAAGGCCGTTGCGGTGGTGTCGCGTCGGAATAAGTTTCTCCGGGCTCCGTTCGCGGTCAGGCGAGGCTTTTGCTTTCGTCTAGGAGCCAGCGGAGTTGGGGATCCCCGGGTCTTGTTGAGGTCGCGGGCGTTGGTGGCTGGAGGTCCATCGGCACTGGCCGTTTGGGTCCTCAGATGGGCGATGGATTCAGGGAGACGAAGACCCTTCTTCTTCCTTGTTGGTATGATTTGCTGTTGCTGTTCTTCTCCTTCCTCTGTGCTGATGCTGGTGGGAGATCCTGCTTGGTCCGGGCGGATGGCCCGGCCGCGGTGCTGGACTGGTCGGATGACTCGAGTTCTCTTCTCTCCGGAAGGGACACTTTTCGCGGTACTCAAAGCCAAAGATGGCGACGACTGTTGCAGGTGTGTTGGATTGATGTCCATGCCCTCTCAGCGCTGGTGTCAAGAAAGGAGGAAGCAGTGTGGCGGCAATTGTACCGTGGTCGAAAATGATGACTTGCTTGCGACTGGTTGCAGATCCTTCTGCTGCAGGGGTCTTCTCTCTAGATTCAGGGATGATGACACAGGGCTCCGGAGATCTTCTTGTGTTATGGTTGTCTTAGGGTACTCTAGGTGTTCATGGTCCTTTGTGTTTACGTTTCAGTGTGCTTGTAAGGGTCAACTTCTTTGTACTGATTCGTGATATGAATGAAAAAATTCTCAAAAAAAAAGAAAAGGGAAAAGTGGCATTCAATCAATGATAAGTTATTTATTTAATGAATACAGTAATTTAATTCTTTAGTAAGTTCTGATTTCTGACATCTTTTCTAATTTATTAATAGGTGTGCATTTGATAGAAAAGGAAACAGATCTACGCCATACAGAAATATATATGGTATAACTGGAATAAGCCATGATCTGCTAACCAGCTGTCCTCCGCATGGCATACTATATATGTTAACCTACTCTACCATCCCTCCTCCCCCTCCTTACTCTCCCTTCGCCCAGACCTGGAGGAGAATTTCCCGAGGAGTACGTTGTGTAAGCAAGGACCACATCAAGAAGGCGAGTTCCTCTAGGTATGACAATTTCTGCATCTTTCTCTTCTCTAAAAGTGTAATAGCTATTAGATTAGTATCATCTTTTGGTTTAGGTATACCATCAAATTCCAGATAAAGAACACCAGTGGAGATAGTGCCAGCTTATAAAAATCTCATAGCCAATACAATTAATTGTAGATCTAACCAAGCAGTCCTATTAAGTGGGCTGCAACTAATGAAAAACAGTTCATTTAGATATTTTAGGCTAACAGTCTATTCTGGACATTGCAACTGCGGCACACCCCTAGCTTTTCAACTGATGAACAGGGCTCACTGCCTAATTTTGCATAGCCAAGCAAACTTCATAATCCAAAATAATGTTAAGATACAATGTGGTGCTAAAATTTAGTGAACAGTCAAAAGTTGAACATCAAGTTAAGCAAGCAGAACAATTTACCAGAGCAATCTGTCCATTTGAGGACCTCATGGTTTTATCCATGCCTGTCTTGTAAGTCCATCTTAGTGATTCCATCAAGGAGCTCTTAGCGAGAATATCTAGGTTTGGGAAAGATCTGTCATGAGGAACGTAAAACAGTTAAGGTATGTGCATAACTTCACGAGGCCCTTGCATGGATGTACACAACTACAGGTAATAGATGATAACCACCTGAAATGTCTTCCTTTTGAAATCTTTAAAATATACACAAGATGTTCTAAAAGAAAAAAAATACTATGAAGATTTACAATCAAAGACTGTTTTTATGTATAACAAACTCATATTCCCAAGAGATTCTTCATGGTGATGCACATGGGACATAGGGAACAACAAATATTGATGATGATAGTATTACCAGGTTGTACTTTATAGATTTATTAACTGTTAGCAATCTAAATTTTGACAAGCATGTGAAAAAATAAGTCAATGTAAACTTGCAGTAAGAGGATACAAATGTAAAGAGTGAATCCGTTCTCCACCATCATACTTTGACAATAAGTGTCGTATTAGATAATCCAATCCTCACTTCCATTCAAGAGTTTTGGAAGAAAGTGCACAAGGCAAGATTTAACCCTACTTACCTAAGCGAACACACCTGATTATTAACTAACACCATCTCGAAGTTGAATCATTGTGTTATGATTAATTTGCCTGAACAGTGACATGATTTAATCAAAGTAGTAAAAGATAACATGGTAACACTACTAGGGAAAAGCCTAGCAGTAGCGCGGGTTTTGGGCCTCTCACTAGCGCGGGGACCAGCGCTACTAATAAGGCGCTACAGCTAACGTATAGCAGTAGCGCCTGTTGTCCCACGCTACTGCTATACATGAATAGCTGTAGCGCTCTTTAGAAAAGGGCGCTGCTGATATTATCTGCAGCGCTGTTTACTGGAAAGCGCTACTGGTAAGGCGGTGCTACTGCTAAATTTTCCCCCCTCACTACTACTAGTTTTATTAGTTTCTTTCCCTGCATATTTGTTTTGTATTTGTTTTTATTTGAATAGGATTTATACAATAATCTTTAGCATATCATACACATACAAATGTAATCATAGCATATACATACAATTAGTCTCATCAAATCATGTCATCATCATAATCATCATCCAACACAACAAAGTTGGTCTCTCGTCATCATCTCGAAAATAGCGATACAAGTCTCGATTACTTGCAAATACATCGTCATCCATCTAAACAATGATATACGCGAGAAGAGCTATCACTTTGAGTACATGAGTTCGTATCCCTCTCTCGCATTAGTGTGAACCTAAACTAACTACTGCATGTCGCTCGGGAACCGGAAACCGGTACACCTGGGCCTGACACTCCGGCCACTTGTCGTATATATACTCCTGGCGTAGCACTTATTCACCATCGATGATCTATGCACCTGCATCATCACATGGGTTGATGATATGCAACATATATAGTTGAGCAACAGAAAGAGACAGACTTGGCAAAAATAGAAACAACATATCATAAGCATAAATAACAAAGTTCATCGTACCCCAAAATGCCCTAACTAGAGTGATTTTCGCTAGTCGAGGAGGAGGACGGTTTAATTACATCACAAATAAATTTTCGCCGTGCATAACTCAAAGTTTTGTCATACAAAAAGTATGGACTAAACGGACACATTGTCATATATCGACAATCACTCCAACATGTCGTTCCATCCATCCAAGTCAGGGAGATAGTCCCCGAGCCTAGTGAAAGGCTTCAGGTCGAGACGCTAAGCGGCTACCCGTGTTCGGACGTCTAACCGCGACATTTGTCCTTCTTCGTAGAACATCCCTGTTTTTCCGACGACCTCCTTCATGATGATTTGGGCAAGTTCGCGCTGGATGTGATAGAACTCGGCTCGAAGTCGATGATCCTCGATATCTCCTACGTTCTTTGCCCATTGCAGAATATGGGAATCACCGGATCTAGGTGACATGCGAAGGTTCTGGTGATCCCGTCTGTACTCCAGCATGTGGTGTAGGACATAGAATCCATCATTAAGAGAATCGTTTGGTTGCTGGATGCAGCAGAAGTCGGTCTTATGGCCGAAGGCGACCCTGCCGCCCCTTCTCTTCTTGTCCCTGACCTCTCCACCCCCTGCTTGGTAGTAAAACATAGCACTGTCGAGAACATCCTTGATGTGGGTGTAATCCTTTTTGTGAATGTTCTTCGACGAGTCCAAGTAAAGAGCATGGGAGAATCGGGGGTAGAGGATGATGAGGACGGCGCGCCCGCCGCTGCGCAAAATAAGTACACCTCAAATTAATTAGCCTCCACCGTGCAAATGAATGATTGAAATCGAAGGAAGGATAACAGCGCGGATGACTTACACGGGATGATAAGGCATGAGAATCGCCTCCTTGTCCTTATTGGCGAGCATGAAACTGACGATGTAATCCCTTGCGTATTCACGGTGCTCTGCGCAGACTCCCAAGAAGCCCTCGTGCATGTAGTACGGGTCAGCGACACAGATATGAGATATCTGCTCAACCCCGATGATGTAGTTCATGTGCAAGGCATAAAGGCGGACAAACGTAAAATCCAGCTTCTTCACGTGAAACATGTCGAATATGTAATCGAATCGGAGGAAGAACTTATCCGCGGGGAAGCTATCGACGTACGACATTTGCCGCGGAATGTTAACCACGTAGAGTGGGTATCCTGAATCTTTCGAGGCGATGAGGCCTTTCTCTACCCGTAGCACATCGTCATGAAATCTCCTTAGATCGCCGAATCTGACCCGTAGCGCTTTTGCAAGTATGATTGGTTGACCGGGGATATGCCATTTATCCGCATCGGGGATATCTATATGGTCCTGAAGCCGAGGCTGCTGAGGCGGCTGGATCATAGAATCAGCTTTTTGCCTTTCCTCGCTCTCTTCCTAGACTTCTTTACTACCGGAAGGTCGTCCATAATACGTTGAGATGGCAATTCAGGCACCAACTCATGACGCTCAAACCCTGAGGAGGCGCCAGTATAGACATACTGTTCAGCGCCACCATCGTCCTCATCCTCATCCATGGCGACGTCATCAGCGACTAATGGAGCCTCCTCCTTACCCCGTCTGCTATCACCCAACCCGACACCCGACGCTAATTGGGTAGGTGGGGTGTTGATGTTCATACCTTGCTGAGGCTGCGTGCTCGTGGGTGTGCTCCCGGCCGCCTCCAGACGAAGCAGACTCTTTGGCCACAACAGGACCCACCCATTGCAACAATCACCAAGCCGCGGCGGTGTCTCGTCGTCATCCCCCACTAGTATTGGAGGAGGCAAATTCTCGTGGCCCGGTTTGACACTGGCCACGGAAACCTCGAAGACGTTCGGGGGGATCGGCCTGCTGTGGAACAATGGTTCCTTCGGCTCCATTATCATCGCCTTCCCCACGTCCACCTTCTGGTCGCCGATGGTGTATAATATGGTGCACGGGGTTTCGTCGGCCTGCAAAGAAAAGTCTGCGACGTGAGACATCCGAAAGGCAACGAAAACGGGAGATTATACATTTATATTGAAGGGGGCCGGTGTGACAGATACCGTGAGGGCGTCAAGCTCAGCCAAAGACGAAGCACCACCGAGCACATCCGGTGCGGGAGCAGGTGCGGGAGCCGGCGTGGGAGCAGGTGCGGGTGCAACGCTGGTCAAGCTGCTCCCCAATAAGTCAGCAAGGGGAAAGTCCTTTGCATTTTTTTCTGGATTTTGCCTTGTCCAAGTGAAAACGCCCGTCACCAAGGAAGTAGACAAATCTGCAAACACCTATTTTGCGGCAGCTACCGCTATTGCGACTGTCTGAGATGATTTCTTCTCAACCGCAATCTCAACCTTCTTGTCGATGTTTTCTTCAGTTAACCTTCGTCTTTCCTTTCTCTCCTCCGTGGTCTCACGGTAGTACTTCTTCCACGTGGCGCCGTCTCCGACACCGTGCACGCGTCCGTACGACGGTCGAGTGTCCACCGGTTGTCGTTTCAATATGTTCAACGCCCGGTTGAATGGAGTGTCCCACTTGGGCCTCGCCAATGCCTCAGACGGCGAGTCGCTTTCGGCCGCAATCCGGTGTTGCTCTTTCTGCAAAAGGCACAAGGATCGTTTACAAATATGACTAACATGTGCAGTCGAATTGATCAGAAACTAAAATTACCAGCAGTCTTATGAACTCCGTAATGACCGGTTTTGTCTCGTAAACCTTCTTCACTGGGTCCCAACGGTGTCGGGCCCTGAGGACGCCACGCTCCTGCGCGACGGTGAAATCCGCCAAGGGGTCTAGGATGCCCAGACTCGCGGCTTACGCGTCCTCCTTGGCCCATTTGGACCTCTTTCCGCCGTAACCACGGCTTCCAAGGTGGTGGCTCCCAATGTTCCTCTCTTGAAGCCCCTTCATGTACTTAGACTTTTTTTTGGCATCTTCGGCCTCGCAAGCCTCCTTGAATATTTGAAACTGATCTTCCGTGATTGTCGGATTATCCTTTACAATCTCGGAGTAGGGTTCCTTCTTGTCGATGATCCTTGCTTTCACTCGAGTTTTCCAGGCGGCCAACGCGTCGCTAAACTTGGTCATGGCGTGTTTGTTTATCTTCTTCATTGTCGGGTCCTCGTCTGGATCTTCATAATCCTTCTCATTCCGGTCCGGGAACAAGAATATCTGGTGAAACTTCTTTAGGAGGGAGCTCCTCATATTTTCTATCTTCTGTAGTTTCTCATCGTTGATGGTGGCGGTTGTCCGTACGATGCAGCCTATTTGATTGCCGTAGCATCGACGTGCTTCCTCGGGCGCCTTTGGCTCAAAAATGCCGTCGTCCACCTCCGTGACCACCAGTCTAGTAGTCCTGAGTTTGTTAGGAAGCCGTTGCCTCTTTGCTTTCGGTTCTACACCGGCTCCGCTCCCCGAGGCAGCACCGGTCTCAGTCCCAGCGCCGGTCTCGATGCCGGTCTGAGTCTCAGCGTCGGTCTCAGTCTCAGCACCAGTCTGCGTGTCGGTCTCAGTCCCCGATGCCACCGGTGGGCCCAGCAACAACATCGGTTGATCGTCGATAAGGCTAAAAAATTCGTCAGCCGCCCGGTAGATGTCGTCGCAATCACCAGAACCCTGTCATTCATCGTTGCTAGCCATGTTTCCTATGATTAAATCTAGTCAATTAATTCTAGACCTAATAAAATGAATAATGACATAAAAAGGCGTATTGTTTTGCAGGAATGTTGACTCCTTCCTGGTGCGGCAAATCCCGGGCACTCGATATGTCCTAGTTGTACAAGTCATGCCGAAATTCATGGAAAATTTCGGCATGACCTTTGCTAAAAAGTGGACAAATCGAGAACATGAAATTTGCCGGAACAGAAATGAATCAACATTCCAGCAAAACATAGGCCACTCAGCATCATTCCCTGGAAACAGTGTTCAAATATCGCTCTTCGACACCGCAACACATGTCCAAATATACACGAGCAACCACATGTCCAAATTTCACAAGCTAATTCAAAAATAAAGTGTAGAAGAAAATTCATTTAACTACTAATAGAACAAAATTCAGTTAACTTTAGTGCTCTATAATGATGAAAGGAAAAAAATTCAGTTAACTACTAATTTCATTCATTTAGGTTATTCATTTAACTTCACCTAATTAACCTACTGTACCACTACTACTAGCAGCACTACTAACCTAATTAATGTAGCAAAACTCTAGTGCCCTAACTGAAAAACATCTAATTAACATCTACTAGTACCACTATTGCCCTAACCTAATTAACAACTAGTATCACTATATACTATACAAGCAGCATCTACCCTAATTAAACCCTACTGCCCTAACTAACTTTTGTTGTAAACCAATTTTTTTGCTCTAAACTAATTTTTGCTCTAACATCTACTACTTAACATCCTTTGCTCTAAACTAAATTTTTTTGCTATAAACAAACTTTTGCTCTACTAATTTTTTCTCTAAAATGCAGAGAGAGAGAGGAGTGGGGGGGAGGGGTGGGGGACTTACAGAGAGGGGAGAGACGGTGGCGGGGAGGTGCTCGGTGACGGAGGCAGGGGCGGAGAGGGCGGGCTCGGGCACGGGCAACGGCGGTCCTGGGCGGCGGTGAGGTGGAGGGCGGCGACGGTAACGTCGAGGGCGGCCTCGGGCGGCGGCGGTGAGGCTGAGGGCGGCCTCGGGCGGCGGGGTGAGGCTGAGGGCGGCCTCGGGCGGCGGCGGTGAGGTTGCAAGCGTCCATGCCGGCAGGAGACGGCGGCGAAGTGGGGCGACGGCGAGTTGGGGAGACGGCGGCGAGGGCGAGGGATTTGGGGAAGAAGTGGTGGCCGGGGGGGAAACCGCTGTTTAAGTGAAATGTAACGGTAGCGCGTTTCCGAAAACACGCTATAGCTAAGTTAGCTACAACGTGTTCCCTGAAACCCTCTACTGCTATTCCTTTCTCCTTTTTTCCCCTTTTTGTTTTATTTTTCTTTACATTTTATTTTTTTTCCTTTCTCCTTTTTCTATTTCTTTCATTTTCATTTACTTTTCTACTTGCTTTCATTTTATTTTATTTCCGTTAGCTGTAGCGCCTTACACATAAACGCGCTGCTACAAAAAATTAGCGGCAGGGCTGTTTCTAAAAGAGCGCTACTACTATGTGTAGCCGATCGGCTTAGTGGTGGGAATATTTGTAGTAGCGCTTTTAGGCCGGGACGCGCTACTGCTATATGTGTATCTGCAGCGCGGTTTTTTGGCGCGCGCTACTGCTAAAGTTCTGTGTATAGGCTTTTCCCTAGTAGTGTAAGGGGCGAATGGTCTTCGCCCCGCATTTCCTATTTGATCAAAGACCCCATGGTTGGTTTATTCACACATACATTTTCTACTGACATTTCTATAATTCCTATGGCCATCAAAAACAACATCCTATTTTTCAACCTCCTCCATAACTTCTAGCACTGATTGAGGTATACACTTATTAGGGGTGGGCTTGTTTCATGTAGATTAATGGAGAAGTAGAGAAAAATAGTACCTAGAAATTCTTTGCAATGAGCTTCAGCTCTTGTAACCCACTTTCTAAGTGTTCCTTTTATTTGGTACATGTTCTAAGTACCAATCTTAAGAAAATTCATTCTGCAGAAAGTACGACCAGACACAGCAAGCCGCGTGGGTACTGGTGTGTCGATCTGCAAACCAAGACATGAGCAGTAGGACAGTGGCACCATAGACCTTTTCCCATTCGAGTTACCCATGTTATTCCCTTCCTCCTGTCCCAACATCACCGAGAAGTCGATGGAGTCTCCGCTTATAGTTTGCCAATTGGTCTCTCAATCTGTCATGTAAGTACTCCCTCTGTAAACTAATACAAGAGCGTTTAGATCACTACTTAGTGATCTAAACGCTCTTATATTGGTTTACGGAGGGAGTAGTTGTTTATCAATCAAAGTGAAAATTATTAATAAATTCCTAAACCACTCGAACGAGCTCGGCGTCCTCCTGATATGAAAATGATGGGGCGGATCCACACGGACTTAGCACGTAAGCTCTAGTCATACTCGATGAGAAACCACTCCGTCACACCAATGCTTAGCGTCACTGCGAAATTGTGCAACGGAATAGGTCCACGGGGTACCCACCAGAACAGCGTCGCGTCGCATCCTCCACCCCACTGGTCATGGCGAGCTCTGTGACATGCCCTTACGGACAGCCACACCTCCTCGCCCAGTCACATTTGTCGCTCACTGCCTTTACTTCATCTTCGGTGCTCGCCGGTCACGGGGATGGCAGACGTGAGGCGAACGGCGACGGAGATGGTGGATGAGCAGAGAGGAGAGGAAAGGACATGGCTTCGTGGGTGCTGGTGGGGGGGGATGAGAATAGACAGTGGGCCAAATGTTGATGTCGAGGCCGACCGGCGTTGTGGTATTCCAAACGAGGTTGATGGAGTGAGGTGGTTGCAGCCCCAAGAGGGACCAGACCTGTGCCGCGCGTCGGCGAAGGATGGCGAGGTGCGTCGCATCCTCATGAGTGATGTCGCACTGCGGACAGTCCGAGCCAGAGGAGAGATGGTCTTGCGATGTAAGTTCGCCATCTTGCTAAACCTATCACGACAAAGAAGCCAGCCGAAGATCTTGTCCTTGGTAGGAGCCTTGGATCTCCCGATGTGCCCCGCGTTGAGATCGATCTTGTGGTCGGAGGAGACCACTGAGTAGGCGCACCTCGAAGAGAACGGGGAGCCGTGGGTGAGGAACCTGTCGTCAGGCGCATCACTGGCGGCAACATCTTGCAAAAAAGACAAAACAAACGCAAGCTCTATAGAAGCAACATTGGTTAGGCGGTTTTGCAAAGTAGCGAGTAAACCATTCTGCATGACATGTGATGCCAGAACTGAGGGTGAGATGGAGACGGAGAAGAAGTGTGGGTAGGTGTCTGCGAGCGGAGTCGGGAGGAGACAAGCCAGAAGAAGGTAGAGGTGCCATTGTTGGCAAGGACATGAGATTTTGCGGAGGGGCGAATTTGTTCGTTTAATATTCTCCATAGGTAGGGGGTTGTGTAGTTTGTTTTCGAAGTCAAGAGAGTAGTGATGGAAATACCATCGGGAGTCTGAAGCCATACAGGGTTCTGGCAGAGTCTTTTTTGGGGAGGAGGATCATGTGGGATCTGTTGAAGCGCTCGACATCCACCCGCAAGTTGGCGAAGTCATCGAAAAAATGAAACATGATCAGTTTGATGTTGTGCCAAAATTTCGGTAAAAACCTGGTCCAATGCCATCGGGCCCGGGTTGGCATTCACGTTCATCTTAAAGAAAGCTTCTTGAATTTACTGAGTGGAGAAGTCGAAGTCTAAGTGGCATAACTGAGGAAATTGCACCGGATAGAGGTCGGATAGGCGAAAGAGCCGCAGGTTGTGGAAGAAGTTGTGAAGTATGGTAGCCTTATTATCATGGGCAGAAAACTCCATCCCATTTTCCTCGAGGACGGAGATGTTCTTTTTTGCGGAATCTTTGAGAAGCGGAAACATGAAAGAAAAAAAATCACGTTTTCGTCACCGTCGACAACGGTTATGACTTTCACCCTTTGCTTCCAGAAGAGAACTATCTGTGTGACAACCCGTTGAAGAGATTATGTATGCATGGCATAACTCGAGCCGGTTCTTATCGGTCCAAATGATGTGACCCAACCCTGACTTGTTCATTGAACCAAAGGAGGTCGCGTCACATCAAGCACAAGCACTCGAACACCTGACACTCAACAGTGTCAGAGGTCACTTAGAGAAGGGGAAGAACACAACCAACACAGAGCTCACTAACATGCACCGAGTAATCACAATGAAAGCATCCAATAGTAGTTTCATCCAACAGAAGGCAAGAAGGCTAGAGTTAGAAGTGATCACATCCCAACCACCATATTTGTAACACTTGAGGACTTGTATTCCTTCATTTCATTTCACATCAATAAGAAGAGGAATATCCTCGGCCTCTCTTTTCAATAAGCATTCTATCACTATTTGTACGCCTGACTATATGGTTTATCAACTCTAACATTTTGGCACAAGAACGGATGGTTCGGACGTTTAAGGATACACAAGGGTTCTAATTTTATAGCTGACTATGTTAAGATTTGTCCTGCACGCACGCCAGATAAGAGCTACGGCTTTGTCAAAAATGCCGAAAAGGTTAGAGATTCTATTATAATAAACTATATACAAATATATAGACTCATTTTGCTCCGTATTATTATATAGAATCTTAAATCTCTAAAAGGACTTATATTTAGATTATCTTAATTGTTTGTCTCCTTCAAACTCATCAGTCACCTGATTTTCATTTCGGTTAAAGATGCATTTGTTGGCCATGAGAAAATAGACTCACATGCAGCAGCAGCAGAAAAAGAGAACAATGAATGCTCAAGATGTAACAAATTTTTTGCGAGGATGGAAAACAAGAAACAAAAATATAATCTGGGAACATTGTACCATTGTATATGATAAATAATAATATGACGATATAATGATGGTTTGAAAACTACGGTAATAATCATGATTTTTAAAATTTCAAAGCAAACCATGCATCATACATTCATCCATCCATCCAATTCTAGCACAAGTAAAATCATTTCATCATTTGGCCTAAGTAACAAACCAACATCTCTCAGACTAAATAACAGACTAAATAGGGTACAGCTGCTGCTCCTGCTGCCTCCCTCCCTTGGCAGCAGGGCAGGGCAGGGCAGGCAAAAAACAGCATCACTTCAAGCAAAACATTCAAGGATTCCATCTTCTCCTTCCGTCCTCCTTGCAATGTGGGCGCGGGTCTACGACGGCACTGCAATATCATGCCATGGAGAAACAAACAAATCAGAGACAGCAGATTATACATTCCAAACAACCCACCAGCTATCTATGCGCCACTTACTGTATGTTGAAGTGTCAATCTGCTCAGGCAGCTCCTTGATGTCCACCTCAAACCGTTCTTGCACCTTCATTCATTCATAAAACAATCTTCCTTGTCACTCCACTTGATCAAAATCATGCAATCCAAAAACAGAGATGGACCAACCTGGTTAAGGACGTCCGAGTCCGAGGCCGACGAAACAAAAGTTATGGCGAGCCCCTTGGTGCCAAAACGCCCAGCCCTTCCAACCTGCATGCATGCATCACCACCAAGTTAGCTTCTAGGTTACCTAGAGCAGCAGCAGCAGCAGCATCCCAACCAAGCAAGGAACATGCACGCATGCATGGAGTATTACCCTGTGCAAGTAGGTATCAGCTGAATCAGGCATGTCATAGTTTATCACAATGTTGACACGCTCAATGTCGATCCCTCTGCCAACCAAATCCGTTGCCACAAGAATCCTCTTGTGCCCTTCCTTGAAGTTCTTGTATCGGGTCAGCCTGCAAAATTAACAACCAAGTGCCGTAATCATTATTACTATTATTAGTATATAGCAAAAAATAGCATCTCATCTGCAGCACCAGTTGATAAATAATTCACAACTAAGTACTTCATAGGTTAGAAAAGATGGTTATATGTATATGCAACCATATGCTTCTTCCCACACAGGCACAACAACCAGGAGAAACAACTACAACAAATTTACACACAATTTGAGCAAGAGAACGACAAGACCACCATACTACAACAACTGGCAATTCAACAACATGAAGCAGAGAGCACATATATATATACCTCTCTTCCTGGGTCATGCCAGAATGGATGCAGATTGAAGGGAAGTTGCATTCACAAAGCAACTTGTTCAGCTCTGCAGCCCTGCTAACGCTCTTCACAAATATCACAACTTGGTTGAAATCGAGAGCATCCAAGAGATCGTTCAATTTTCGGTTCTTCTCTGACTCTGTCAATTTTATGTAGTGCTGCAAAAACAAGACAGTATAATCACACAGTTGAACAAAAACTAGTGAAATGAACGTGCAAAACAGTGTAAAACGACAAAAGCTACCTGAACAAGACCGTGAAGGGTCAACTTTGCCTCATCATCAACATAAATTTCCATAGGCTGTAAGGGAACAAATGGTAGATGAAAGAAATTAGCATTCCAGCATCAATCTACAGGTACATTCCAAGTATCTGAATTCCTTCATCTTCAGAAGATGCTGCCCCCGCGTGGAACTTCAGTTCTGCACTGTTGCACACCATGTTTGTTCCAATCAAGTTCATCAGCCATTGCAACAGTGCATCACAGACAATTCCAGGCTGACATATGGCAACATTGAAAATGAGAACCAGAACCACCACCAGCTAAACTCCACTGAAACTCCACATCCACCAGCTAACTCCATATGTGCGTGACTAAGTGCAGCAAACTAAGAGTCCAGATAGTTAACCTCCAGACTGGTTCCCAACAGAAACTGACCACAGCTACTGACAGATACCCAAACCACTTGAAAGACTCATAAATGGCTTCCACGGTATTGCCCTATGCAAGGTAGTAATGGAAAACAGAAGAAAAAAACGACTTGACGAGAGAACTCTATACATGTAAGATTACAAAAAACAAGGACAAACCTATTGATAACTGATAACCAGTGGAGGACACGACTTAAATATGATGCACTGTGCAATTGAGATAAGACATTAGGCAGGGGCATTACATCTTGCATAAATTTCTTGCAAATGGGACGGATCTCCTTGCTGAGAGTTGCCGAAAACATCATCACCTGCTTATCATGAGGTGTCATCTTGAAGATCTCCTGGACATCCCTCCGCATGTCTGCAGAATGCATACATATTTGTCATCCAGTCAAGGGCATAATGATATGATAGCAGCAAGTGAAGGATGACAAATTACCCAGTGACTCAAGCATCTTGTCACACTCGTCAAGAATGAAATGCCTCACATTCTTCAAAGAGAGGTCCTTGTCTCTAGCTAGAGCTAGAATCCTCCCAGGTGTGCCCACAACAATGTGGGGGCAGTCGTTCTTGAGCAAATCCTGATGTTTCTTGATGTGAACACCTCCATAGAATACAGCAACCTTTAATTCAGGCAGAAATTTGCTGAACCTCTCGAACTCGTTGCAAATCTGCACAAGACAAGGGCGGCAAATGAGCAAACAAGGGAGAAAATGTGTGGGAATAGAACAAAGCATATATTCATAAACCCACCTGGTAAGCCAGCTCTCTGGTGTGGCACAATACGAGCGCTGTCACCTGACCAGCAGTAGGATCGATCTGCTGGAGAGACGACAGGACAAAGACAGCAGTCTTCCCCATCCCAGATTTTGCTTGGCAGATGACATCCATTCCGAGGATTGCTTGAGGGATGCACTCATGTTGCACTGATGTGGAGGAAGGAACCAAATAAAATCGGAGCAGCACCCCAGTGAGTAAAAAGTGAAGCTTCTGGGTCCCGGGTTAATGGAAAGTTTTACCATATTTCCCTCCAACGGGAAATGTCAGGAGAAAGTATACCTGCATACATACCAGCAACGAAAGAATATCATCAACAAGCTGACTAAATAAAGCTGAGAACAACAAAGTTGAAAAACGATGGACTAGGTAATATAGCAAAGTTGACTAAGTAAAGCTGAGAATAGCAAAGTTGGTTCAGTTGACTTTGTTCATACTCCATACATCCAGTTCCAAAACCAATGTTTGAAAAAGCAGAAAGTGTAAGCTTAAGTGTTTAAACTTGGCCAGAATTTGACTGGATAAAATGCACAGGAAAATAGGAAACATAGCACCCAAAGTGCAGTCCACACCATAGCAAATACTACACATGAGATTCACACAGCAAGCAAAACAACAAACGACAACAAAAAATGCAGTTGAGTTGAATTAGACATGTAGCCTAATAGAGATCATGTGGCCAGGATCTGAAGGAAATAGTTGCGAACACACTAAAGTAATAAGGTAAATGGCATATTGCCATTTCACAATCAGAAGTGTAGTTGTGAAAAAGCCCGATTCCGGCCAAAAACTTTGCTACATTATTGAATCTGTTAGCTTGGCTTAAAGCTTAACTTAAATTGACAGGTTACAAGTATGTTATTGTAAACATGTTATGTTGAGCACCTATTAATTAATTAACTTGGTCGGTATGTTGCAGTTTACGCATCTCTTGTTAATCTGTTAATTTATTTATTTAACAGAGACAAGTAATTAATTATTCCTAGACTAAATGGCGAAATGAATTAGGGTCGAAACCTGATTTTCTACACTAGTATTGAAACAGTTAGATTTGTTTGGCTTAAGCTTACATTATTAATTTGGTCGATTTTCGCAGCAGGTGAAATTTTCTTTATTCAAGTAGTAATTAATTAATGGACTGTTCCTAGACGGCTGAAGTCGAGAAAAAAAAAGTATATATGAGGGGGCTTGCCTTCGGAGGGGTGCTCGAATCCGCAGTCCTGGATGGCCCGGAGCAGCTCGGGCTTGAGGAGGAAGTCGCGGAATCCGGAGCTGTGGATGCCGACGTAGCCCTTCTTGGGCTGGGAGGCGTCGGCGGCGGGCTTGGCGTTGGCGTTGGAGGAGGCGTCGAGGGCTTTGTCGTCGTCCTCCTCGTAGTCGAGCAGCTCCTCCTCGTACACGTCGTTCTCCTTGGCCTCTCCCATCCTGAATTCAGTAATCAAACCCTAGATTAGCTTAGGTAGAAACCAAGCAACCAACCAACCAGATCTTGCCCGAGAGAGACTCACATGGATGGATTGACGGTCGGTAGGGGGGGAGAAAGATCCGGCGGGGCGGCGCGGCGCTAGGGTTTTGGGCGGCTGCGGCTGCGGCTGCGGCTGCGGGGAGGAGAGGATAGGGTTCGAGCAACCGATTTCTCCTTGGCTTTGGTTTGGGGGCTCCGCTCCGTTTGCTAGGGTTGGGATTGGATTGGATCGGAAAGATATATATGGTATGGATATGGATGGTATGGAGGGAGGATAAACAGGCCTAGGCCGGGCCATGCTGGTAGTAAAATGGGCTTCTGTCCGTCCGAGGCGGTGGGGACATTTTTTTTCTTCTTCTTCGAAAAAAGGATCATATATTTTTTTTCCTTTTTCGAAAAAAAGGATCATATATATATATATATATATATATATATATATTATAAAAAAATGGGCTCCGCAAGACTTGCTTGAAGAAGAATTAAGAGCAAGAACGTGGCCCTTGAAGAAAAAACCTCATATGGTTATAGGTAGCAGCTGGATGCATGCAACCCAAGAGCAAGCAAGAATTTTGACATATGCAATAAGAATTGCATGCATATATAATTTTATTTAGAGCAAGAATTAAGTTCAAATGTTGTAACTATTCTCTTAATTAAGATTACAGGTTTTGTCGTAATGATCTTCACGAGCATGAAAACCCTTTCCACTCATTTGTCAACCTCCCTTTCATTCTTCTTATTTCTTAGCTGCTTGCTCGAGGATGAGCAAGACTTAAGCGTGGGGGAGTTTATGGCTCGATATTTTGCTACTCTTGTCACAAGCTTTTGATTGATGTGGCTTCAACCGAGTTTTTGTTATTTCTCGCGTCTTTGTGACTCCAACCCTTTGAGAAAGAGGAAAACGTGTTTTCCCTTTCATGTGCAAAACAAATATACTTTTGGAACAAGGAAACCAATCAACATCCCATCAATTGAACCTAAATAAATGGGGCAACTTTCCTGTTGGACAAAAATGCACCAGAACAATCAGATCACTAGACCACGTCTACTCGGACCAGTGATCATACCACCCGCCGCCAGCTCCACCTCAACAGGAACAACTTTAGTGAAGGGGAGCACACCATCAGAGAGACGCAGCCGCCACCACACCATGCAAAACAGAGGGAGAATAGATCCGAAGAAGAAGAACCGTCGAAGGTCATTCCTTCTCGTGCACCCATCTCCATACCTATTCACCGTAACATCACAAAAGAGAGAAGAATTCTGATACGTCTCCAACGTATCTATAATTTTTGATCGTTTCATGCTATTATATTATCAATATTGGATGCTTTATATACATTTATATGCTATTCTATATCATTTTTGGGACTAACCTATTAACCCGGTGCCAGTGCCAGTTCCTGTTTTTTGCTTGTTTTTTACTTTTCAGAAAAAATCAATATCAAACAAAATCCAAACAAGATGAAACTTTACAGTGATTTTTTCTGTACCAGAAGGGACCCTATAAGGCTCGGGAGGAGGCCAGAAGACTTACGGGAGAGTCACGAGCTCATCAGGTGCGCCCCCTGAGCTCGTGACTCCCACGCAACTCCGTTTGACATGATTGCACCTTTATAGACTGCCAAATATTCCCAAACCAACAGAGAGCCAACAGAAACAGTTTTTACGCCGCCGCAAGCTTCTGTTCTTCCGTGATCCCATCTGGAGGCTTTTTTCGGTTCTCTGCCGGAGGTGGAACTGATCACAAAGGGCTTCTACTTCATCCTTACTGTCTTCCGATGATGCGTGACTAGTTCATCACAGACCTACGGGTCCATAGCTAGTAGCTAGATGGTTTTTTCTCTCTCTTTGATCTTCAATACAATGTTCTCCTCGATCTTCTTGGAGTTTTATCTGATGTAATCTTCTTTTGCATTGTGTTTGTTGGGATCCGATGAATTGTGGGTTTATGATTGGAATATTCATTGAAAGTAATTGAGTCTTTTCTAAACTTTATTATGCATGATCTTTTTTGAAGTTTATAAGAAGCGCCGCCATTCGTCCCCCCTCCGCTGCAAGAACTAAGAGCAAGAACGTGGCCCTTGAAGAAAAAGCCTCGTATGGTTATAGGCAGCAGCTAGCTGCATGCACCCCAAGAGTAAGCAAGAATTTTGAGATATATGCAATAAGAATTGCATGCATGCATATATAATTTAAGGGTTTAGGGCAAGAATTTTAAGTTCAAATGTTGCAACTATTCTCTTAATTAAGATTGCAGGTTTTGTTATCAATGATATATTATATCTTCACGAGCATGTAAACCCTTTCCACTCATTTGTCAACCTCCATTTCATTCTTCTTATTTCTTAGCTGCTTGCTCGAGGATGAGCAAGACTTAAGCTCGATATTTTGCTACTTTTATCACAAGGTTTTGATGTGGCTTCAACCGAGTTTAAAACAGTGGACTTTTTTAGCAATAAATAAAAAATGGTAGCAAATGTTTAGTGAGGTCATTTTACAAAGGTTTTTGGTTTTTGAAAATACCACTATCTTGCAATGTTTAGTGAGGTCATTTCACTATGTGTACTTGCTTTATATAAGTGCTTCTGTGATGCTCATATGTCATTGTTGTTATATGATTTTGCAATGTTGGTTGAATGTCGAAGAATATCTGAGTGGCCTATGTTTTGCTGGAATGTTGATTCATTTTCATTTCGGCAATTTTCAGGAGCTCCATATGTCCACTTTTTAGCAAAGGTCATGCCGAAAATTTCCATGATTTGTGCTAGAAACTAGGACCTATGGAGTGCCCGGGATTTTGTCGGAAGGGGAATGAATCAACATTCCGACCAAACATAGGCCCCTTTTTTCTCTTCAATATATCTTTTATTTACAATTATTGAATAGAAAGCATGTCTAGCCACACCTAAGCCGGGGGTTCTGGTCGCCTTGAAGAAGACCCCCTCGAGGCAGCAAATCATTATTTCGATTACCTGAACGAACACCAGTTGCGGGTGTAGGGTGGCGGCTGGCACCAACCCCGACACCAATGCCGACACCGGCACCGGCACCACCCCTGAGACCGGCAACGATGCTGTCGTAGCCGGTAAAGCACCGAAGCAGAAGAGGACACGAAGACCAAACGAGCTCGGCATCGGACAAATTGTGGTCACGAAGATGCACCCCAAGAAATTAGAGCTAACGGCGCCGGAGCAAGCGCACCCGTGCTGGGGCAATCAACTAGGATGCATCCTCAGGGAAACCGCCAACACCAACAACGAGAAGTTGAAGAAGATACCACGTATGAAGCACATGCTCCTAAAGAAGTTGCACGATAGGTTCATGTTCCCCGGCCGGGACCAAAGCAAACCTCCATCAGACGACGACGCCATGACAAAGATAAACAGCAAGGCGATGGTGACGTTCACCAACGACTTGTCCGCCTGGAAAGTTAGGGTGGGAAAAGCGATTGCGAAGAATGAACCGTGGTCCAAGATTCATGCTGACAATCCGTCACTAAAGGAAGAGGACTTTGAAAAATTCAAGAAGACTTGCTCTAAAGAAGAAGTCAAGCAAAGGTCAAAGAAAATGAAGGCGCTCCAGGCCAGGAACACGCCTCCCCACCGCCTCGGAAGTCGTGGTTACGAGGGGAAGAGGCACGTATGGGCCAAGGAGGACGCCGAACATGAAAGTCACGGAATCCCAGACCCCTTGGCGGAGTTCACCGACCCGTTGGAGCGTGACTGGATCAGGGCCCAGTACAAGTGGGACCGCGTCAATAAGATCTTTTACACGGACCCGAACACGAGGGAGTTCATAAGACTTCTGGTAATTGTTATGGTACCACCTTATTATATTAGCTTCCAATCAATTCGACTACAAGTTTTGTCACATTAGTAAACCATCCACGTTCCTTTTGCAGAAAGAGCAGCACCAAAAGACAGCCGAAAGCAACGAGTCGTTAGAGTCGTCGGCGAGGCCCAAGTGGGACACCCCTTTCAACCGGGCCCTGAAGATACTGAAAAAGGTCCCGGAGAACAAACCGCCGTCCTATAGACGTGTGCACGGCATAGGAGATGGCACCTCGTGGAAGACGTGCTACCACGAGCAGCCAGAGGAAAGAAGGAAGAGACGGTTGCTTACTCAATAGACCATCGACGAGAAGGTCGAGATTGCGGTCAATAAGACCAAAGCTGAGACCAAAGAAGAGTTGATCGGGGTAGTCAATGCAGCGGTCAATGAAGCGGTGGCTGACGTCATGGCTCACTTCCAATCTTCAATTATTACCAGCTTGATTCTGGCAATTATTGATTGGTCAAAGAGCAATCCAGAAAAAGGGCCACCGGACTTTCCCCTTCCCAGCTACGTCGGGAGCAATTCGGTGAAAATCACACCACCAGCACCTGCTCAAGCAACCGCAAAAGGTCCCGCTCCTATTCATAGTAGCCCGACCTCCGTCTCTAGCATGCTCGGCGGGGCTTCGTCTATGGCTGAGCTCAACGCCATCACGGTAATTACGCGACATACCCTTTTCACCAACATGTCTATAGCCTTCTGTTTCAGATGCCTTTTAGATGTTTGATGTTGTAGACATGTCTTCATAGGCCGACGATACCCCGTATACCCTATTGTACGACATCAATGGCCAGAAGGTGGCCGTGGGAAAGGCAATGACTGTGAAGCCGAAGGACCGCATGTTCCACAACCGAGAGATGCCCCATGGCGTCTTCAAGGTTAACGTGGCCAGTGTCAAAGCGGGCTTCGAGGATTTGCCTCCTCCGGTACCAGTCGATGACGAGGAGACCCCTAAACGGATTGGCGCATGCAAGAGCTTATTCTTGCCTTGGCCGAAGACTCTTCTTCATGTCGAGGCACCCAGTATCACACCAACGACAGCTTCTCAAGAAGGTATGAACACCACCTTGATACGTCCATTTTGCATCATGTCTCCTTACTGTTATTTATGATGTTTTTATCCATAATAATGCTATTTGGAGTAATTCTAATGCCTTTTCTCTCATAATATGCAAGGTATACACAAAGAGGGAGAATTTCGGCAGCTGGAAATCTGGACCTGAAAAAGCTACGTCAGGCCACCTATTGTGACACCCCCGATTCAATCGTATACTAATCATGCACGCAAACGTGTACGATCAAGATCGGGGACTCATGGGAAGATATCACAACACAACTCTAAAAACATAAATAAGTCATACAAGCATCATAATACAAGCCAGGGGCCTCGAGGGCTCGAATACAAGTGCTCGATCATAGACGAGTCAGCGGAAGCAAGAATATCTGAGTACAGACATAAGTAAACAAGTTTTCCTTAAAAAGGCTAGCACAAACTGGGATACAGATCGAAAGAGACGCAGGCCTCCTGCCTGGGATCCTCCTAAACTACTCCTGGTCGTCGGTGGCGGCCGACACGTAGTAGTAGGCACCTCCAGTGTAGTAGGAGTCATTGTCGACAGTGGCGTCTGGCTCCTGGGCTCCAGCATCTGGTTGCGACAACCAGGTAGAAGGTAAAGGGGGAAAAGAGGAAGAAAAGCAACTGTGAGTACTCATCCAAAGTACTCGCAAGCAAGGAGCTACACTACATATGCATGGGTATATGTGTAAAGGGCCATATCGGTGGACTGAACTGCAGAATGCCAGAATAAGAGGGGGATAGCTAATCCTGTCGAAGACTACGCTTCTGGCCACCTCCATCTTGCAGCATGTAGGAGAGAGTAGATGGCAAGTCCACCAAGTAGCATCGCATAGCATAATCCTACCCGGCGATCCCCTCCTTGTCGCCCTGCTAGAGAGCGATCACCGGGTTGTATCTGGCACTTGGAAGGGTGTATTTTTTTAAGTATCCGGTTCTAGTTGTCATAAGGTCAAGGTACAACTCCAAGTCATCCTATTACCGAAGATCACGGCTATTCGAATAGATAAACTTCCCTGCAGGGGTGCACCACATTTCCCAACACGCTCGATCCCATTTGGCCGGACACACTTTCCTGGGTCATGCCCGACCTCGGAAGATCAACACGTCGCAGCACCACCTAGGCACAACAGAGAGGTCAGCACGCCGGTCTAAATCCTATGGCGCAGGGGTCTAGGCCCATCGCCCATTGCACACCTGCACGTTGCAAGGGCGGCCGGAAGCAGACCTAGCCTAGCAGGCGTTCCAGTCCAATCTGGCGCACGCCGCTCAGTCGTTGATGTCATGAAGGCTTCGGCTGATACCACGACGCCGAGTGCCCATAACTGTTCCCGCGTAGTTGGTTAGTGCATATAGGCTAGTGGCCAGACTCAGATCAAATACCAAGATCTCGTTAAGCGTGTTAATTGAAGTATCCGCGAACGCTGACCAGGGCGAGGCCCACCTCTCTCCTAGGTGGTCTCAACCTGCCCTGTCGCTCCACCACAAAGTAACAGTCGGGGGCCGTCGGGAACCCAGGCCCACCTCTACCGGGATGGAGCCACCTGCCCCTTCAGCCCCCATCTCCGAACAGTATCATAGTAAGGTAACAGTATAAAGTATATAGCATATGCCCATGATCACCTCCCGAAGTGATCACGGCCCAGTAGTATAGCATGGCAGACGGACAAGAGTGTAGGGCCACTGATGGAACACTAGCATCCTATACTAAGCATTAGGATAGCAGGTAAGGGTAAAAACTGTAGCAATAATGACAGGCTATGCAGCAGAATAGGATTAACCGAAAGCAGTAACATGCTACACTACTCTAATGCAAGCAGTAGAGAGAAGGAATAGGCGATATATGGTGATCAAAGGGGGGGCTTGCCTGGTTGCTCTGGCAAGGAGGGGTTGTCAACAACGTAGTCGAACTCAGTGGCATCAGCAACGGTCTCGGTGTCTATCGGAGAAGAAGAGGGGGAAGAAACAGTAAATACAGAGCAAACAAAGCATCACAAAACATAACAAGGTAATACGCGGTGCTAGGTATGCGCTAACACGGTATTAGGTGATACCGGCGAAGGGGGGAAACATCCGGGAAAGTATCCCCGAAGTTTCGCGTTTCCGGAGAGATGAACCGGAGGGGAAAAGTTGCGTGTTCGCTATGCTAGGGATGTGTGGCGGACGAACGAGCTGCGTATTTGGATTTGTCTCGTCGTTGTGAGCAACTTTCATGCAAAAAGTTTGTCCATCCGAGCTACGGTTTATTTTATATTAATTTTAAAAGATTTAAATCATTTTTAGGATTTATTTAATTTTTATAAATCAACATTATCCAGAATAGTGCGTGCTGACGTTAGCAGTCAACAGAGGTGTTGACTCGGTCGCTGACGTGTGGGTCCCGCATGTCATACACTATTAGTTAATTAACAATAGTTAATTAGGCTAATCTTATCAGGATTAATTAAGTTAATTAATTAATATTTTGATTATTTTGATTATTTATTTATTTATTTTTAATTCTCTTTTTATAACGTTCTGGGGCTAGGCCCCACATGTCTGTGGGCCAGAGGGGCCATAGCGGTTCGGGCGGTAGCGGGCGTCGGGCGCCGCCTGATATGGCGCAGCGGGCGCCCGCCCGCTGGCACTAGCGCGGACAACGGGGGGGAGGCTCAGCGAGCCCAGGGCGTGTGCTCGCCGGCGGGAGGTGACGGTGTAGGCGACGAGGGGAGCGGCGCGACACAGGAGGTGAGGGAAGCGACGCGGCGCACGGGCGGGCGGCGAGGCAGTGCGGTGCGGCGACTGCGGGGCGACGGTTCCTGGACGTGGCGGTGAGCGGGGCGAGGGACACGGGCAGGTAGGGCGTGGCCGGAGCGGACGAACGGCACGTGCGAGCAACGGCGAGGGCGCGGGTGTGCGAGAGGCGGCGGCCACGTGGTGCAGCAGACGGGGAGGTCCGGGGCCGGCATGGTGGGGCGGCCACAGGGGCCGTTCGGCGGGAAGGGGCGCCGCGGCGGGAGGTGTGGGAGGCCGGGCGCGAGCGTGTGCGGCGGCGCGTTGTGCGGTGCGAGTGCGGCGAGCAGGGGAGGGCGCGCGTCGGGCGGAAGCGAGACAGAGGAGAGGGGTGAGGCCTCACGGGGTTTGTAGGGCATGGGGCAGAGGGGCTCGAGGAGGAAGTCGGAGACGCCGTACGCAGGGGAGGCAGGCCCGTGGGGAGGTCCGGTGAGGTCCTCGGGCGGCGGCGGCGGCGGGTCGTTCCCCCAATCCAAATCTGGATCGGGGAGGAGGAGGCGATCGTGGGGGGGGGGCGGAATGGGGCGACGGGGGGTTAGGGTTTGCGGTTGCGTGGGGATAAGGGAGTGAGTGGGGGCGACCTGGGCCAGGTGCGCCGGCCTGGTGGGTCAGATCCCAGTGGGTTTTTTCCTTTTTCGCTTTTCTCTTTTGTATCTTGTTTTGTTTTGTTTTACTTTTTCTTATTTTATTTTATTTTTGTTTTGGCTAATTGTTTTGGCACCAAATGAGTTTTGTAAAATATGAGAGCTGGCCCACAAATCACAGCACAATATATCCTACCACCAAAAACTAGTTTGGTGTAAATATCATTTCATTTTTATTTTTTATTAATAAAAAAGTTATTAAATAATGTTTTCAGCCACTGTTTGAGGTTGTTTAAGTCACTTATCAAATTTCATTAATGTTGTTTACAATTTTATCATAGCCTCTGATTTACCTACTATTTATTGAACATTTTAGTTTTAATATTTGAAAACTCTTATTGTTTGCTTGATTTTGAATTTTGAATTTGAATTGGTTTCGAACTAATGCGAGATTAGCAACAAAAATCGAGGTGGCGTGGCATCATGAGCAGAGGTTCACTGTAGATTAAATATCTGGGCGTCAAAGTTCTCCTCCACTAGAAGAAATCTCGTCCCGAGATTTAAGAGGGGAGTAAGGGGGAAAGTTCTGGTTACGATATTCTAACGGATCTTCTCGAAGAAGTTAATCCCTTTCGTTGATATCTTCAATTCTTTATTCCAATGCATCATGATGAAGTTGTCTCCCTTCGGGAACTCCATTGTACTTACGAAAGGATAAGGGGGTATTTGATACGTCTCCATCGTATCTACTTTTCCAAACACTTTTGCCCTTGTTTTGGACTCTAACTTGCATGATTTGAATGAAACTAACCCAGACTGATGCTGTTTTCAGCAGAATTGCCATGGTGTTATTTATGTGCAGAAACAAAAGTTATCGGAATGACCTGAAACTCCACAGAATGTATAGTTGAAAATAATAAAAAATCCTTGCCAAAGATGAAGACCAGGGGGCCCACACCCTGTCCACGAGGGGGCACGCCCCCTACCTCGTGGGCCCCCTGGAGCTCCTCCGACGCCAACTCCAACTTTATATATTTGCTTTCGGGGAGAAAAAAATCAAGGAGAATAAATCATCGCGTTTTACGATACGGAGCCGCCACCAAGCCCTAAAACCTCTCGGGAGGGCTGATCTAGAGTCCGTTCGGGGCTCCGGAGAGGGGGATTCGTCGCCGTCGTCATCATCAACTATCCTCCATCACCAATTTCATGATGCTCACCGCCGTGTGTGAGTAATTCCATCGTAGGCTTGCTGGACGGTGATGGGTTGGATGAGATCTATCATGTAATCGAGTTAGTTTTGTTAGGGTTTAATCCCTAGTATCCACTATGTTCTGAGATTGATGTTGCTATGACTTTGCTATGCTTAATGCTTGTCACTAGGGCCCGAGTGCCATGATTTCAGATCTGAACCTATTATGTTTTCATGAATATATGTGTGTTCTTGATCCTATCTTGCAAGTCTATAGTCACCTACTATGTGTTATGATCCGGCAACCCCGAAGTGACAATAATCGGGACCACTCTCGATGATGACCATAGTTTGAGGAGTTCATGTATTCACTATGTGCTAATGCTTTGTTCCGGCACTCTATTAAAAGGAGGCCTTTAATATCCCTTAGTTTCCATTAGGACCCCGCTGCCACGGGAGGGTAGGACAAAAGATGTCATGCAAGTTCTTTTCCATAAGCACGTATGACTATATTCGGAATACATGCCTACATTACATTGATGAATTAGAGCTAGTTCTATGTCACCCTAGGTTATGACTGTTACATGATGAACCGCATCCGGCATAATTATCCATCACCGATCCAATGCCTACGAGCTTTTCCTATATTGGTTCTCGCTTATTTACTCTTCCGTTGCTACTGTTACAATCACTACAAAATACCAAAAATATTACTTTTGCTTCCGTTACTTTTGTTAACGTTACCACTACTATCATATTACTTTGCTACTAAACACTTTGCTGCAGATATTAAGTTATCCAGGTGTGGCTGAATTGACAACTCAGTTGCTAATACTTGAGAATATTCTTTGGCTCCCCTTGTGTCGAATCAATAAATTTGGGTTGAATACTCTACCCTCGAAAGCTGTTGCGATCCCCTACACTTGTTTGTTATCAAGACTAATTTCTGGCGCCGTTGCCGGGGAGCATAGCTCTATTCTTTGAGTCACTTGGGATTTATATCTGCTGGACACTATGAAGAACTTGAAAGATGCGAAGACAACAATTTATCCCTCAACTACGAGGGGAGGTAAGGAACTGCCATCTAGCTCTGCACTTGATTCACCTTCTGTTTTGAGTAAGCTTGCGACACCCAAACCTGCTTCTGCTATTCGTTCTGATATGTCGCATGTTATTGATGATGCCACTTCTGCTATGCATGATACTTATGATGAAACTACTTCTATGCTTAATACTACTGTGCCCCTTAGTGAATTTCTTGATGAACAAATTGCTAGGGCTAGAGAGAAAGAAATTATTGAAACTGATTATATTGATGAAAGTGATGATGAAGATAGGCCTGTTATTCCTGAGGGTTATGTTTTTGATATGGAAGCTTCTGCAGCTATTTTAGCTTGCAAAGATAGATCTGAGCTCAAGAGGTTATTAGTTGAATGGAATAAGCAATCCCTTAAAGATAGAATGAAACCTGACCCTGCTTTTGCTACTTCACCTATTTGTGTTGCCGATAAGGATTATGAATTCTCTGTTGATCCTGATATAATTACTTTGGTTGAATCTGATCCTTTTCATGGTTATGAATCTGAAACTATTGTGGCACATCTTACTAAATTAAATGATATAGCCACCCTGTTCACTAATGATGAGAGATCTCGCTACTTTTATATCCTTAAAATATTCCGTTCTCATTAAAGGGTGATGCTAAGATATGGTTTAATTCTCTTAATCCTGGTTGTGTGCGTAGTCCCCAGGATATGATTTATTACTTCTCTGCTAAATATTTCCCTGCTCATAAGAAACAAGCTGCTTTGAGGGAAATATACAACTGTGTGCAAATTGAAGAAGAGAGTCTCCCACAAGCTTGGGGGAGGCTTCTCAAGTTACTTAATGCTTTGCCTGATCATCCTCTTAAGAAAAATGAAATACTTGATATCTTTTATAATGGACTAACCGATGCTTCCAGAGATTACCTGGATAGTTGTGTTGGTTCTGTTTTCAGGGAAAGAACACCGGATGAAGCTGAAATTCTATTGAATAATATGTTGACAAATGAAAATAATTGGGCACCCCCTGAGCCAGCTCCTGCTCCAATTACTGAGCCTATTCCTAAACCAACTCCGAAGAAGAGAGGTGTTCTATTTCTCAGTCCTGAAGATATGCAAGAGGCAAAGAAATCTATGAAAGAAAAAGGTATTAAAGCTGAAGATGTTAAGAATTTACCTCCTATTGAAGAAATACATGGTCTTAATTTACTGCCTGTTGAAGAAACATATGATCTTAATCCATTACCTATTGAAGAACCTCGAGGTCTTGATAACCCGACACAGGTAGTAAAGGTAAATTCTCTCTATAGATTTGATGAAGGTGATATTCCTTACTATAAGTCTGCTAGACAATGCTTAGAAGAGTTTGATAATTTTATTGTCAAACAAGAAAATTTCAATGCTTACTTTGGTAGACAATTAAAACAAAATACTTATATGATTAAACACTTGGGTGATTATATGGCTAATGTTAGAGGTGAACTTAAACTCATTAGCAAGCATGCTTCTATGGTTACCACTCAATTAGAACAAGTACTTAAGGCTCAAAATGATTTGCTCAATGAAATGAATAGTAAGAAAAATGATTATGCTGTTAGAGTGGCTACTAGAACTGGTAGAATGACTCAGGAACCTTTGTATCCTAAAGGCCACCCTAAGAGAATTGAGCAAGATTCTCAGAGAAATAATACTGATGTACCTAGTTCTTCTAAAAGGAAGAAAAAAAATGATAGGACTTTGCAAACTTCTAGTGAACCTATTGCTAAACCACCTGAGAATCCAAATGATATATCTATCTCTGATGCTGAAACACAATCTGGTAATGAACATGAACCTAGTGAAAATGTTAATGATGATGCTCAACCTAGTAATGATAATGATGTAGAAATTGAACCTGCTGTTGATCTTGATAACCCACAATCAAAGAATCAACGTTATGATAAGAGAGACTTTGTTGCTAGGAAACATGGTAAAGAAAGAGAACCATGGGTTCAGAAACCCATGCCTTTTCCTCCCAAACCATCCAATAAAAAGGATGATGATGATTTTGAGCGCTTTGCTGAAATGATTAGACCTATCTTTTTGCGTATGCGATTAACTGATATGCTCAAAATGAATCCTTATGCTAAGTATATGAAGGATATTGTCATTAATAAAAGAAAGATACCGGAAGCTGAAATTTCCACCATGCTTGCTAATTATACTTTTAAGGGTGGAATACCAAAGAAACTTGGAGATCCAGGAGTACCTACTATACCATGCTCCATTAAAAGAAATTATGTTAAAACTGCTTTATGTGATCTTGGAGCCGGTGTTAGTGTTATGCCTCTCTCTTTATATCGCAGACTTGATTTGAATAAGTTGACACCTACTGAAATATCTTTGTAAATGGCTGATAAATCAACTGCTATACCTGTCGGTATTTGTGAGGATGTGCCTGTTGTGGTTGCAAACGTTACTATTTTAACGGACTTTGTTATTCTTGATATTCCCGAGGATGATAGTATGTCTATTATTCTTGGAAGACCCTTTTTGAATACTGCAGGGGCTGTTATTGATTGCAACAAAGGCAATGTCACTTTTCATGGTAATTGCAATGAGCATACGGTACACTTTCCGAGGAAACAACCTCAAGTTCATAGTATCAACTCTATTGGAAAAATTCCATCGATTATATTTGGAGGTCTTGAATTTCCTCTTCCTACTGTTAAGAAGAAATATGATATTCTTATTATTGGGGATGTGCATATCCCCGTTGAGGTAACATAGTGTTATTCGAAATTTCTCCGGTTCCATGTTAATGGGAATGGGTTTGTTAACAAGACCTGATCAACCTTGTTAGTGGATTCCTTTTGATGAGCATGAGATGGATGAAACTAGAAGCACAACCTTCTGTACCCTCTTTCTACTTTCTATTATTTAGTTTAAATAAAGTAAAAATAGTATTTTTCTGTCTGTTTCCTGATTTATCCGTGCAATATAAAAATACCCCGAAAATAAAAGTTCTCCAAATGCCCTGAAAATGAAATATGATTTTTTCTAGAATATTTGAGGAATTATGGAACTGAGAACACAGTAGGGGGGTCAACCACCTGGGCACGAGGGTGGAGGGCGCGCCCTACCCCCAGGGCGCGCCCCCTGCCTCATGGGCCCACGGTGGCCCTCGTCCACTTATTCCTGCACCCATACAGTTCTTCTTCCTCCCACAAACACGAATATCCAGCTCAAGCACAAGTTCTAGCTCACTTTGCTGCAATTTTCGATCTCCTTGCTCAAAGCACCTCTCACAAAACTGCTTGGGGAGATTGTTCCTTGGTATGTGACTCCTCCATTGGTCCAATTAGTTTTTGTTCTAGTGCTTTATTCATTGCAAATTTGTGCTGCCTAGGTGACCATGTTCTTGAGCTTGTATGTCAAATTTATATGGTTCCAATTAGTTCTAATGCTTGATATAGGCTCTAGGCACTTGTAGGAGTAGTTGCTATCAATTTTGTTGAGCTTGGTTCACTTTCCTTTGAAGTTACTAAAAATTTCAGAATATTTCAGAAAATGACGAAGAGACTTTTGAGGGGCTCATCGAGCCGAAGCTCGAAGGAAAAGCAAAATGAAGAAGCACAGAGGCCCAAATTTAATTTGCCTCGTACCGCGGAGATCCGGCCGCGTGAATGGCCTTTCGATGATTTCTTGAGAGCAGCCGGAATTTATGAAGATTTCTATTCATTGGCTGAGAATGCTGGCCTCACCGACTTCCTCCGCGACCAACGTCATAAGTATCTCTTACTCACTAATACTTTTGTGCAAAACTTCTACTATTTTCCTAAGGAATCACCTCCTTCAGTAGAGTTTCATTTATATGATGTTGTTAAGAAGATGCCATTAGCTGAATTTTGCAAGGTTTGCAAAATACCCTTTAAGGGTACCTTAGATGAACCACACCGTAAAGATGTGGAAGAATTTATTGACACCATCACTGTGGGAGAAACCAGGAAGGTTTCCGATGCAAGAATCACTAGCATACATTTTCCTGTTTTACGCTACTTTGCCATATTTGCTAGTCGTTGCTTGATTGGTCGCGGAAACTGTGGAAACCTTAGTGTTCCTGATATTATCATTTTGTTCCATGGTTTATTCCGTGATAGCACTGTTAGTATGGGCAGAATTATTGCTAAACGGTTAAGTTTGAACCGTACAAAGGGCCCCATCTTTGGAGGTATTTATGCTTCACGCCTAGCTGCACATTTTAACATACCTATTAGACTTTATGAGAAAGAAGAAAAATTGCTGCCCAATGCTTATCTAGATTATAAGAGTATGCTAGCGCATGACTTTATTGTTAAGGGCCGGGAAGGGGAGCTTAAATACAAATTGTTCTTTCATAAACATCACCCTGAGACTACTACTTTGCCTGCTCCTTCCTTGTTTGATTTATCTGAAGGTCCTTATCTCGTTCCGTGGGCTGCCATTCAAGCTTACCGGAACCCTACACCAGCCCCGGAGCTGGAGCCACAATTTGAGCCTCCACGACAGTCTGATTACTTTTGGGATCCGGAGGTGGCTGCCAGCCAGTGGCAGTCAGAGTCCTCTTCATCGCAGTACGACCCCAGCTACAACTACGGATATCCGCCAGGCCATCCCTGGCAATGAACCAACTTAGGCCAAAAGCCTAAGCTTGGGGGAGTACGTATTTCTCACTGACATTACATTTATGTTTACACACTCATTGCTAGATGTCGGTGCTCATACTCTTTCACTGTAATATCCATGCTAGTTTATTTTCTTTTTCTTGCTTTCTTCTTGTGTGTTTGTTAAACTTTAAGAAAACCAAAAAAAATAGTAGTAGTTTACTTTTCTTGTTGTAGTAGTAATAATTAAGAGAAAACCGAAAAAGATTTCCCGTTCTTCTTTTGCTTGTTGGGAGCTTTTGTTGGAAATATGCTCTAGAAGCAATAACAAATTAGTTATTATTATATTTCCTTGTTCATGATAATCGTTTATTATCCATGCTATAATTGTATTGATAGGAAACTCAGATACATGTGTGGATACATAGACAACACCATGTCCCTAGTAAGCCTCTAGTTGACTAGCTCGTTGATCAATAGATGGTTACGGTTTCCTAACCATGGACATTGGATGTCGTTGATAACGGGATCACATCATTAGGAGAATGATGTGATGGACAAGACCCAATCCTAAGCATAGCACTAGATCGTGTAGTTCGTATGCTAAAGCTTTTCTAATGTCAAGTATCATTTCCTTAGACCATGAGATTGTGCAACTCCCGGATACCGTAGGAATACTTTGGGTATGCCAAACGTCACAACGTAACTAGGTGGCTATAAAGGTACACTACAGGTATCTCCGAAAGTGTCTGTTGGGTTGGCACGAATCGAGACTGGGATTTGTCACTCCGTGTGACGGAGAGGTATCTCTGGGCCCACTCGGTAGGACATCATCATAATGTGCACAATGTGATCAAGGAGTTGATCACGGGATGATGTGTTACGGAATGAGTAAAGAGACTTGCCGGTAACGAGATTGAACAAGGTATCAGGATACCGACGATCGAATCTCGGGCAAGTATCGTACCGCTAGACAAAGGGAATTGTATACGGGATTGATCGAATCCTCGACATCGTGGTTCATCCGATGAGATCATCATGGAACATGTGGGAACCAACATGGGTATCCAGATCCCGCTATTGGTTATTGATCGGAGAACGTCTCGGTCATGTCTGCATGCTTCCCGAACCCGTAGGGTCTACACACTTAAGGTTCGGTGACGCTAGGGTTATAGAGATATTAGTATGCGGTAACCCGAAAGTTGTTCGGAGTCCCGGATGAGATCCCGGACGTCACGAGGAGTTCCGGAATGGTCCGGAGGTAAAGAATTATATATAGGAAGTGCTATTTCGGCCATCGGGACAAGTTTCGGGGTCACCGGTATTGTACTGAGACCACCGGAAGGGTCCCGGGGGTCCACCGGGTGGGGCCACCTGCCCCGGGGTGCCACATGGGCTGTAGGGGTGTGCGCCTTGGCCTATATGGGCCAAGGGCACCAGCCCCAAGAGGCCCATGCGCCAAGGGATAAGGAAAGGAAGAGTCCTAAAGGGGGAAGGCACCTCCTAGGTGCCTTGGGGAGGAGGGACTCCTCCCTAGCCGCACCCTTCCTTGGAGGAAGGGCCAAGGATGCGCCCCCCCTCTCCCTTGGCCCTATATATAGTGGGGGAAGGGAGGGCAGCCGCACCTAAGCCCTGGCGCCTCCCTCTCCCTCCCGTGACACATCTCCCTCTTCCCGCAGCGCTTGGCGAAGCCCTGTTGGAATCCCGCTACTTCCACCACCACGCCGTCGTGCTGCTAGATATCCATTAACCTCTCCTTCCCCCTTGCTGGATCAAGAAGGAGGAGACGTCGCTGCTCCGTACGTGTGTTGAACGCGGAGGTGCCGTCCGTTCGGCGCTAGGATCATCGGTGATTTGAATCACGACGAGTACGACTCCACCAACCCCGTTCTCTTGAACGCTTCCGCATGCGATCTACAAGGGTATGTAGATCCACTCCTCCCTCGTTGCTAGATGACTCCATAGATTGATCTTGGTGACACGTAGGAAAATTTTGAATTATTGCTACGTTCCCCAATAGTGGCATCATGAGCTAGGTCTATTGCGTAGATTCTATGCACGAGTAGAACACAAAGTAGTTGTGGGCGTTGATTTTGTTCAATATGCTTACCGTTACTAGTCCAATCTTGATTCGGCGGCATTGTGGGATGAAGCGGCCCGGACCAACCTTACACGTACGTTTACGTGAGACCGGTTCCACCGACTGACATGCACTAGTTGCATAAGGTGGCTAGCGGGTGTCTGTCTCTCCCACTTTAGTCGGATCGGATTCAATGAAAAGGGTCCTTATGAAGGGTAAATAGCAATTGGCATATCACGTTGTGGTCTTTGCGTAGGTAAGAAACGTTCTTGCTAGAAACCCATAGCAGCCACGTAAACACATGCAAACAACAATTAGAGGACGTCTAACTTGTTTTTGCAGGGTATGCTATGTGATGTGATATGGCCAAAGGATGTGATGAATGATATATGTGATGTATGAGATGATCATGTTCTTGTAATAGGAATCACGACTTGCATGTCGATGAGTATGACAACCGGCAGGAGCCATAAGAGTTGTCTTAATTTATTTATGACCTGCGTGTCAACATAAACGTCATGTAATTACTTTACTTTATTGCTAACCGTTAGCTGTAGTAGTAGAAGTAATAGCTGGCGAGACAACTTCATGAAGACACGATGATGGAGATCATGGTGATGGAGATCATGTTGTCATGCCGGTGACGATGATGATCATGGAGCCCCAAAGATGGAGATCAAAAGGAGCAATATGATATTGGCCATATCATGTCACTATTTGATTGCATGTGATGTTTATCATGTTTATACATCTTATTTGCTTAGAACGACGGTAGTAAATAAGATGATCCCTCATAATAATTTCAAGAAAGTGTTCCCCCTAACTGTGCACCGTTGCGATAGTTCGTTGTTTCGAAGCACCACGTGATGATCGGGTGTGATACATTATTACAATTCACATACAACGGGTGTTGACGAGCCTAGCATGTATAGACATGGCCTCGGAACACATGCAAAACACTTAGGTTGACTTGACGAGCCTAGCATGTACAGACATGGCCTTGGAACACAAGAGACCGAAAGGTCGAGCATGAGTCGTATGGTAGATACGATCAACATGAAGATGTTCACCGATGTTGACTAGTCCGTCTCACGTGATGATCGGACACGGCCTAGTTGATTCGGATCAAGTAATCACTTAGATGATTGGAGGGATGTCTATCTGAGTGGGAGTTCATAAGATGAACTTAATTATCCTGAACATAGTCGAAAGGTCTTCGCAAATTATGTCGTAGCACACGCTTTAGTTCTACTGTTTAGATATGTTCCTAGAGAAAATTTAGTTGAAAGTTGATAGTAGCAATTATGCGGACTAGGTCCGTAAACTGAGGATTGTCCTCATTGCTTCATAGAAGGCTTATGTCCTTAATGCACCGCTCGGTGTGCTGAACCTCGAACGTTGTCTGTGGATGTTGCGAACATCTGACATACACATTTTGATAACTACGTGATAGTTCAGTTAAACGGTTTAGAGTTGAGGCACCGAAGACGGTTTTGAAACGTCGCGAAACATATGAGATGTTTTGAGGGCTGAAATTGGGATTTCAGGCTCGTGCCCACGTCAAGGGGTATAAGACCTCCGACGATTTTCTTAGCCTACAAACTAAGGGAGAAAAGCTCAATTGTTGAGCTTGTGCTCAGATTGTCTGAGTACAACAATCATTTGAATCGAGTGGGAGTTGATCTTCCAGATGAGACAGTGATGTTTCTCCGAAGTAATTACCACCAAGCTGCTAGAGCTTCGTGATGAACTATAATCGGGGACATATATGATGATCCTTGAAATATTCGCGATGTTTGACACCGCGAAAGTAGAAATCAAAAGGAGCATCAATTGTTGATGGTTGGTGAAACCACTAGTTTCAAGAAGGGCAAGGGCAAGAAGGGATACTTCATGAAACGGCAATTTAGCTGCTGCTCTAGTGAAGAAACCCAAAGTTGAACCCAAACCCGAGACTAAGTGCTTCTGTAATAAGGGGAACAGCCACTGGAGCAGAATTACCCTAGATACTTGGTAGATTAGAAGGCTGGCAAGGTCGATAGAAGTATATTGGATATACATTGTGTTGATGTGTACTTTACTAGTACTCCTAGTAGCACCAGGGTATTAGATACCGGTTCAGTTGCTAAGTGTTAGTAACTCGAAATAAAAGCTACGGAATAAACGGAGACCAGCTAAAGGTGAGCTGACGATATGTGTTGGAAGTGTTTCCAATGTTGATATGATCAAGCATCGCACGCTCCCTCTACCATCGAGATTGGTGTTAAACCTAAATAATGGTTATTTGGTGTTTGCATTGAGCATAGACATGATTGGATTATGACTATCGCAATACGGTTATTCATTTAAGGAGAATAATCGTTACTCTGTTTATTTAAATAATACCTTCAATGGTCTTACGCCTAAAATGAATGGTTTATTGAATCTCGATCGTAGTGATACACATGTTCATGCCAAAAGATATAAGATAGTAATGATAGTACCACCTACTTGTGGCACTGCCACTTAAGTCATATCGGTATAAAACGCATGAAGAAGCTCCATGTTGATGGATCTTTGGGCTCACTCGTTTTTGAAAAGTTTGAGACATGCGAACCATGTCTATTGGTGTTTATGCATGAAGAAACTCCATGCAAATGGACCGTTTGGACTCACTTGATTTTTGAATCACTTGAGACATGCAAATCATACCACATGGGCAAGATGACTGAAAGCCTCGGTTTCAGTAAAATGGAACTGGAAAGCAACTTGTTGGAAGTAATACATTTTGATGTGTGCAGTCCAATGAGTGCTGAGGCGTGTAGTGGATATCGTTATGTTCTTACTTCACAGATGATTTGAGTAGATGTTGAGTATATTTACTTGATGAATCACGAGTCTGAATTATTGAAAGGTTCAAGTAATTTTAGGGTGAAGTTGAAAGATCATCGTGACAAGAGGATAAAGTATCTATGATATGATCATAGAAATGAATATCTGAATTACGAGCTTGGCACAGAATTAAGACATTGTGGAAATTGTTTCACAACTGATACAGCCTGGAACACCATAGTGTGATGGTGTGTCCGAACATCATAACTGCACCCTATTGGATATGATGCATACCATGATGTCTCTTATCGAATTACCACAATAGTTTATGGGTTAGGCATTAGAGACAACCACATTCACTTTAAAAGGGGCACCACGTAATTCCGATGAGATGACACAGTATGAACTATGGTTTAGAGAAACCTAAGCTGTCATTTCTTAAAAGTTTGGGGCTGCGACGCTTATGTGAAAAAGTTTCAGGCTGATAAGCTCGAACCCAAAGCGGATAAATGCATCTTCATAGGACACCCAAAACAGTTGGGTATACCTCCTGTCTCAGATCCGAAAGCAATAAGGGATTGTTTCTAGAATCGGGTCCTTTCTCGAGGAAAAGTTTCTCTCGAAAGAATTGAGTGGGAGGATGGTGGAGACTTGATGAGGTTATTAAACCGTCTCTTCAACTAGTGTGTGGCAGGGCATAGGAAGTTGTTCCCGTGGAACCTACACCAATTGAAGTGGAAGCTTGTGATAGTGATCATGAAACTTCAGATCAAGTCACTACCAAACCTCGTGGGATGACAAGGATGCGTGCTACTTCAGAGTGGTACGTAATCCTATCTTAGAAGTCATGTTGCTAGACAACAATGAACCTACGAGCTATGGAGAAGCGATGGTGGGCCCGGGTTCCGATGAATGGCTCGAGGCCATAAAATCCGAGAGAGGATCCATGTATGAAAACAAAGTGTAGACTTTGCCAGAACGGCTCGATGGTCGTTAGGCTGTTGAGTATAGATGGATTTTAAAAGGAAGACGGACAATGATGGTAAATGTCACCATTAAGAAAGCTCGACTTGTCATTAAGATGTTTCCCGACAAGTTCAAGGAGTTGACTACTTTCTCACACGTAGCGATGCTAAAAAGTCTGTTGGAATTATATTAGCGATTACTGCATTATTTATGAAATCTTGCAGATAGGATGTCAAACCATTGTTTCCTCGACGATTTTCTTGAGGAAAGGTTGTATGTGATACAACCGGAAGGTTTTGTCAATCCTGAAAGATGTTAATAAGTATGCAAAGCTCCAGCAATCCTTCTAAGGACTGGAGTAAGCATCTCGGAGTTGGAATGTATGCTTTGATGAGATGATCAAAGATTTTGGTGTATACAAAGTTTATGAGAAACTTGTATTTCCAAAGAAGTGAGTGGGAGCACTATAGAATTTCTGATGAGTATATGTTGTTGACATATTGTTGATCAGAAATGACGTAGAATTTCTGGAAAGCATATAGGGTTATTTGGAAAGTGTTTTTCAATGGAAAGCCTGGATTAAGCTACTTGAACATTGAGCATCAAGATCTATATGGATAGATCAAAACGCTTAATGGTACTTTCAAATGAGCACATACCTTGACATGATCTTGAAGGTGTTCAAGATGGATCAGTCAAAGAAGGAGTTCTTGCCTGAGTTGTAAGGTACGAAGTTAAGACTTAAAGCTCGACCACGGCAGAACAGAGAGAAAGGACGAAGGTCGTCCCCTATGCTTGGACATAGGCTCCATAGTATGCTATGCTGTGTACCGCACCTGATGTGTGCCTTGCCACATGTCTGGCTAGAGGGTACGAAGGTGATCTAGGAGTAGATCACCAGATAGCGGTCAAAATTATCCTTAGAGGAATAAGGATATGTTTCTCAGTTATGGAGGTGATAAAGAGTTCGACGTAAAGAGTTACGTCGATGCAAGCTTAACACCTATCCGGATAGCTCTGAGTAGAGATACCGGATATGTATAATGGAGCAACGATTTGGAATAGCTCCAAGTAGAACAGTTATTTGAAATGGCTCCAAATATAGCGTAGTAGTTGCATCTACAAGATGACATAGAGATTTGCGAAGTACATACGGATCTGAATGTTGCAGACCCGTTGACTAAAACCTCTCTCACAAGCAACATGATCAAACCCAGAACTCATTGAGTGTTAATCACATAGTGATGTGAACTACATTATTGACTCTAGTAAACTCTTTGGATGTTGGTCACATGGCGATGTGACCTATGAGTGTTAATCACATGGCGATGTGAACTAGATTATTGACTCTAGTGCAAGTGGGAGACTGTTGGAAATATGCTCTAGAGGCAATAACAAATTAGTTATTATTATATTTCCTTGTTCATGATAATCGTTTATTATCCATGCTATAATTGTATTGATAGGAAACTCAGATACATGTGTGGATACATAGACAACACCATGTCCCTAGTAAGCCTCTAGTTGACTAGCTCGTTGATCAATAGATGGTTACAGTTTCCTAACCATGGACATTGGATGTCGTTGATAACGGGATCACATCATTAGGAGAATGATGTGATGGACAAGACCCAATCCTAAGCATAGCACTAGATCGTGTAGTTCGTATGCTAAAGCTTTTCTAATGTCAAGTATCATTTCCTTAGAGCATGAGATTGTGCAACTCCCGGATACCGTAGGAATACTTTGGGTATGCCAAACGTCACAACGTAACTGGGTGGCTATAAAGGTACACTACAGGTATCTCCGAAAGTGTCTGTTGGGTTGGCACGAATCGAGACTGGGATTTGTCACTCCGTGTGACGGAGAGGTATCTCTGGGCCCACTCGGTAGGACATCATCATAATGTGCACAATGTGATCAAGGATTGATCACGGGATGATGTGTTACGGAACGAGTAAAGAGACTTGCCGGTAACGAGATTGAACAAGGTATCAGGATACCGACGATCGAATCTCGGGCAAGTATCGTACCGCTAGACAAAGGGAATTGTATACGGGATTGATCGAATCCTCAACATCGTGGTTCATCCGATGAGATCATCGTGGAACATGTGGGAACCAACATGGGTATCCAGATCCCGCTGTTGGTTATTGATCGGAGAACGTCTCGGTCATGTCTGCATGCTTCCCGAACCCGTAGGGTCTACACACTTAAGGTTCGGTGACTCTAGGGTTATAGAGATATTAGTATGCGGTAACCCGAAAGTTGTTCGGAGTCCCGGATGAGATCCCGGACGTCACGAGGAGTTCCGGAATGGTCCGGAGGTAAATAATTATATATAGGAAGTGCTATTTCGGCCATCGGGACAAGTTTCGGGGTCACCGGTATTGTACTGAGACCACCGGAAGGGTCCCGGGGGTCCACCGGGTGGGGCCACCTGCCCCGGGGGGCCACATGGGCTGTAGGGGTGTGCGCCTTGGCCTATATGGGCCAAGGGCACCAGCCCCAAGAGGCCCATGCGCCAAGGGATAAGGAAAGGAAGAGTCCTAAAGGGGGAAGGCACCTCCTGGGTGCCTTGGGGAGGAGGGACTCCTCCCTAGCCGCACCCTTCCTTGGAGGAAGGGCCAAGGCTGCGCCCCCCCTCTCCCTTGGCCCTATATATAGTGGGGGAAGGGAGGGCAGCCGCACCTAAGCCCTGGCACCTCCCTCTCCCTCCCGTGACACATCTCCCTCTTCCCGCAGCGCTTGGCGAAGCCCTGTTGGAATCCCGCTACTTCCACCACCACCACGTCGTCGTGCTGCTGGATCTCCATTAACCTCTCCTTCCCCCTTGCTGGATCAAGAAGGAGGAGACGTCGCTGCTCCGTACGTGTGTTGAACGCGGAGGTGCCGTCCGTTCGGCGCTAGGATCATCGGTGATTTGGATCACGACGAGTACGACTCCATCAACCCCGTTCTCTTGAACGCTTCCGCGCGCGATCTGCAAGGGTATGTAGATCCACTCCTCCCTCGTTGTTAGATGACTCCATAGATTGATCTTGGTGACACGTAGGAAAATTTTGAATTATTGCTACGTTCCCCAACAGCTTTCCCGGGTAAATAGTTTTTATTTCTTTTCTTTTCTTTGGGGGTTGATAGGAGAAGACCATGATTAAATTGTTGAAGTGGCTCTTATATGCATTATTGTTGATTTAACCAAGAGACCATATTGCCTTGTCTTCTCGTGTGTTATTGAATGCTCGCAGATTCCAGCTTAGTCCAATGCACGTGCACTCTTATTATTATTCACATCATTCGGTCGTGCAAGTGAAAGGCAATTATGATGATATACGATGGACTGACTGAGATGAGAAAAGCTGGTATGAACTCGACCTCTCTTGTTTTTGTAAATATGATGAGTTCATCATTCCTGATTCAGCCTATTATGAATAAACATGTTTGCAATGACAATTAGAGATCATAGTTGCTCGTGCCATGCTTGATTATCTATGAGTTATAATGGTTTACCTTGCATGCCAACATGCTATTAAAATGGTTGTGATGTGGTATAGTGGGGTGGTATCCTCCTTTGAATGATTTAAGTGACTTGACTTGGCACATGTTCACACATGTAGTTGAAACAAATCAACGTAGCCTTCACGATATTTATGTTCATGGTGGATTATATCCTACTCATGCTTGCATCCTATGTTTATTAATTTTAATGCATGTTCATGACTGTTGTCGCTCTCTAGTTGGTCGCTTCCCAGTCTTTTTGCTAGCCTTCACTTGTACTAAGCAGGAATACTGCTTGTGCATCCAATCCCTTAAACCCCAAAGTTATTCCATATGAGTCCACTATACCTTCCTATATGCGGTATCTACCTGTCGTTCCAAGTAAATTTGTATGTGCCAAACTCTAAACCTTCAAATAAACATTCTGTTTTGTATGCTCGAATAGCTCATGTATCAACTAGGGCTGCCCTTATCTTCCATGTTAGGCGGGTTATTCTCACGAGGAGTGGACTCCGCTCCTCACTCACGAGAAAATGGCTGGTCTCCGGGATGCCCAGTCCCATGCTTTATGCAAACTAAATGAAAATAATTGCAAACAAAACTCCCGCTGGGACTGTTGCTAGTTGGAGACACTCGTTGTTTCGAGCAAGTCATGGATTGATGCTTGTTGGTGGAGGGGGAGTATAAACTTTACCATTCTGTTTGGGAACCGCCTATAATGTGTGTAGCATGGAGGATATCACCATCTCTTAGTTGTTATGTTGACAATGAAAGTATACCGCTCAAAATATTATTTATCTCTATTTCAAAATCGAGCTCTGGCACCTCTACAAATCCCTGCTTCCCTTTGCGAAGGGCCTATCTATTTACTTTTATGTTGAGTCATCACCCTCTTATTAAAATCACTAGCCGGAGAGCGCAGCTGTCATTTGCATTCATTACTATTAATTTATATTGGGTATGACTGGATCTCTTTTACCATGAATTATAATGTCTAGTCAGTCCTTGATCTTTAAAGGTGCTCTGCATTTATGTTTTGCAGTCTCAGAAAGGGCTAGCGAGATACCATCTTTTTATATCATATTATGATTGTTTTGAGAAAGTGTTGTCATCCGAGATTTATTATTATCGCTCGCTAGTTGATTAGGCTATTGATATGAGTAAACATGAGACCTGAGAATTATTGCAAATGTGGTTAGTCATAATCTTTGCTGAAAACTTGAATGCTGGCTTTACATATTTACAACAACAAGAGCAAACAGACTTTGTAAAAGTTTTTCTTTATCACTTTCAGTTTATCAACTGAATTGCTTGAGGACAAGCAAAGGTTTAAACTTGGGGGAGTTGATACGTCTCTGTCGTATCTACTTTTCCAAACACTTTTGCCCTTGTTTTGGACTCTAACTTGCATGATTTGAATGAAACTAACCCGGACTGACGCTGTTTTCAGCAGAATTGCCATGGTGTTATTTATGTGCAGAAACAAAAGTTCTCGGAATGACCTGAAACTCCACGGAACGTCTAGTTGAAAATAATAAAAAATCCTTGCCAAAGATGAAGACCAGGGGGCCCACACCCTATCCACGAGGGTGGGGGGCGCGCCCCCTACCTCGTGGGCCCCCTGGAGCTCCTCCGACGCCAACTCCAACTCTATATATTTCCTTTTGGGGAGAAAAAAAATCAAGGAGAAGAAATCATCGCGTTTTACGATACGGAGCCGCCGCCAAGCCCTAAAACCTCTCGGGAGGGCTGATCTGGAGTCCGTTCGGGGCTCCGGAGAGGGGGATTCATCACCGTCGTCATCATCAACCATCCTCCATCACCAATTTCATGATGCTCACTGCCGTGTGTGAGTAATTCCATCGTAGGCTTGCTGGACGGTGATGGGTTGGATGAGATCTATCATGTAATCGAGTTAGTTTTGTTAGGGTTTGATCCCTAGTATCCACTATGTTCTGAGATTGATGTTGCTATGACTTTGCTATGCTTAATGCTTGTCACTAGGGCCCGAGTGCCATGATTTCAGATCTGAACCTATTATGTTTTCATGAATATATGTGTGTTCTTGATCCTATCTTGCAAGTCTATAGTCACCTACTATGTGTTATGATCCGGCAACCCCGAAGTGACAATAATCGGGACCACTCCCGGTGATGACCATAGTTTGAGGAGTTCATGTATTCACTATGTGCTAATGCTTTGTTCCGGTACTCTATTAAAAGGAGGCCTTAATATCCCTTAGTTTCCATTAGGACCCCGCTGCCACGGGACGGTAGGACAAAAGATGTCATGCAAGTTCGTTTCCATAAGCACGTATGACTATACTCGGAATACATGCCTACATTACATTGATGAATTGGAGCTAGTTCTATGTCACCCTAGGTTATGACCGTTACATGATGAACCGCATCCGGCATAATTATCCATCACTGATCCAATGCCTACGAGCTTTTCCTATATTGGTTCTCGCTTATTTACTCTTCCGTTGCTACTATTACAATCACTACAAAATACCAAAAATATTACTTTTGCTTCCGTTACTTTTGTTACCGTTACCACTACTATCATATTATTTTGCTACTAAACACTTTGCTGCAGATATTAAGTTATCCAGGTGTGGCTGAATTAACAACTCCGTTGCTAATACTTGAGAATATTCTTTGGCTCCCCTCGTGTCGAATCAATAAATTTGGGTTGAATACTCTACCCTCGAAAGCTGTTGCGATCCCCTACACTTGTGGGTTATCAGTATTACGGAAGAACGGACCGCTACATTGTTTTCTTATCTAGCAGATAACATCAGGGAAGGTGGCAGAATTAACTCTCGAATTGAAACTCTAGACATTATCGAGAGCAAGTGAGGAGGTATCATGAGAAGTTTCGAGCGGATAGACAATCGTTCGTTGCCTGAAACAGAGTGTGAAAGGGGTTCAAGGCAATGGGAATAAGTATTGTGTCTAATACCAGAATTGATGATCACAGGGAAGGTGGCTCGTGAATTACATATGAAGCCAAGCATGAGGAATAGCTTTGGAAACAGGGGGTGTATAGGAGAGTCAGGTTTCGGTCCTGTGGAACTGTGGGTTATGGGCCCACCATGTGGGTTAAAAGTAGGAGCGGTGATATCTTGCATGGTCATGATAGAAAGGCAGGTCAGAGAATAGCCTGTCGATTATGTCGGCAACAACGTCGGTACCAAGGGCGAGGGAGGAAGAGCACTATTTTCCTGCTCGTTGAACGAGGCGGACCAATAGGCAAAGTTCTCGTCCATCGGTGGCTACCAGAATGTCATCAACAATAGTAACACAGTCTTACTGACCGCGTGGTACAACAAGGTGCTTACCCAAGCAGGGAATTATCACTGCTCAGTTAAATCAGATTACAAGAAAGGTTAGACAAAACAATGGAAAGGAAATATGATTATCAAATTAAATAGAACAATGTAAAGGAAAAATGTGTTTAGACACATATTTCAGGGGTATATCCTTCCCAAGGACAAGCAAAGCATGATATCTGTGACAAGATATAATGTAGAAAACCCTTTAGGTAAGGGGAGAGAAATTTCATGACGTTACCCACACAACGGTGTTTGGATAATTGAGCAAGAAACATTTAGCATTGGGCTTCAACTGCTCTTGTTGAAAATTGGAGTATGATGTCTACTACGCAACCTTCTTCTTGTAGACGTTGTTGGGCCTCCAAGTGCAGAGGTTTGTAAGACAGTAGCAAATTTCCCTCAAGTGGATGAACTAAGGTTTATCAATCCGTGGGAGGCGTAGGATGAAGATGGTCTCTCTCAAGCAACCCTGCAACCAAATAACAAAGAGTCTCTTGTGTCCCCAACACACCCAATACAATGGTAAATTGTATAGGTGCACTAGTTCGGCGAAGAGATGGTGATACAAGTGCAATATGGATGGTAGATATAGGTTTTTGTAAACTGAAAATATAAAAACAGCAAGGTAACTAATGATAAAAGTGAGCGTAGACGGTATTGCAATGCTAGGAAACAAGGCCTAGGGTTCATACTTTCACTAGTGCAAGTTCTCTCAACAATAATAACATAATTGGATCATATAACTATCCCTCAACATGCAACAAAGAGTCACTCCAAAGTCACTAATAGCGGAGAACAAACGAAGAGATTATGGTAGGGTACGAAACCACCTCAAAGTTATTCTTTCCAATCAATCCGTTGGGCTATTCCTATAAGTGTCACAAACAGCCCTAGAGTTCGTACTAGAATAACACCTTAAGACACAAATCAACCAAAACCCTAATGTCACCTAGATACTCCAATGTCACCTCAAGTATCTGTGGGCGTGAGTATACGATATGCGTCACACAATCTCAATTCATCTACTCAAACCAACACATAGAACCTCAAAGAGTGTCCCAAAGTTTCTACCAGAGAATCACGATGAAAACGTGTGCCAACCCCTATGCATAGGTTCATGGGCGGAACCCGCAAGTTGATCACCAAAACATACATCAAGTGAATCACGTGATATCCCATTGTCACCACAGATACGCACGGCAAGACATACATCAAGTGTTCTCAAATCTTTAAAGACTCAATCCGATAAGATTACTTCAAGGGGAAAACTCAATCCATTACAAGAGAGAAGAGGGGGAGAAGAAACATATGATCCAACTATAATAGCAAAGATCGCGATACATCAAGATCGTGCCAAATCAAGAACACGAGAGAGAGAGAGAGAGAGAGAGAGAGAGATCAAACACATAGCTACTGGTACATACCCTCAGCCCCGAGGGTGAACTACTCCCTCCTCGTCATGGAGAGCGCTGGGATGATGAAGATGGCCACCGGTGAGGGTTCCCCCCTCCGGCAGGGTGCCGGAACAGGGTCCCGATTGGTTTTTGGTGGCTACAGAGGCTTGCGGCGGCGGAACTCCCGATCTAATCTCTGTTCTGGAAGTTTTAGGATACGTGGGTATATATGGGTGAAAGGAGTACGTCAGGGGAGCCACGAGGGCCCCATGAGGCAGGGGGCGCGCCCTAGGGGGGTGGGCGCGCCCCCTACCCTCGTGGCTTCCTGGTTCCTTCCTTGACGTGGGGTCCAAGTCCATCGGGTGGCTTTCATTCGAAAAATAACTTCTCTAGTTGATTTCGTTCCGTTTCGACTCCGTTTGATATTCCTTTTCTTCGAAACACTGAAATAGGCAAAAAACAACAAATCTGGGCTGGGCCTCCGGTTAATAGGTTAGTCCCAAAAATAATATAAAAGTGGATAATAAAGCCCAATATTGCCCAAAATAATAGATAATATAGCATGGAGCAATCAAAAATTATAGATACGTTGGAGACGTATCAGAGTACCACAGACATGCTTCGAGATAGCATTGACATGGTCATTGGGTAAAGATCGGACTTTGGAAACACAAAGGATCCATCAAGGACAACTTATAGAATAAGTCTTACAATTTCCTCATGGAAGAATGGATAACCTTGCTGAAAAGGAATCTATAACATTAGGGCCTCCGACCAGGTGTGCTAGGCACGACATCACCTTACCGGGTCACATAAAGACCAATGTTATGACTTTTGGAAAATGTCCCAACCATCATATCTAACCGAGATTCAGTTCAGATTGATGTCAGGATACCTCATACTCAGGATACCTGAGAAGAAAAGGTGCAACACAAATTGACGAGACAACTTTGTAAGATTCTCGGTAAATGAACTATGGAAGCAAGTTCCGAATCACGAGTTCATTATTAAATCAAGGAGAGAATGAGGAGGTGGCTGATGAACTCAGCGACAATTCATCGAGATATCCAAAAGATGGATTTCCACAATTATGTGAACAAGGAAATAGCTTTTGTCAGTTCAAATGATATAATGAGGTATGCTCGAGGAAACATACATGATTAAACATTGGTTGACGGTGCACCAGAAATACGGACTTAGGTAGCACAAACAATGTTAGAATGGCGATTCGATAACCAATGGTCTAAGAATGAAATGTTGACCATTAACTTCAAAGCAATAAGGTTGCTAGAAGTTTTAAAATTACTAGTCCATCTGTCGGAATTCCTGTTAGGAACAACACGGGGACCAAGAAAAGAATGGTGATGGTGAAGTATCACTTATATCAAGAATTCTCAAGAGGTGGTGAAATTCTCACAACATCCTTGACAAAAAGGCAGTAATACTTCAAGGTAGATCATAATACGAGCTGGATAGCAAGTTGCATCCATAACATGAGCAAGTTTGTGATGAAAGGAAGGTAAGGATGTTGTTGATGGTAACTCAAATTGCCAAGGAACAAGGATGGAACTTATCATCAAGAATTTCATTGATATCCTAGAAGGATTCAAAATGTTGATGACGATCACGACAATTTGTTGTCGAGAGGATTCACGAAGAAGCAATTGAACAACGACTGCATCAAGCAAAAGGATTGATGCAACAAAAGATTATTGGAGCCACAGATACGACACAAACTCGAAACCAAGCTTGCTATTTTTAAGGCTAAATTATATGAGGAGGAAGATCGACGTAAGGTTAGCTCATCGTCGAAAATTGTGCTCCGGAAAGAAGGACCAGGTAGCACAGTTAAATTTTTGGCACAATAATGATATAGCCGATCAGGCTAGGAATGAATTGAAGGATTATTAAACTCATAAGCAATGAAGATTACTTAGAGTTATCGAACCAGAGTGCGGAATCGGTTCACTTACCGGTGTTCTTGAGCGACTAACAACTCAGAACCCATGAAAAATTGGAATCAGTGAGAAATAATAGCTGATGAAGACTCATAATATGCAACACAGTTCTTAGATATTCTCGAGATACCAGAGGGTAATACTCGACGGTAGATCAAGGTAGAGGTTGGATTGGTGTATTGACTTGCAAAAGACAAGTGCTTTAACTTGTCCGAGAAATGGGATCAAAGAGAAAATATGGTCAGAACCATGATTGCAAAAGGCCAGATCCCAGATATAAGATGAACTTATACCAAATGAATAATTAATTTAAGAGAAGCTTTAATGATAAGATCTACATCGTGTCCATGGGCATGAACACAAAGTTCAAGGTCGACTCCCACTTCTTCAACGCATAACCTTTCATTCACTGCTCTACTAAAAATGATTTAGTGCGAAGATCTACCTGGTGAATTACTGATGTCTACTACGCAACCTTCTTCTTGTAGACGTTGTTAGGCCTCCAAGTGCAGAGGTTTGTAGGATAGTAGCAAATTTCCCTCAAGTGGATGACCTAAGGTTTATCAATCCGTGGGAGGCGTAGGTTGAAGTGTTGGGGATCGTTGCAGAAATTAAAATTTTCTACGCATCGCCAAGATCAATCTATGGAGACATCTAACAATGAGGGAGAGGGGAGTGCATCTACATACCCTTGTAGATCGCGAGCGGAAGCGTTCAAGAGAACGGGGTTGATGGAGTCGTACTCGTCGTGATCCAAATCACCGATGACCGAGCGCCGAACGAACAGCACCTCCGCGTTCAACACACGTATGGTTGGGGAAGACGTCTCCTCCTTCTTGATCCAGCAAGGGAAGGAGAGGTTGATGGAGATCTAGCAGCACGACGGCGTGGTGGTGGAAGTAGCGGGATCCCGGTAGGGCTTCGCCAAGCGCAAGCGAGAGGGAGAGGTGTTACAGGGGAAGAGGGAGGCGCCAGGGGCTTGGGTGCACAACCCTCCCTCCCCCCTCTTTATATAGGGGCCCTAGGGGGGGCGCCGGCCTCTAGAGATCCAATCTCAAGGGGGGCAGCGGCCAAGGGGGGAAACTTGCCCCCCAAGTCTGGTGGGGCGCCCCCACCCCCAGGGTTTCCAACCCTAGGCGCAGGGGGAGGCCCATGGGGGGCACACCATCCCACCACGGGCTGGTTCCCTTCCCACTTCAGCCCATGGGGCCCTCCGGGATAGGTGGCCCCACCCGGTGGACCCCCGGGACCCTTTCGGTGGTCCCGGTACAATACCGGCGACTCCCGAAACTTTCCCGGTGGCCGAAACTGGACTTCCTATATACAAATCTTTACCTCTGAACCATTCCGAAACTCCTCGTGACGTCCGGGATCTCATCCGGGACTCCGAACAACTTTCGGGTTACCGCATAATAATATCTCTACAACCCTAGCGTCACCGAACCTTAAGTGTGTAGACCCTACGGGTTCGGGAGACACGCAGACATGACCGAGACGACTCTCCGGTCAATAACCAACAGCGGGATCTGGATACCCATGTTGGCTCCCACATGTTCCACGATGATCTCATCGGATGAACCATGATGTCGAGGATTCAATCAATCCCGTATTCAATTCCCTTTGTCTATCGGTATGATACTTGCCCGAGATTCGATCGTCGGTATCCCGATACCTCGTTCAATCTCGTTACCGGCAAGTCTCTTTACTCGTACTGTAATGCATGATCCCGTGATAAACCACTTGGTCACATTGAGCTCATTATGATGATGCATCACCGAGTGGGCTCAGAGATACCTCTCCGTCATACGGAGTGACAAATCCCAGTCTCGATTCGTGCCAACCCAACAGACACTTTCGGAGATACCTATAGTGAACCTTTATAGTCACCCAGTTACGTTATGACGTTTGGCACACCCAAAGTATTCCTACAGTATCTGGGAGTTGCACAATCTCATGGTCTAAGGAAATGATACTTGACATTAGAAAAGCTATAGCAGACGAACTACACGATCTTGTGCTATGCTTAGGATTGGGTCTTGTCCATCACATCATTCTCCTAATGATGTGATCCCGTTATCAATGACATCTAATGTCCATAGTCAGGAAACCATGACTATCTGTTGATCAACAAGCTAGTCAACTAGAGGCTTACTAGGGACATGTTGTGGTCTATGTATTCACACATGTATTACAATTTCCGGATAACACTTATAGCATGAACAATAGACAATTACCATGAACAAGGAAATATAATAATAACCATTTTATTATTGCCTCTAGGGCATATTTCCAACAGTCTCCCACTTGCACTAGAGTCAATAATCTAGTTACATTGTGATGAATCGAACACCCATAGAGTTCCGGTGTTGATCATGTTTTGCTCGAGGAAGAGGTTTAGTCAACGGATCTGCGACATTCAGGTCTGTATGTACTTTACAAATATCTATGTCTCCATTTTGAACATTTTCATGAATGGAGTTGAAGCGACGCTTGATATGCCTGGTCTTCCTGTGAAACCTGGGCTCCTTGGCAAGGGCAATAGCTCCAGTGTTGTCACAGAAGAGAGTCATCGGGCCCGACGCATTGGGAATAACTCCTAGGTCAGTAATGAACTCCTTCACCCAGATTGCTTCTTGTGCTGCCTCCGAGGCTGCCATGTACTCTGTAGATCCCGCCACAACGCTTTGCTTGCAACTGCACCAGCTGACTGCCGCACTGAGGGAGTCCTGGATTAGGGGGTGTCCGGATAGCCGGACTATACCTTCAGCCGGACTCCCAAACTATGAAGATACAAGATTGAAGACTTCGTCCCGTGTCCGGAGGGGACTTTCCTTGGCGTGGAAGGCAAGCTTGGCGATACGGATATGTAGATCTCCTACCATTGTAACCGCCTCTGTGTAACCCTAACCCCCTCCGGTGTCTATATAAACCGGAGGGTTTAGTCCGTAGGACGAACAACACAACAATCATACCATAGGCTAGCTTCTAGGGTTTAGCCTCCTTGATCTCGTGGTAGATCTACTCTTGTACTACCCATATCATCAATATTAATCGAGCAGGACGTAGGGTTTTACCTCCATCAAGAGGGCCCAAACCTGGGTAAAACATCTTGTCCCTTGTATCCTGTTACCATCCGCCTAGACACACAGTTCGGGACCCCCTACCCGAGATCCGCCGGTTTTGACACCGACATTGGTGCTTTCATTGAGAGTTCCTCTGTGTTGTCACTTTTAGGCCCGATGGCTCCTCCGATCATCAACAATGATGCAGTCCTGGGCAAGACTTTTCTCCCCGGACTGATCTTCATCTTCGGCGGCTTTGCACCGCGGGCCAATTCGCTTGGCCATCTGGAGCAGATCGAAAGCTACACCCCTGGCCATCAGGTCAGATTTGGAAGCTTGAACTATACGGCTGATATCCGCGGAGATTTGATCTTCGACGGATTCGAGCCACGGCCGGGCGTGCCGCACTGTCACGATGGGCACGATCTAGCTCTGCCGCTGAACAGTGCCCTGGAGACCGCACCCGCTGTTGGAAATATGCCCTAGAGGCAATAATAAAAGGATTATTATTATATTTCCTTGTTCATGATAATTGTCTTTTATTCATGCTATAATTGTGTTATCCGGAAATCGTAATACATGTGTGAATACTTAGACACCAACATGTCCCTAGTAAGCCTCTAGTTAACTAGCTCGTTGATCAACAGATAGTCATGGTTTCCTGACTATGGACATTGGATGTCATTGATAACGAGATCACATCATTAGGAGAATGATGTGATGGACAAGACCCAATCCTAAACATAGCACAAGATCGTATAGTTCGTTTGCTGGAGTTTTTCCAATGTCAAAGTATCTTTTCCTTAGACCATGAGATCGTGTAACTCCCGGATACCGTAGGAGTGCTTTGGGTGTACCAAACGTCACAACATAACTGGGTGACTATAAATGTATACTACGGGTATCTCCGAAAGTGTCTGTTGGGTTGACACGGATCAAGACTGGGATTTGTCACTCTGTATGTCGGAGAGGTATCTCTGGGCCCACTCGGTAATGCATCATCATAATGAGCTCAAAGTGACCAAGTGTCTGGTCATGGGATCATGCATTACAGTACGAGTAAAGTGACTTGCTGGTAACGAGATTGAACGAGGTATTGGGATACCGACGATCGAATCTCGGGCAAGTAACGTACCGATTGACAAAGGGAATTGTATACGGGGTTGCTTGAATCCTCGACATCGTGGTTCATCCGATGCGATCATCAAGGAGCATGTGGGAGCCAACATGGGTATCCAGATCTCGCTGTTGGTTATTGACCGGAGAGCCATCTCGGTCATGTCTACATGTCTCCCGAACCCGTAGGGTCTACACACTTAAGGTTCGATGACGCTAGGGTTGTAGAGATATAATATGCAGTAACCTGAAAGTTGTTCGGAGTCCCGAATGAGATCCCGGACGTCACGAGGAGTTCCAGAATGGTCCGGAGGTGAAGAATTATATATAGGAAGTGCAGTTTCGGCCATCGAGAGAGTTTCGGGGGTCACCGGTATTGTACCGGGACCACCGGAAGGGTCCCGGGGGTCCACCGGGTGGGGCCACCCATCCCGGAGGTCCCCATGGGCCAAAGTGGGGAGGGGAACCAGCCCATAGTGGGCTGGTGCGCCCCCTTGGCCCACCCCATGCACCTAGGGTTGGGAACCCTAGGGTGGGGGGGGGGGTGCCCCACTTGCCTTGGGGGCTACTCCACCCTTGGCCCCCCCTAGGGGAGCCTATATAATGGTGGGGGAGGGAGGGGCAGCCGCACCCTTGAGTTTTGGCGCCTCCCTCTCCCCTGCTACACCTCTCCCTCTTTTAGTAGAACGGCGAAGCCCTGCTGCGGTGACCCCTGCATCCACCACCACGCCGTCGTGCTGCTGGATCTTCGTCAACCTCTCCTCCCCCTTGCTGGATCAAGAAGGAGGATACGTCACACTGACCGTACGTGTGTTGAACACGGAGGTGCCGTCCGTTTGGCGCTAGGATCTCCGGTGATTTGGATCATGTCGAGTACGACTTCCTCATCCCCGTTCTTTGAACGCTTCCGCGCGTGATCTACAAAGGTATGTAGATGCAATCCTATCACTCGTTGCTAGATGAACTCATAGATGGATCTTGGTGAAACCGTAGGAAATTTTTTGTTTTCTGCAACGTTCCCCAACAGTGGCATCATGAGCTAGATCTATGCGTAGTTCTCTTTGCACGAGTAGAACACAATTTGTTGTGGGCGTAGATGTTGTCAAATTTCTTGCCGCTACTAGTCTTATTTTGCTTCATCGGTATTGTGGGATGAAGCGGCCCGGACCAACCTTACACGTACGCTTACGTGAGACCGCTTCCACCGACTAACATGCACTAGTTGCATAAGGTGGCTGGCGGGTGTCTGTCTCTCCCAATTTAGTTAGAGCGGATTTGATGAAAAGGGTACTTATGAAGGGTAAATAGAAGTTGACAAATCACGTTGTGGCTTTCACGTAGGTAAGAAAACGTTCTTGCTAGAACCCTATTGCAGCCACGTAAAACTTGCAACAACAATTAGAGGACGTCTAACTTGTTTTTGCAGCAAGTGTTTTGTGATGTGATATGGCCAAAGTTGTGATGAATGATGAATGATATATATGTGATGTATGAGATGTTCATGCTATTGTAATAGGAATCACGACTTGCATGTCGATGAGTATGACAACCGGCAGGAGCCATAGAAGTTGTCTTTATTTTTTGTATGACCCGCGTGTCATTGAGAAACGCCATGTAAATTACTTTACTTTATTGCTAAACATGTTAGCCATAGTAGTAGAAGTAATAGTTGGCGAGCAACTTCATGGAGACACGATGATGAAGATCATGATGATGGAGATCATGGTGTCATGCTGGTGACAAGATGATCATGGAGCCCCAAGATGGAGATCAAAGGAGCTATGTGATATTGGCCATATCATGTCACTATTATTATTTGATTGCATGTGATGTTTATCATGTTTTTGCATCTTGTTTACTTAGAACGACGGTAGTAAATAAGATGATCCCTCATAATAATTTCAAGAAAGTGTTCCCCCTAACTGTGCACCGTTGCGATAGTTCGTTGTTTCGAAGCACCACATGATGATCGGGTGTGATAGATTCCAACGTTCACATACAACGGGTGTAAGACAGATTTACACATGCAAACACTTAGGTTGACTTGATGAGCCTAGCATGTACAGACATGGCCTCGGAACACAGAAGACCGAAAGGTCGAGCATGAGTCGTATAGAAGATACGATCAACATGAAGATGTTCACCGATGTTGGCTAGTCCGTCTCACGTGATGATCGGACATGGCCTAGTTAACTCGGATCATGTTATACTTAGATGACTGGAGGGATGTCTATCTGAGTGGGAGTTCATTGAATAATTTGATTTAGATGAACTTAATTATCATGAACTTAGTCTAAAATCTTTACAACATGTATTGTAGATCAAATGGCCAACATTGTCCTCAACTTCAACGCGTTCCTAGAGAAAACCAAGCTGAAAGACGATGGCAGCAACTATACGGACTGGGTCCGGAACCTGAGGATCATCCTCATAGCTGCCAAGAAAGATTATGTCCTACAAGCACCGCTAGGTGACGCACCTGTTCTCCCTGCAGAACAAGACGTTATGAACGCTTGGCAGACACGTACCGATGATTACTCCCTCGTTCAGTGCGGCATGCTTTACAGCTTAGAACCGGGACTCCAAAAGCATTTTGAGAGACACGGAGCATATGAGATGTTCGAAGAGCTGAAAATGGTTTTTCAAGCCCATGCCCGGGTCGAGAGATATGAAGTCTCCGACAAATTCTTCAGCTGTAAGATGGAGGAAAATAGTTCTGTCAGTGAGCACATACTCACTATGTCAGGGTTACATAACCGCTTGACTCAGCTGGGAGTTAATCTCCGGGATGACACGGTCATTGACAGAATCCTTCAGTCGCTTCCACCGAGCTACAAGAGCTTTGTGATGAACTTCAATATGCAGGGGATGGAAAAGACCATTCCTGAAGTATTTGTAATGCTGAAATCAGCAGAGGTAGAAGTCAAAAAGGAACATCAAGTGTTGATGGTGAATAAAACCACTAAGTTCAAGAAAGGCAAGGGTAAGAAAAACTTCAAGAAGGACGGCAAGGGAGTTGCCGCGCCCGGCAAGCAAGCTCCCGGGAAGAAGCCAAAGAATGGACCCAAGCTCGAGACTGAGTGCTTTTATTGCAAGGAAAGTGGTCACTGGAAGCGGAATTGCCCCAAATACTTAGCGGACAAGAAGGCCGGCAAAACGAAAGGTATATGTGATATACATGTAATTGATGTGTACCTTACCAGTACTCGTAGTAGCTCCTGGGTATTTGATACCGGTGCAGTTGCTCACATTTGTGACTCAAAGCAGGAGCTGCGGAATAAGCGGAGACTGGCAAAGGACGAGGTGACGATGTGTGTCGGGAATGGTTCCAAGGTCGATGTGATCGCCGTCGGCACGCTACCTCTACGTTTACCTACGGGATTGGTTTTGAACCTCAATAATTGTTATTTAGTGCCAAGTTTGAGCATGAACATTGTATCAGGATCTCGTTTAATACGAGATGGCTACTCATTTAAATCCGAGAATAATGGTTGTTCTATTTATATGAGAGATATGTTTTATGGTCATGCTCCGATGGTGAAAGGTTTATTCTTAATGAATCTCGAGCGCAATTCTACACATATTCATAGTGTGAGTACCAAAAGATGTAAGGTTGATAATGATAGTCCCACATACTTGTGGCACTGCCGCCTTGGTCACATAGGTGTCAAACGCATGAAGAAGCTCCATGCAGATGGACTTTTAGAGTCTCTTGATTACGAATCATTTGACACATGCGAACCATGCCTCATGGGTAAAATGACCAAGACTCCGTTCTCAGGAACAATGGAGCGAGCAACCAACTTATTGGAAATCATACATACTGATGTGTGCGGTCCAATGAGTGTTGAGGCTCGCGGTGGTTATCGTTATGTTCTCACCCTCACTGGTGACTTGAGTAGATATGGGTATGTCTACTTAATGAAACACAAGTCTGAGACCTTTGAAAGGTTCAAGGAATTTCAGAGTGAGGTTGAAAATCAACGTGACAGGAAAATCAAGTTCCTGCGATCAGATCGTGGAGGAGAATACTTGAGTCACGAATTTGGCACACACTTAAGAAAATGTGGAATAGTTTCACAACTCATGCCGCCTGGAACACCTCAGCATAATGGTGTGTCCGAACGTCGTAATCGCACTCTATTAGATATGGTGCGATCTATGATGTCTCTTACCGATTTACCGCTATCTTTTTGGGGCTATGCTTTAGAGACTGCCGCATTCACTTTAAATAGGGCTCCATCAAAATCCGTTGAGACGACACCGTTTGAGTTATGGTTTGGGAAGAAACCTAAGCTGTCGTTTCTAAAAGTTTGGGGATGCGATGCTTATGTCAAGAAACTTCAACCTGAAAAGCTCGAACCCAAGTCGGAAAAATGCGTCTTCATAGGATACCCTAAAGAAACTATTGGGTATACCTTCTACCTCAGATCCGAAGGCAAGATCTTTGTTGCCAAGAATGGATCCTTTCTAGAGAAGGAGTTTCTCTCGAAAGAAGTAAGTGGGAGGAAAGTAGAACTTGATGAAGTATTACCTCTTGAACCGAAAAATGGCGCAACTCAAGAAAATGTTCCTGAGGTGCCTGCACCGACTAGAGAGGAAGTTAATGATGATGATCATGAAACTTCAGATCAAGTTGCTACTGAACTTCGTAGGTCCACAAGGACACGTTCCGCACCAGAGTGGTACGGCAACCCTGTCTTGGAAATCATGTTGTTAGACAACGGTAAACCTTCGAACTATGAAGAAGCGATGGCGGGCCCGGATTCCGACAAATGGCTGGAAGCCATGAAATCCGAGATAGGATCCATGTATGAAAACGAAGTATGGACTTTGACTGACTTGCCCGTTGAGCGGCGAGCCATAGAAAATAAATGGATCTTTAAGAAGAAGACAGACGCGGATGGTAATGTGACCATCTATAAAGCTCGGCTTGTCGCTAAGGGTTATCGACAAGTTCAAGGGGTTGACTACGATGAGACTTTCTCACCAGTAGCGAAGCTGAAGTCCGTTCGAATCATGTTAGCAATTGCCGCATTCTATGATTATGAGATATGGCAAATGGACGTCAAAACGGCATTCCTTAATGGTTTCCTTAAGGAAGAATTGTATATGATGCAGCCGGAAGGTTTTGTTGATCCTAAGAATGCTGACAAGGTGTGCAAGCTCCAACGCTCGATTTATGGGCTGGTGCAAGCATCTCGGAGTTGGAACATTCGCTTTGATGAGATGATCAAAGCGTTTGGGTTTATGCAGACTTATGGAGAAGCCTGCGTTTACAAGAAAGTGAGTGGGAGCTCTGTAGCATTTCTCATATTATATGTAGATGACATACTTTTGATGGGAAATGATATAGAGCTTTTGGACAGCATTAAGGCCTACTTGAATAAGAGTTTTTCAATGAAGGACCTTGGAGAATCTGCTTATATATTAGGCATCAAGATCTATAGAGATAGATCAAGATGCCTCATAGGTCTTTCACAAAGCACATACCATGATAAGATATTGAAGAAGTTCAATATGGATCAGTCTAAGAAGGGGTTCTTGCCTGTGTTGCAAGGTGTGAAATTGAGCTCAGCTCAATGTCCGACCACGGCAGAAGATATAGAAGAGATGAGTGTCATCCCCTATGCCTCAGCCATAGGTTCTATTATGTATGCCATGTTGTGTACCAGACCTGATGTAAACCTTGCCGTAAGTTTGGTAGGTAGGTACCAAAGTAATCCCGGCAAGGAACACTGGACAGCGGTCAAGAATATCCTGAAGTACCTAAAAAGGACTAAGGAAATGTTTCTCGTTTATGGAGGTGACGAAGAGCTCGTCGTAAAGGGTTACGTCGACGCTAGCTTCGACACAGATCTGGATGACTCTAAGTCACAAACCGGATACGTGTATATTTTGAATGGTGGGGCAGTAAGCTGGTGCAGTTGCAAGCAGAGCGTCGTGGCGGGATCTACATGTGAAGCAGAGTACATGGCAGCCTCGGAGGCAGCGCATGAAGCAATTTGGGTGAAGGAGTTCATCACCGACCTAGGAGTCATACCCAATGCGTCGGGGCCGATCAAACTCTTTTGTGACAACATTGGAGCTATTGCACTTGCCAAGGAGCCCGGGTTTGACAAGAAGACCAGACACATCAAGCGTCGCTTCAACTCCATTCGTGAAAATGTTCAAGATGGAGACATAGATATTTGTAAAGTACATACGGACCTGAATGTAGCAGATCCGTTGACTAAACCTCTCCCTAGAGCAAAACATGATCAACACCAGAATTCCATGGGTGTTCGATTCATCACAATGTAACTGGATTATTGACTCTAGTGCAAGTGGGAGACTGTTGGAAATATGCCCTAGAGGCAATAATAAAAGGATTATTATTATATTTCCTTGTTCATGATAATTGTCTTTTATTCATGCTATAATTGTGTTATCTGGAAATCGTAATACATGTGTGAATACTTAGACACCAACATGTCCCTAGTAAGCCTCTAGTTAACTAGCTCGTTGATCAACAGATAGTCATGGTTTCCTGACTATGGACATTGGATGTCATTGATAACGAGATCACATCATTAGGAGAATGATGTGATGGACAAGACCCAATCCTAAACATAGCACAAGATCGTATAGTTCGTTTGCTAGAGTTTTTCCAATGTCAAAGTATCTTTTCCTTAGACCATGAGATCGTGTAACTCCCAGATACCGTAGGAGTTCTTTGGGTGTACCAAACGTCACAACGTAACTGGGTGACTATAAAGGTATACTACGGGTATCTCTGAAAGTGTTTGTTGGGTTGACACGGATCAAGACTAGGATTTGTCACTCCGTATGACGGAGAGGTATCTCTGGGCCCACTCGGTAATGCATCATCATAATGAGCTCAAAGTGACCAAGTGTCTGGTCATGGGATCATGCATTACGGTACGAGTAAAGTGACTTGCCGGTAACGAGATTGAACGAGGTATTGGGATACCGACGATCGAATCTCGGGCAAGTAACGTACCGATTGACAAAGGGAATTGTATACGGGGTTGCTTGAATCCTCGACATCGTGGTTCATCCGATGAGATCATCGAGGAGCATGTGGGAGCCAACATGGGTACCCAGATCCCGCTGTTGGTTATTGACCGGAGAGCCATCTCGGTCATGTCTACATGTCTCCCGAACCCGTAGGGTCTATACACTTAAGGTTCGGTGACGCTAGGGTTGTAGAGATATAATATGCAGTAACCCGAAAGTTGTTCGGAGTCCCGAATGAGATCCCGGACGTCACGAGGAGTTTCGAAATGGTCCGGAGGTGAAGAATTATATATAGGAAGTGCAGTTTCGGCCATCGGGAGATTTTGGGGGGTCACTAGTATTATACCGGGACCACCGGAAGGGTCCCGGGGGTCCACCGGGTGGGGCCACCCATCCCGGAGGGCCCCATGGGCCAAAGTGGGGAGGGGAACCAGCCCATAGTGGGCTGGTGCGCCCCCTTGGCCCACCCCATGCACCTAGGGTTGGGAACCCTAGGGTGGGGGGGGGGGGGTGGCGCCCCACTTGCCTTGGGGGCTACTCCACCCTTGGCCGCCGCCCCCCCTAGGGGAGCCTATATAATGGTGGGGGAGGGAGGGGTAGCCGCACCCTTGAGTCTTGGCGCCTCCCTCTCCCCTGCTACACCTCTCCCTCTTTCAGTAGAACGGCGAAGCCCTGCTGCGGTGACCCCTGCATCCACCACCACGCCGTCGTGCTGCTGGATCTTCGTCAACCTCTCCTCCCCCCTTGCTGGATCAAGAAGGAGGAGACGTCACGCTGACCGTACATGTGTTGAACACGGAGGTGCCATCCGTTCGGCGCTAGGATCTCCGGTGATTTGGATCACGTCGAGTACGACTTCCTCATCCCCGTTCTTTGAACGCTTCCGCGCGTGATCTACAAAGGTATGTAGATGCAATCCGATCACTCGTTGCTAGATGAACTCATAGATGGATCTTGGTGAAACCGTAGGAATTTTTTTGTTTTCTGCAACGTTCCCCAACACCCGCGTCAGCTCCGACCCTTAATTCGGAGCCAACTGCGCCGATCGAAGACGGGTGGTTGGACACCGCCTCGGGGGCTGCAATATCTACGGCGATCTAGCCGAACACCAGCCTTTCCCTCCACGATGCCCGTGACTCCAAGGTGCCGGACTATTCTCCGGGCTCCGAGCCCTCCGCGCCCCCACTAATCGAATCCGATTGGGCGCCGATCATGGAGTTCACCGCCGAGGATATCTTTCAGCACTCGCCCTTCAGCGACATTCTGAATTCACTCTGGTCTCTCTGTTTTTCAGGAGAGTCCTGGCCGGACTATGACCGGCAGGATTGGGATACGGACGACGAAGAAATTCAAAACCCACCCACCACCCACTTCGTAGCCACTATCGATAATTTAAACGACGTACTCGACTTCGACTCCGAAGACATCGATTGTATGGACGACGATGTAGGAGACGAACATGAACCAACGCCTATAGGGCACTGGACAACCACCTCATCTCATGATGTGTACATGGTGGACACACCTAAAGGAAGCGACGACGAGGAACAGAGGGAGGCAACGAGGGATCGTTCCCTTGAAAAGAAATCAAAGTGGCAACGTAAGCGCCGCTCCAAACCCTGCCTCGACAAAGACAGCAGCCATACAGAGCCAGCCATAGAGCAGGATGAGCCGGTGGACGACGAACATGCCTTCGAGCAACCGTCCGAACAGGGCAACTTGGATAAACAAACCGAACAACCCGTCCCCGACGAAAATGGCATTCCGGACGACCTTACGCCGGATAAGCTCACGGAGCAGAAGAACCTCCACAAAAGGCTCGTTGCAACCGCACGTAGCCTGCAAAAGCAGAAGCGGAAGCTAAAAACTGCGGAAGATGCACTCAGAATCAGATGGAGCAAAGTACTCAACACCGCAGACAAATACGGCGGCAGTCGCCACACTAAAAGCTATCCGAAGCGAAAGCTACTGCCGGAATTTGACGAGGAGGCCTTAGAGCCCTCGCATTCAAAAACTAAGAAAGCCACCCGGTCAGATAGACGACCCAATGGCCAGCATAAAGCGGCAAGCGGCGCCGCATTCAAGCCGACATGCGACCCACTCGAGGATTCGCATCAAAAAGATGGCCCAGCTAGATCTATCTATCAGCCAAGAAAGCAAGCTCTCGCAAGCTATGCAACACAACCAATATCCGAACATTACGGCACACCCAAATACAGGGGAGCCGCACACCCCCTATGTTTCACCGATGAGGTTCTGGATCATGAATTTCCAGCGGGATTTAAGCCCGTAAACATAGAGGCGTACGACGGAACTACAGACCCTGGAGTCTAGATTGAGGATTACATCCTCCATATACACATGGCCAGAGGAGATGACCTCCACGCCATAAAATACTTACCCCTCAAGCTTAAAGGGCCAGCTCGGCATTGGCTCAAAAGCCTTCCCAAAAACACCATTGGAAGCTGGGAAGATCTCGAGGATTCTTGCCGGGCAAATTTTCAAGGGACCTATGTCCGCCCTCCGGATGCAGACGACCTAAGCCATATAACTCAATAGCCCGGAGAGTCAGCTCGGAAATTTTGGAACATATTTCTTACTAAAAAGAATCAGATAGTCGACTGTCCGGACGCCGAAGCCTTAGCAGCTTTTAAGCATAACGTTCAAAGACGAATGGCTCACCCGACACCTCGGCCAAGAAAAGCCAAGAACAATGGCCGCATTAACAAGCCTCATGACTCGCTTTTGCGCAGGAGAGGTAAGCTGGTTGGCAAGATGCAGCACCAGCGACCCAAGTACATCCGAAGTTAGAGATGGAAACGGAAAACCCCGATGCAACAAGGACCAGCGCCAGACTAAGGGAAGCAGACCGGAGAGCACGACAGTCAATGCCGGATTCAAAAGCTCTCGGCAGAACCAGAAAAAGCCGCCCCTCAAGGATAACAGGGATGAGCTATCCAACTTAAACAAAATCCTGGACAGGATATGTCAAATACACAGTACTCCCGGGAAGCCTGCAAACCATACCCACAGAGATTGTTGGGTCTTCAAGCAATCCAGCAAACTCAATGCCGAACACAAGGGGCTCGACACACCAAGTGAGGATGATGACGAACCCCACAAGCAGAGCGCTAGGAAACAAAAGAATTTTCCACAAGAAGTCAAAACAGTAAATTTACTTCACGTGACAAAACAAGCGGCGCCAATAGAGATACGCGCCATACGGCCTATCCTAAAGGAGTCCCGCCAGTGGTTGTTCGAACCGATCTCCTTTAACCATCAGGATTACTCTAGAAGTATCCGGCACACAGGCTGGACTGCCTTGGTATTAGATCCAATAATTGGCGGGCTCCACTTCACAAATATCCTGATGGACGGCGGCAGTGGCCTAAACCTGTTATATCAGGATACAATCCGCCGCATGGGGATAGACCCAACAAAAATCCGCAATGGCAACACTTCTTTTCAAGGAGTAACGCCAGGCCCAGTGGCCCATTGCACGGGCTCTCTCCGGTTAGAAGTTATGTTCGGTTCCCCCGACAACTTCCGTCGCGAAAGACTAACCTTCCATATCGCCCCATTTTCAAGCAGCTATCAAGCACTACTGGGACGCGAAGCTTTCGCCCGCTTTAACGCAATACCGCATTATGCATCTCTTACGCTTAAGATGCCCGGTCCACGAGGCATCATCTCATTAAAGGGGAAGCATTGAGTGCGCCCCCAGGATTGTGCGGCTGCCTTAACAGCCCCACAATAAAACGGCTTCACCAGCCAAAACATCTAAACAGGTCATTAAGACCACGGACACGACTAGACGAGTCTGGCATAAAAATATCATTGATAAAGGCTTAATAGCCGTATACCCCTGTTCTAGGGGCTCCGCACATATAAAATAAGAGACAATCAAGCTCAATTTTACCCATTTCAATTTATACTTTGTTTATTTAGTATAACTTCAGTTCGGCACGACCTTTTTTCAACTAAGTTCCTCTCTTTTACAGATGAACACCGTGCTGCGCCCGTCCAGGATACGGCACAACGGAGACACAGGCGCAGACGTGCAGCAGGGACCCGTTCCAAGGATTCTTTTCAGATTAATACCCTGCATAAACCTTTTTTACTTTCTCTTGTTGATACACATCCCCTGGTTTTTCTTTTGGTATAACCAAGGAGGAGGCTGGCGTCTTGGCATGTGGCCACGTCAGAATTTTGCACGTACCTGGACACTAGGGGCTTATACCTAAGGGCGCTGACCCGCCCGCCCTCATAAAGACCGAATACCTTAGCGAGTGTTCGGCGTCGCGAGTTTGGCCTTATATGCATCAGCTCTAAATCATGTCTTTGGTCAAATGTTGGGTTGCTCGGCTCCTGTGTTTTTCTGCCTTACGTTCCGCTCTATCGGCTAAGGCGGTACCAGGAGAACTACTGCGATTGTGCCCCGGTTCGGCCAGGCGAGCACCTCAGGAGAGAAAGCCGAAAACTGACTATCATGATATAGCGTGAGACTGGTCAACCACTCGATGACTTACCGGAATCTATAGGATTCCTCCGCATTAACGAAGGGCCGTTTCCCGGCCAGGCACATACGCGCCCCGAATCCAGGCGAGCGCAGGCGCCACCAGGGGCTATCTAAGTAGCCTCACTGTCAAGCTCCTATGGCTAAGTGAAAGTGATAAAGCATTATAGTCCGATTGCCTAGTTCGCTGCGCTATCACCTCCTTTGTAGGACCAAGATGTTGGATCAAGTGTGAAAATGCGCCTTCTGCGAACACCCCCGCATTATTTGCGTGGGGGCTGAAGCCGACGACTGCCATCTTTCAGATGATATATATATATATCTTAAACGGCCGCACAGGAGGTGTTACAATACTTGAGGGCACAAGTATAAAAAGCTTCTGCAATTTATCACAATATTGTTTTACAATAACACATGCTATTCGAACATAGCATCCTTCGAGCACTGCGTCTCTATTACACGAGCGCCTTGCAGAACTTCCTGAAAATAGTGCTCGGCAGGTACTCGGCTTCCGTCCGAATCTCGGGATGCAACAGCGGTGGTTTCCATCTTCGCCCAGTATGTCTTGACACGGGCAAGGGCCATTCGCGCACCCTCTATGCACGCTGACCTCTTCATAGCATTAATACGCGGCACCGCACCAAGGAACTGCTGCACCAAGTCGAAATAACTCTTCGGCTCTGACCTCGCCGGCCACAGATAACTCATGACACTCTTCATGGCGAGTCCGGACAACCTATTCAGCTCTGCCCATTCGGCCAGACGATCAGCCACTGACAGTGGACGCTCTGGATTGTGGAACTGCGACCAGAAGAGCTTTTCCACTTCACGATCTTCTTGATCTCGAAAGTGCTCGGTCGCATCAGCAGCACTCGCTGCCAAATCCAGATAGGTGTCCGGCGTACTCCACAACCGGTCTAACGGAGCATGCTTAGGATCACAAAACTTTCTCCGCAGCATGAAGGGCTTACCAACCGCGATTTCTCCGGCCTGACGCAGCTCCTCCTTCGCAGCTCTCATCGCAGAGCGAGCATCCTTGGCATCAGCAACGGCCTTCTCCAAGTCCGTCTGTCCCGCCCGGTCTTCTTTTTCAAGAAGCTTGCAATGATCAGCAGCGCTCTTCAGCTTCACGGCCATCTCGGCCATCTCTTTCTTGCTTCGGCAGTGAGCAGCCTGTTCGACTTTCAGCTCTTCAATTGCCTTTCCGGCAGCCGCGTCACTTTCCCTGGCTTGCTCCTTGGCTCGGGCAAGTTCCGCCCGAAGATTCTCCATGGCAGCGGCACCATCTGCGTCAAGCATACACATTGTAAGATATTGGCATAAATCTCCTCTTACCAGGTGCCGCCAGAGGAATTACATACCTTGTGCCTCGTCAAGCCGCTTGTTGACAAGCGCGATGTCGGCATCTGCCACGTCAAGTTGCCGCTTTAGCTCGGCAAACTCATCAGTCCGGCTAACCACCGGACACTTCGCCGCCTACATATGAAGGCGGCATATTAGACCTGGGATTATGATCCTCTGCGCGCCGTCACTTTTGACAACGCATAGAGTCTCAGGGGCTACTATCTACATAGGGCGCATCTTATTTATGCGCAACTGTCAGAAAAGTGTACACTATTTCACGTACCTCAAAACCTGTCAGTAAACTCCCGACGGCCTCGTGCAATCTGCTCTCCACGGATGAAATCCTCTCAATCACCGAACCCATCAAGGCACGGTGCTCCTCTGAGATAGATGCTCGCCCTAGCAGACCCTTCAATTCCTCCGACCGCGCACCGGACGGTGCCGGACTCGTCCTATGGCCCTTTTCGAAGGCCGGACGCGGAGGGCTTTGGGGGCCCATACGACTACCTTCCGGCCCTGCCGGATTCGAAGAAACCCTCCATGACGATACCTCAGGATCGCCCGCCTCGCTAGGCAGTACGGCAGGGGGAGGCGTTCCACTCTCCATCATCTCCGGAAGAAGGTCCCCCGAAGACGAGCTCTATTGAGAAGGGCTGAGGTCCGAACTACAAGGTAAAATTTCGGTTACTTTTCTCAGATATAAAGCAAGGATTTCTCTAACCTCTCAAGAAGAAAATCTTTTTCTACTTACGGCTAGCTGGAGGGCTGATCCCCTTGAGGGCATAATTCGGCCGAGGTATCCCCTGGCGTAGGACCCTCTGACGAGGATTTCTTCCCCTGCTTTGAGGCCATGGTCTCTGGGTCTTCAGAGGCGGTCCTCTTCTTCCCCTGAGGAGAGGAATTTTTGGTTCCTCCCTTCCGAACAGCCTCCTTCGAGGAGGCTGTAGTTTCCTTGTCCCCTCCCTTGCTTTCCTCTAAAGGAACAATATTCAACATCCTGACTAGCACGGGATCCGGCCTGGTCTCGGGGAGGGGAGCCGGACACCTAATCAGCTTTGCTTTCGCTACCCACTCCTGTTTAAAAGGACAGCTCTTTTAGGGGCAAGTTTATGACAAATATACGGATAGCGAGTCCGGGCACAAGGCTACTTACTTGAGTATCCGGGCGATTGCAGCTCAGACCTGCGTCCTTGGTCAAATCCGGACACATTGCTTGTGATCCAAAGAACAGTTTATACATCTCCGCGGGCGTCGCGCCCATAAAATGCTGGAGAGCTCGCAGTCCCTCCGGATTAAACTCCCATAGGCGAAGGGAGCGACGTTTGCCGGGCAGGGTACGGCGGATCAGCATGACCTGCGTCACTTTGACCAGGCTGAGGTCTCTTTCTAAGAGATCCTTGATGCGACCCTGCAACAAGGGCACGTCCCTGGATGGCCCCCAATCTAGTCCTTTATTGATCCATGACGCTAGCTGTGGAGGGGGACCCGAGCGAAAGGCAGGTGGTGGCACCCACTTGGTGCCCCTAGGAGCTATGATATAAAACCACTCCCGTTGCCATAAGCCGAGCTCCTCTTGGAAAGAGCCCTCGGGCCATGGAGCATCGGCATTCTTGCTTATAACAGTACCTCCGCACTCTGCGTGCCGTCCCTCGATCATCTTCGGCTCTACTTTGAAGGTCTTGAGCCACAGTCTGAAGTGAGGAGTAACACGGAGGAATGCTTCACACACGACGATGAATGAGGAAATATGGAGGATGGACTCCGGAGCTAAGTCGTGAAATTCCAGCCCATAATAGAACATTAGCCCCCTCACGAAGGGATCCATCGGGAAGCCTAACCCCCGAAGGAAGTGAGACGTGAACACCACGCTCTCACCGGGCTTGGGACTGGGAATGACCTGCCCTTGAGCAGGCAGCCTATGCGAAATTTCGCCGGTCAAGAACCTGGCCTCTCTCAACTTTAGCACGTCCTCCTCCGTGACGGAGGAGGGCATCCATCGGCCTTGAAGGTCGGAACCGGACATTGTCGAAGGTCCGAGGCGCCTGAAAACTGGAGCCTTGGGTGTTGGAACTCGAGGCGGAGGGCGAACTCGTTTGTGATTGAAAGAAAGGAGTAAGGCCTTGGTCTCTTTATAAGAGGTTGAATACCAAGAGCCCTCCCCGTAACCGTTTGGGACTCGCCTTTAATCGAGAAAACATGCCAACGGGCACGATTGGGTTACCCACGTCCGTATTGATGAGAATCCCGGAATGAGGGGACACGATCTCTGCTTCGACAGGACGTGCCAAGGAAACCGCCTCGCAAAACGCGCTGAGGTGGGACAGTGAAAACGATTCAAATAAAGGCTTGGCCGTGGTGTGATGTCACGCCACGGAATACGTTAGCAGATTAGATCTGTGTAAATATTATTCTCTCTATGGCAATATGTGGAAACTTGTTTTGCAGAGCCGGACACTATCCTGGTGTTCGAAATCTTCTACAAAGTACTTGGAGGAGGAACCCGCCTTGCAATGCCGAAGACAACTTGCACGCCGGACTCGTCGTCATTAAAGCCTGGTTCTGGGGCTACTGAGGGAGTCCTGGATTAGGGGGTGTCCGGATAGCCGGACTATACCTTCAGCCGGACTCCCGGACTATGAAGATACAAGATTGAAGACTTCGTCCCGTGTCCGGAGGGGACTTTCCTTGGTGTGGAAGGCAAGCTTGGCGATATGGATATGTAGATCTCCTACCATTGTAACCGCCTCTGTGTAACCCTAACCCCCTCCGGTGTCTATATAAACCGGAGGGTTTAGTCCGTAGGACGAACAACACAACAATCATACCATAGGCTAGCTTCTAGGGTTTAGCCTCCTTGATCTCGTGGTAGATCTACTCTTGTACTACCCATATCATCAATATTAATCGAGCAGGACGTAGGGTTTTACCTCCATCAAGAGGGCCTGAACCTGGGTAAAACATCGTGTCCCTTGTCTCCTGTTACCATCCGCCTAGACGCACAGTTCGGGACCCCCTACCCGATATCCGTCGGTTTTGACACCGACACCCACCATTCAAAATATACACGTATCCGGTTTGTGACTTAGAGTCATCCAGATCTGTGTCGAAGCTAGCATCGACGTAACCCTTTATGACGAGCTCTTCGTCACCTCCATAGACGAGAAACATATCCTTAGTCCTTTTCAGGTACTTCAGGATATTCTTGACTGCTGTCCAGTGTTCCATGCCGGGATTACTTTGGTACCTTCCTACCAAACTTACGGCAAGGTTTACATCAGGTTTGGTACACAGCATGGCATACATGATAGACCCTATGGCCGAGGCATAGGGGACGACACTCATCTTTTCTCTATCTTCTGCCGTGGTCGGGCATTGAGCCATGCTCAATCTCATACCTTGTAATACAGGCAAGAACCCCTTCTTGGACTGATCCATATTGAACTTCTTCAATATCTTGTCAAGGTACGTACTTTGTGAAAGACCAATGAGGCGTCTCGATCTATCTCTATAGATCTTGATGCCTAATATATAAGCAGCTTCTCCAAGGTCCTTCATTGAAAAACACTTGTTCAAGTAGGCCTTTATGCTTTCCAAGAATTCTATATCATTTCCCATCAATAGTATGTCATCCACATATAATATGAAAAATGCTACGGAGCTCCCACTCACTTTCTTGTAAACACAGGCTTCTCCATAAGTCTGCGTAAACCCAAATGCTTTGATCATCCCATCAAATCGAATGTTCCAACTCCGATACACTTGCACCAGCCCATATATTGAGCGTTGGAGCTTGCACACCTTGTCAGCATTCTTAGGATCGACAAAACCTTCCGGCTACATCACATACAATTCTTCCTTAAGGAAACCATTACGGAATGTCGTTTTGACGTCCATTTGCCATATCTCATAATCATAGAATGCAGCAATTGCTAACATGATTCGGATGGACTTCAGCTTCACTACGGGTGAGAAAGTCTCATCATAGTCAACCTCTTGAACTTGTCGATAACCCTTAGCGACAAGCCGAGGCTTATAGATGGTCACATTACCATCCGTGTCTGTCTTCTTCTTAAAGATCCATTTATTTTCTATGGCTCGCCGATCATCGGGCAAGTCAGTCAAAGTCCATACTTCGTTTTCATACATGGATCCTATCTCGGATTTCATGGCTTCCAGCCATTTGTCAGAATCTGGGCCCGCCATCGCTTCTTCATAGTTTGAAGGTTCACCATTGTCTAACAACATGATTTCTAGGACAGGGTTGCCGTACCACTCTGGTGCGGAACATGTCCTTGTGGATCTTCGAAGTTCAGTAGCAACTTGATCTAAAGTTTCATGATCATCTGTTGGGGAACGTAGTAATTTCAAAAAATTTCCTACGCACATGCAAGATCATGGTGATGCATAGCAACGAGGGGAGAGTGTGATCTACGTACCCTTGTAGACCGACAGCGGAAGCGTTAGCACAACGCGGTTGATGTAGTCGTACGTCTTCACGGCCCGACCGATCAAGCACCGAAACTACGGCACCTTCGAGTTCTAGCACACGTTCAGCTCGATGACGATCCCCGGACTCCGATCCAGCAAAGTGTCGGGGAAGAGTTCCGTCAGCACGACGGCGTGGTGACGATCTTGATGTACTATTGTCGCAGGGCTTCGCCTAAGCACCGCTACAATATTATCGAGGACTATGGTGGCAGGGGCGCCGCACACAGCTAAGAATATGATCACGTGGATCAACTTGTGTCTCTAGGGTGCCCCTTGCCTCAGTATATAAAGGATGGAGGAGGAGGAGGCCGGCCAAGGCAATTGGTGCGGCCAGGATGTGGAGTCCTACTAGGACTCCAAGTCCTAGTAGGAGTCCACCAAGAGGGGAGGAAGGGAGAAGGAAGTAGAGGAGAAGGAAAGGTGGCCGGCCCCCTTTTCCCTAGTCCAATTCGGACCAGAGAGGAGGGGGGGCGCAGCAGCCCCTTGGCCCTTTCTCCTCTTCCCACTAAAGCCCATCAAGGCCCATTGCTTCTCCCGTAACTACCCGGTACTCCGAAAAATACACGAATCACTCGGAACCTTTCCGATGTCTGAATATAGTCGTCCAATATATCGATCTTTATGTCTCGACCATTTCGAGACTCCTCGTCATGTCCCCGATCTCATCCGGGACTCCGAACTCCTTCGGTACATCAAAACTCATAAACTCATAATATAACTGTCATCAAAACCTTAAGCGTGCGGACCCTACGGGTTCGAGAACAATGTAGACATGACCGAGACACGTCTCCGGTCAATAACCAATAGCGGGACCTGGATGCCCATATTGGCTCCTACATATTCTACGAAGATCTTTATCGGTCAGACCGCATAACAACATACGTTGTTCCCTTTGTCATCGGTATGTTACTTGCCCGAGATTCAATCGTCGGTATCCAATACCTAGTTCAATCTCGTTACCGGCAAGTCTCTTTACTCGTTCCGTAATACATCATACCGCAACTAACTCATTAGTTGCAATGCTTGCAAGGCTTAAGTGATGTGCATTACCGAGAGGGCCCAGAGATACCTCTCCGACGATCGGAGTGACAAATCCTAATCTCGAAATACGTCAACCCAACATGTACCTTTGGAGACACCTGTAGAGCACCTTTATAATCACCCAGTTACGTTGTGACGTTTGGTAGCACACAAAGTGTTCCTCCGGCACACGGGAGTTACATAATCTCATAGTCATCGGAACATGTATAAGTCATGAAGAAAGCAATAGCAACATACTAAACGATCGGGTGCTAAGCTAATGGAATGGGTCATGTCAATCAGATCATTCAACTAATGATGTGATCCCGTTAATCAAATAACAACTCTTTGTCCATGGTTAGGAAACATAACCATCTTTGATTAACGAGCTAGTCAAGTAGAGGCATACTAGTGACACTCTGTTTGTCTATGTATTCACACATGTATTATGTTTCCGGTTAATACAATTCTAGCATGAATAATAAACATTTATCATGATATAAGGAAATAAATAATAACTTTATTATTGCCTCTAGGGCATATTTCCTTCAGTCTCCCACTTGCACTAGAGTCAATAATCTAGTTCACATCGCCATGTGATTTAACAGCAATAGTTCACATCACCATGTGATCAACACCCATAGTTCACATCGATATGTGATCAACACCCAAAGGATTTACTAGAGTCAGTAATCTAGGTCACATCACTATGTGATTAACACCCAAAGAGTACTAAGGTGTGATCATGTTTTGCTTGTGAGATAATTTTAGTCAACAGGTCTGTCAAATTCAGATCCGTAAGTATTTTGCAAATTTCTATGTCAACAATGCTCTGCATGGAGGTACTCTAGCTAATTGCTCCCACTTTCAATATGTATCCAGATTGAGACTTAGAGTCATCTGGATCAGTGTCAAAACTTGCATCGACGTAACCCTTTACGACGAACCTTTTGTCACCTCCATAATCGAGAAACATATCCTTATTCCAGTAAGGATAATTTTGACTGCTGTCCATTGATCTACTCCTAGATCACTATTGTACTCCCTCACTTAACACAGTGTATGGTATACAATAGATCTGGTACACATCATGGCATACTTTATAGAACCTATGACTGAGGCATAGGGAATGACTTTCATTCTCTTTCTATCTTCTGCCGTGGTCGGGCTTTGAGTCTTACTCAACTTCACACCTTGTAATACAGGCAAGAACTCTTTCTTTGACCGCTCCATTTTGAACTACTTCAAAATCTTGTCAAGGTATGTACTCATTGAAAAAACTTATCAAGCGTCTTGATCTATCTCTATAGATCTTGAAGCTCAATATGTAAGCAGCTTCACCGAAGTCTTTCTTTGAAAAACTCCTTTCAAACACTCCTTTATGCTTTGCAGAATAATTCTACATTATTTCCGATCAACAATATGTCATTCACATATACTTATCAGAAATGCTGTAGTGCTCCCACTCACTTTCTTGTAAATACAGGCTTCACCGCAAGTCTGTATAAAACTATATCCTTTGATCAACTTATCAAAGCGTATATCCCGACTCCGAGATGCTTGCACCAGTCCATAGATGGATCACTGGAGCTTGCATATTTTGTTAGCATCTTTAGGATTGACAAAACCTTCTGGTTGCATCATATACAACTCTTCTTTAAATCCATTAAGGAATGTAGTTTTGTTTATCCATTTGCCAGATTTCATAAAAATGCGGCAATTGCTAACATGATTTGGACAGACTTAAGCATCGCTACGAGTGAGAAAATTTCATTGTAGTCAACACCTTGAACTTTGTCAAAAACCTTTTTCGACAAGTCTATCTTTGTAGATAGTAACACTACTATCAGCGTCTGTCTTCCTCTTGAAGATCCATTTATTTTCTATGGCTTGCCGATCATCGTGCAAATCCATCAATGTCCATACTTTGTTCTCATACATGGATCATATCTCAGATTTCATGGCTTCAAACCATTTCGCGGAATCTGGGCTCATCATCGCTTCCTCATAGTTCGCAAGTTTGTCATGGTCTAGTAACATGACTTCCAGAACCGGATTACCGTACCACTCTGGTGCGGATCTCACTCTGGTTTACCTACGAGATTCGGTAGTAACTTGATATGAAGTTACATGATCATCATCATTAGCTTCCTCACTAATTGGTGTAGTAGTCACAAGAATAGATTTCTGTGATGAACTACTTCCAATAAGGGAGCAGGTACAGTTACCTCATCAAGTTCTACTTTCCTCCCACTCACTTCTTTCGAGAGAAACTCCTTCTCTAGAAAGGATCCATTCTTAGCAACGAATATCTTGCCTTCGGATCTGTGATAGAAGGTGTACCCAACTGACTCCTTTGGGTATTCTATGAAGACACATTTCACCGATTTGGGTTTGAGCTTATCAGGATGAAACTTTTTCACATAAGCATCGTAGCCCCAAACTTTGAGAAACGACAACTTTGGTTTCTTGCCAAACCACAGTTCACACGGTGTCGTCTCAACGGATTTAGATGGTGCCCTATTTAACGTGAATGCAGTTGTCTCTAATGCATAACCCCAAAACGATAGTGGTAGATCGGTAAGAGACATCATAGATCGCACCATATCTAATAAAGTACGGTTATGACATTCAGACACACCATTACATTGTGGTGTTCCAGGTGGCATGAGTAGTGAAGCTATTTCACATTGTTTTTAACTGAAGGCCAAACTCGTAACTCAAATACTCTTCTCTACGATCAGATCGTAGAAACTTTATTTTCTTGTTACAATGATTTTTCACTTCACTCTGAAATTCTTTGAACTTTTCAAATGTTTCATACTTATGTTTCATCAAGTAGATATACTCATATCTGCTCAAATCATCTGTGAAGATCAGAAAATAATGATACCTGTCGCGAGCCTCAATATTCATCGGACCACATACATCAGTATGTATGATTTCCAACAAATCTGTTGCTCGCTCAATTGTTCCGAAGAACAGAGTCTTAGTCATCTTGCCCATGAGGCATGGTTCACAAGCATCAACTGATTCATAATCAAGTGATTCCAAAAGCCCATCAGCATGGAGTTTCTTCATGCGCTTTACACCAATATGACCTAAATGGCAGTGCTACAAATAAGTTGCACTATCATTATTAACTTTGCATCTTTTGGTTTCAATATTATGATTATGTGTATCACTACGATCGAGATCCAACAAACTATTTTCATTGGGTGTGTAACCATATAAGGTTTTATTCATGTAAACAGAACAACAATTTATTCTCTTACTTAAATGAATAACCGTATTACAATAAACATGATCAAATCATATTCATGCTCAATGCAAACACCAAATAACACTTATTTAGGTTCAACACTAATCCCGAAATTATAGGGAGTGTGCGATGATGATCATATCAATCTTGGAACCACTTCCAACACACATCGTCACTTCACCCTTAACTAGTCTCTATTTATTCTACAACTCCCATTTCGAGTTACTAATCTTAGCAACTGAACTAGTATCAAATACTGAGGGTTTGCTATAAACACTAGTAAAGTACACATCAATAACATGTATATCAAATATACTTATGTTCACTTTGCCATCCTTCTTATCCGCCAATCACTTGGGGTAGTTCCGCTTCCAGTGACCAATCCCTTTGTAGTAGAAGCACTTAGTCTCAGGATTAGGACTAGACTTGGGCTTCTTCACTTGAGCAGCAACTTGCTTGCTGTTCTTCTTGAAGTTCCCCTTCTTCCTTCTGCCCTTTTCTTGAAACTAGTGGTCTTGTCAACCATCAACACTTGATGTTTTTCTTGATTTCTACCTTCGTTGATTTCAGCATCACGAAGAGCTTGGGAGTTGTTTCCATTATCCCTTGCATATTATAGTTCATCACGAAGTTCTACTAACTTGGTGATGGTGACTAGAGAATTCTGTCAATCACTATCTTATCTGGAAGATTAACTCCCACTTGATTCAAGCGATTGTAGTACCCAGACAATCTGAGCACATGCTCACTAGTTGAGCGATTCTCCTCCATCTTTTAGCTATAGAACTTGTTGGAGACTTCATATCTCTCAACTCGGGTATTTGCTTGAAATATTAACTTCAACTCCTGGAACATCTCATATGGTCCATGACGTTCAAAACGTCTTTGAAGTCCCGATTCTAAGCCGTTAAGCATGGTGCACTTAAACTATCAAGTAGTCATCATATTGAGCTAGCCAAACGTTCATAACGTCTGCATCTGCTCCTGCAATAGGTCTGTCACCTAGCGGTGCATCAAGGACATAATTCTTCTGTGCAGCAATGAGGATAAACCTCAGATCACGGATCCAATCCGCATCATTGCTACTAACATCTTTCAACACAATTTTCTCTAGGAACATATCAAAATAAACATATGAAAGCAACAACGCGAGCTATTGATCTACAACATAGATATGCTAATACTACCAGGACTAAGTTCATGATAAATTAAAGTTCAATTAATCATATTACTTAAGAACTCCCACTTAGAAAGCATCCCTCTAATCTTCTAAGTGATCACGTGATCCAAATCAACTAAACCATAACCGATCATCACGTGAAATGGATTAGTTTTCAATGGTGAACATCATTATGTTGATCATATCTACTATATGATTCACGCTCGACCTTTCGGTCTCCGTGTTCCGAGGCCATATCTGCATATGCTAGGCTTGTCAAGTTTAACCTGAGTATTCCGCGTGTGCAAAAACTGGCTTGCACCCGTTGTAGATGGACGTAGAGCTTATCACACCCGATCATCACATGGTGTCTGGGCACGACGAACTTTGGCAACGGTGCATACTCAGGGAGAACACTTCTTGATAATTTAGTGAGAGATCATCTTATAATGCTACCGTCAATCAAAGCAAGATAAGATGCATAAAAGATAAACATCACATGCAATCAATATAAGTGATATGATATGGCCATCATCATCATCTTGTGCTTGTGATCTTCATCTCCGAAGCACCGTCATGATCACCATCGTCACCGGCGCGACACCTTGATCTCCATCGTAGCATCGTTGTCGTCTCGCCAATCTTATGCTTCCACGACTATCGCTACCGCTTAGTGATAAAGTAAAGCATTACAGCGCGATTGCATTGCATACAATAAAGCGACAACCATATGGCTCCTGCCAGTTGCCGATAACTCGGTTACAAAACATGATCATCTCATACAATAAAATTTAGCATCATGTCTTGACCATATCACATCACAACATGCCCTGCAAAAACAAGTTAGACGTCCTCTACTTTGTTTTTTTGCAAGTTTTACGTGGCTGCCACGGGCTTAAGCAAGAACCAATCTTACCTACGCATCAAAACCACAACGATAGTTTGTCAAGTTGATGCCGTTTTAACCTTCGCAAGGACCGGGCGTAGCCACACTCGGTTCAACTAAAGTTGGAGAAACTGACACCCGCCAGCCACCTGTGTGCAAAGCACGGCGGTAGAACCAGTCTCGCGTAAGCGTACGCGTAATGTCGGTCCGGGCCGCTTCATCCAACAATACCGCCGAACCAAAGTATGACATGCTGGTAGGCAGTATGACTTATATCGCCCACAACTCACTTGTGTTCTACTCGTGCATATAACATCAAACCATAAAACCTAGGCTCGGATGCCACTGTTGGGGAACGTAGTAATTTCAAAAAATTTCCTACGCACATGCAAGATCATGGTGATGCATAGCAACGAGGGGAGAGTGTGATCTACGTACCCTTGTAGACCGACAGCGGAAGCGTTAGCACAACGCGGGTTGATGTAGTCGTACATCTTCACGGCCCGACCGATCAAGCACCGAAACTACGACACCTCCGAGTTCTAGCACACGTTCAGCTCGATGACGATCCCCGGACTCCGATCCAGCAAAGTGTCGGGGAAGAGTTCCGTCAGCACGACGGCGTGGTGACGATCTTGATGTACTACTGTTGCAGGGCTTCGCCTAAGCACCGCTACAATATTATCGAGGACTATGGTGGCAGGGGGCGCCGCACACGGCTAAGAATATGATCACGTGGATCAACTTGTGTCTCTAGGGTGCCCCTTGCCTCAGTATATAAAGGATGGAGGAGGAGGAGGCCGGCCAAGGCAATTGGTGCGGCCAGGATGTGGAGTCCTACTAGGACTCCAAGTCCTAGTAGGAGTCCACCAAGAGGGGAGGAAGGGAGAAGGAAGTAGAGGAGAAGGAAAGGTGGCCGGCCCCCTTTTCCCTAGTCCAATTCGGACCAGAGAGGAGGGGGGCGCAGCAGCCCCTTGGCCCTTTCTCCTCTTCCCACTAAAGCCCATCAAGGCCCATTGCTTCTCCCGTAACTACCCGGTACTCCGAAAAATACACGAATCACTCGGAACCTTTCCGATGTCCGAATATAGTCGTCCAATATATCGATCTTTACGTCTCGACCATTTCGAGACTCCTCGTCATGTCCCCGATCTCATCCAGGACTCCGAACTCCTTCGGTACATCAAAACTCATAAACTCATAATATAACTATCATCAAAACCTTAAGCGTGCGGACCCTACGGGTTCGAGAACAATGTAGACATGACCGAGACACGTCTCCGGTCAATAACCAATAGCGGGACCTGGATGCCCATATTGGCTCCTACATATTCTACGAAGATCTTTATCGGTCAGACCACATAACAACATACGTTGTTCCCTTTGTCATCGGTATGTTACTTGCCCGAGATTCGATCATCGGTATCCAATACCTAGTTCAATCTCGTTACCGGCAAGTCCCTTTACTCGTTCCGTAATACATCATACCGCAACTAACTCATTAGTTGCAATGTTTGCAAGGCTTAAGTGATGTGCATTACCGAGAGGGCCCAGAGATACCTCTCCGACGATCGGAGTGACAAATCCTAATCTCGAAATACGTCAACCCAACATGTACCTTTGGAGACACCTGTAGAGCACCTTTATAATCACCCAGTTACGTTGTGACGTTTGGTAGCACACAAAGTGTTCCTCCGGCACACGGGAGTTACATAATCTCATAGTCATAGGAACATGTATAAGTCATGAAGAAAGCAATAGTAACATACTAAACGATCGGGTGCTAAGCTAATGGAATGGGTCATGTCAATCAGATCATTCAACTAATGATGTGATCCCGTTAATCAAATAACAACTCTTTGTCCATGGTTAGGAAACATAACCATCCTTGATTAACGAGCTAGTCAAGTAGAGGCATACTAGTGACACTCTGTTTGTCTATGTATTCACACATGTATTATGTTTCCGGTTAATACAATTCTAGCATGAATAATAAACATTTATCATGATATAAGGAAATAAGTAATAACTTTATTATTGCCTCTAGGGCATATTTCCTTCATCATCATCATTAACTTCCTCCCTAGTCGATGCAGGCACCTCAGGAACATTTTCTTGAGCTGTGCCACTCTCCGGTTCTAGAGGCAATACTTCATCAAGTTCTACTTTCCTCCCACTTACTTCTTTCGAGAGAAACTCTTTCTCTAGAAAGGATCCATTCTTGGCAACAAAGGTCTTGCCTTTGGATCTGAGGTAGAAGGTATACCCAATGGTTTCCTTAGGGTATCCTATGAAGACACATTTTTCCGATTTGGGTTCGAGATTTTTAGGTTGAAGTTTCTTGACATAAGCATCGCATCCCCAAACTTTTAGAAACGACAGCTTAGGTTTCTTCTCAAACCATAATTCATACGGTGTCGTCTCAACGGATTTCGATGGAGCCCTATTTAAAGTGAATGCGGCAGTCTCTAAAGCATAGCCCCAAAATGAGAGCGGTAGATCGGTAAGAGACATCGTAGATCACACCATATCCAATAGAGTGTGATTATGACGTTCGGACACACCATTATGCTGTGGTGTTCCAGGCGGCGTGAGTTGTGAAACTATTCCACATTTCCTTAAGTGCGTGCCAAATTCATGACTCAAATATTCTCCCCCATGATCTGATCGTAAGAACTTGATTTTCCTGTCACATTGATTCTCAACCTCACTCTGAAATTCCTTGAACTTTTCAAAGGTCTCAGACTTGTGTTTCATTAAGTAGACATACCCATATCTACTTAAGTCATCAGTGAGGGTGAGGACATAACGATAGCCACCGCGAGCCTCAACGCTCATTGGACCGCACACATCAGTATGTATGATTTCCATAAGTTGGTTGCTCGCTCCATTGTTCCGGAGAACGAAGTCTTGGTCATTTTGCCCATGAGGCATGGTTCGCACGTGTCAAATGATTCATAATCAAGAGACTCCAAAAGTCCATCTGCATGGAGTTTCTTCATGCGTTTGACACCAATGTGACCAAGGCGGCAGTGCCACAAGTATGTGGGACTATCATTATCAAACTTACATCTTTTGGTATTCACACTATGAATATGTGAAACATCACGTTCGAGATTAAATAAGAATAAACAATTGACCAGCGGGGCATGACCATAAAACATGTCTCTCATATAAATAGAACAACAATTATTCTCAGATTTAAATGAGTAGCCATCTCGCATTAAACGAGATCCAGATACAATGTTCATGCTCAAAGCTGGTACTAAATAACAATTATTGAGGTTTAAAAATAACCCCATAGGTAAATATAGAGGTAGCGTGCTGACGGCGATCACATCGACCTTGGAACCATTCCCGACGCGCATCGTCACCTCGTCCTTCGCCAGTCTCCGTTTATTCCGCAGTTCCTGTTTTGAGTTACAAATATGAGCAGCTGCACCGGTATCAAATACCCAGGAGCTACTACGAGCGCTGGTTAGGTACACATCAATAACATGTATATCACATATACCTTTGGTATTGCCGGCCTTCTTATCTGCTAAGTACTTGGGGCAGTTCCACTTCCAGTGACCGTTTTCCTTGCAATAAAAGCACTCAGTCTCAGGCTTGGGTCCATTCTTTGGCTTCTTCCTGGCAGCTTGCTTACCGGGCGCGGCAACTCCCTTGCCGTCCTTCTTGAAGTTCTTTTTACCCTTGCCTTTCTTGAACTTAGTGGTTTTATTCACCATCAACACTTGATGTTCCTTTTTGATTTTCACCTCCGCTGATTTCAACATTGAATATACCTCGGGAATGGTCTTTTCCATCCCCTGCATATTGAAGTTCATCACAAAGCTTTTGTAGCTAGGTGGGAGCGACTGAAGGATTCTGTCAACGACCGCATCATTCGGGAGATTAACTTCCAGCTGAGACAAGCGGTTGTGCAACCGAGACATTTTGAGTATGTGCTCGCTGACAGAACTGTTCTCCTCCATTTTACAACTGTAGAACTTGTCAGAGAATTCATATCTCTCGACCCGGGCATGAGCTTGGAAAACCATTTTCAGCTCTTGGAACATCTCATATGCTCCGTGTTGCTCAAAACGCTTTTGGAGCCCCGGTTCTAAGCTGTAAAGCATGCCGCACTGAACCAGGGAGTAATAATCACTACGCGTCTACCAAGCGTTCATAACGTCTTGTTCTGCAGGGAAAACAGGTGCTTCACCTAGCGGTGCATCAAGGACATATGCTTTCCTGGCAGCTATGAGGATAATCCTGAGGTTACGGACCCAGTCCGTGTAGTTGCTGCCATCGTCTTTCAGCTTGGTTTTCTCTAGGAACGCGTTGAAGTTGAGGGCAACATTAGCGTTGGCCATTTGATCTACAAGACATATTGCAAAGACTTTTTTTAGACTATGTTCATGATAATTAAGTTCATCTAATCAAATTATAAATGAACTCCCACTCAGATAGACATCCCTCTAGTCATCTAAGTGATACATGATCCGAGTCAACTAGGCCATGTCCGATCATCACGTGAGACGGACTAGTCATCATCGGTGAACATTTTCATGTTGATCGTATCTTCTATATGACTCATGTTTGACCTTTCGGTATTCCGTGTTCCGAGGCCATGTCTGTACATGCTAGGCTCGTCAAGTCAACCTAAGTGTATTGCGTGTGTAAATCTGGCTTACACCCGTTGTATTCGAACGTTAGAATCTATCACACCCGATCATCACGTGGTGCTTCGAAACAACGAACCTTCACAACGGTGCACAGTTAGGGGGAACACTTTCTTGAAATTATTGCGAGGGATCATCTTATTTAAGCTGCCGTCATTCTAAGCAAATAAGATGTAAAACATGATAAACATCACATGCAATCAAATAGTGACATGATATGGCCAATATCATTTTGCTCCTTTTGATCTCCATCTTCGGGGCGCCATGATCATCATCGTCACCGGCATGACACCATGATCTCCATCATCATGATCTCCATCATCATGATCTCCATCATCGTGTCTTCATGAAGTTGTCTCGTCATCTATTACTTCTACTACTATGGCTAACGGTTTAGCAATACAGTAAAGTAATTACATGACGTTTATGTTGACACGCAGGTCATAAATAAATTAAGACAACTCCTATGGCTCCTGACGGTTGTCATACTCATCGACATGCAAGTCATGATTCCTATTACAAGAACATGATCAATCTCATACATCACATATATCATTCGTCACATCCTTTTTGGCCATATCACATCACACGGCATATGCTGCAAAAACAAGTTAGATGTCCTCTAATTGTTGTTGCAAATTTTTTACGTGGCTGCTATAGGTTTCTTAGCAAGATTGTTTCTTACCTACGCCAAAATCACAACGTGATATGCCAATTTCTATTTATCCTTCATAAGGACCCTTTTCATCGAATCCGATCCGACTAAAGTGGGAGAGACAGACACCCGCTAGCCACCTTATGCAACTAGTGCATGTCAGTCGGTGGAACCTATCTCACGTAAGTGTACGTGTAAGGTCGGTCCGGGCCGCTTCATCCCACGATGCCGCCGAATCAAGATAAGACTAGTAACGGCAAGTAAATTGACAAAATCAACGCCCACAACAACTTGTGTTCTACTCGTGCATAGAAACTACGCATAGACCTAGCTCTGATGCCACTGTTGGGGATCGTTGCAGAAATTAAAATTTTCTACGCATCACCAAGATCAATCTATGGAGACATCTAGCAATGAGGGAGAGGGGAGTGCATCTACATACCCTTGTAGATCGCGAGCGGAAGCGTTCAAGAGAATGGGGTTGATGGAGTCGTACTCGTCGTGACCCAAATCACCGATGACCGAGCACGAACGGACGGCACCTCCGCGTTCAACACACGTACGGTTGGGGAAGACGTCTCCTCCTTGATCCAGCAAGGGAAGGAGAGGTTGATGGAGATCCAGCAGCACGACAGCGTGGTGGTGGAAGTAGCGGGATCCCGGTAGGGCTTCGCCAAGAGCAAGCGAGAGGGAGAGGTGTTACGGGGGAAGAGGGAGGCGCCAGGGGATTCGGTGCGCAGCCCTCCCTCCCCCCTCTTTATATAGGGGCCCTAGGGGGGGCGCCGGCCTCTAGAGATCCAATCTCAAGGGGGGCGGCGGACAAGGGGGGAAACTTGCCCCCCAAGTCTGGTGAGGCGCCCCCACCCCCAGGGTTTCCAACCCTAGGCGCAGGGGGAGGCCCATGGGGGCGCACCAGCCCACCAGGGGCTGGTTCCCTTCCCACTTCAGCCCATGGGGCCCTCCGGGATAGGTGGCCCCACCCGGTGGACCCCCGGGACCCTTCCGGTGGTCCCGGTACAATATCAGTGACTCCCGAAACTTTCCTGGTGGCCGAAACTGGACTTCCTATATACAAATCTTTACCTCCGGACCATTCCGGAACTCCTCGTGACGTCCGGGATATCATCCGGGACTCCGAACAACTTTCGGGTTACTGCATACTAATATCTCTACAACCCTAGCGTCACCGAACCTTAAGTGTGTAGACCCTACGGGTTCGGGAGACACACAGACATGACCGAGATGACTCTCCGGTCAATAACCAACAGCGGGATCTAGATACCCATGTTGGCTCCCACATGTTCCACGTTGATCTCATCGGATGAACCACGATGTCGAGGATTCAATCAATCCCATATTGAATTCCCTTTGTCTATCGGTATGATACTTGCCCGAGATTCGATCGTCGGTATCCCGATACCTCGTTCAATCTCGTTACCGGCAAGTCTCTTTACTAGTACTGTAATGCATGATCCCGTGATCAACCACTTGGTCACATTGAGCTCATTATGATGATGCATCACGGAGTAGGCCCAGAGATACCTCTCCGTCATACAGAGTGACAAATCCCAGTCTCGATTCCTGCCAACCCAATAGACACTTTCGGAGATACCTGTAGTGCACCTTTATAGTCACCCAGTTACGTTGTGATGTTTGGCACACCCAAAGTATTCCTACAGTATCCAGAAGTTGCACAATCTCATGGTCTAAGGAAATGATACTTGACATCAGAAAAGCTGTAGCAGACGAACTACATGATCTTGTGCTATGCTTAGGATTGGGTCTTGTCCATCACATCATTCTCCTAATGATGTGATCCCTTTATCAATGACATCTAATGTCCATAGTTAGGAAACCATGACTATCTGTTGATCAATGAGCTAGTCAACTAGAGGCTTACTAGGGACATGTTGTGGTCTATGTATTCACACATGTATTACGATATCCGGATAACACAATTATAGCATGAACAATAGACAATTACCATGAACAAGGAAATATAATAATAACCATTTTATTATTGCCTCTAGGGCATATTTCCAACATGAAGATGGTCTCTCTCAAACAACCCTGCAACCAAATAACAAAGAGTCTCTTGTGTCCCCAACACACCCAATACAATGGTAAATTGTATAGGTGCACTAGTTCGGCGAAGAGATGGTGATACAAGTGCAATATGGATGGTAGATAAAGGTTTTTGTAATCTGAAAATATAAAAACAGCAAGGTAACTAATGATAAAAGTGAGCGAAAACGGTATTGCAATGCGTTGAAACAAGGCCTAGGGTTCATACTTACACTAGTGCAAGTTCTCTCAGAAATAATAACATAATTGGATCATAGAAATATCCCTCAACATGCAACAAAGAGTTCCTCCAAAGCCACTAATGGCGGAGAACAAGCGAAGAGATTATGGTAGGGTACGAAACCACCTCAAAGTTATTCTTTCCGATCAATCCATTGGGCTATTCCTATAAGTGTCACAAACAGCCCTAGAGTTCATAGTAAAATAACACCTTAAGACACACATCAACCAAAACCCTAATGTCACCTAGATACTCCAATGTCACCTCAAGTATCCGTGGGTGTGATTATACGATATGCATCACACAATCTCAGATTCATCTATTCAACCAACACATAGAACCTCAAAGAGTGCCCCGAAGTTTCTACCGGAGAGTCAAGACGAAAACGTGTGCCAACCCCTATGCATAGGTTCATGGGCGGAACCTGCAAGTTGATCACCAAAACATACATCAAGTAAATCAATAGAATAACCCATTGTCACCACGGTTATCCCACGCAAGACATACATCAAGTGTTCTCAAATCCTTAAAGACTCAATCTGATAAGATAACTCAAAAAGGGAAACTCAATCCATTACAAGAGAGTAGAGGGGGAGAAACATCATAAGATCCAACTACAATAGCAAAGCTCGTGATACATCAAGATCGTATCACCTCAAGAACACGAGAGAGAGAGAGAGATCAAACACATAGCTACTGGTACATACCCTCAGCCCCGAGGGTGAACTACTCCCTCCTGATCATGGAGAACGCCGGGATGATGAAGATGGCCACCGGTGAGGATTCCCCCCTCCGACAGGGTGCCGGGACAGGGTCCCGATTGGTTTTTGGTGGCTACAGAGGCTTGCGGCGGCGGAACTCCCGATCTCTTCTGTTCCCCAAAGGTTTTAGGGTATATTGGTATATATAGGAGGAAGAAATACGTCAGGGGAGCCACAAGGGCCCCACGAGGGTGGATGGCGCGCCCCCTGCCTCGTGCCCTCCTCGTTGATCCCCTGACGTGCACTCCAAGTCTCCCGCATTGCTTTCTTTCCAAAAATAACTTTTCCGAAGGTTTCATTCCGTTTGGACTCCGTTTGATACACCTTTTTTGTGAAACACTGAAACAAGGGAAAAAACAGAAACTGGCACTGGGCTCTGGGTTAATAAGTTAGTCCCAAAAATAATATAAAAGTACATAGTAAAGCCCATTAAACATCCAAGATGGATAATATAATAGCATGAATACTTCATAAATTATAGATACGTTGGAGACGTATCAACATCCCTGAGGGAGTCCTGGATTAGGGGGTGTCCGGATAGCTGGACTATACCTTTGGCCGGACTCTTGGACTATGAAGATACAAGATTGAAGACTTCGTCCCGTGTCCGGATGGGACTTTCCTTGGCGTGGAAGGCAAGCTTGGCGATACGGATGTGTAGATCTCCTCGCATTGTAACCGACTTTGTGTAACCCTAGCCCTTTTTGGTGTCTATATAAATCGGAGGGTTTTAGTCTGTAGGACGAACAACAATCATACCATAGGCTAGCTTCTAGGGTTTAGCCTCTCTGATCTCGTGGTAGATCTACTCTTGTACTACCCATATCATCAATATTAATCAAGCAGGAGTAGGGTTTTACCTCCATCGAGAGGGACCGAACCTGGGTAAAAACATTGTGTCCCTTGTCTCCTATTACCATCCGCCTAGTCGCACAGTTTGGGACCCCCTACCCGAGATCCGCCGATTTTGACACCGACATTGGTGCTTTCATTGAGAGTTCCTCTGTGTCGTCGTCTTTAGGCCCGATGGCTCCTCCGATCATCAACAACGATGCGGTCCAGGGTGAGACTTTTCTCCCCGGACAGATCTTCATACTCGGCGGCTTTGCACTTCGGGCCAATTCGCTTGGCCATCTGGAGCAGATCGAAAGCTACGCCCCTGGCCATCAGGTCAGATTTGGAAGTTTGAATTACACGGCCGACATCCGTGGGGACTTGATCTTCGACGGATTTGAACCACAGCCGGGCGCGCCGCACTGTCACGACGGGATGATTTAGCTCTGCCGCCGAACAGTGCCCTGGAGGCCGCATCCGCTCCGACCCTTAGCTTGGAGCCGACTGCACCGATCGAGGACGGGTGGCTAGACCCCGTCCCGGGGGCTGCAGTCTCGACGGCGATCGAGCCGAACACTAGCCTTATCCTCTGCGAAGCTCGTGATTCCAAGGCGCCAGACTCTCCTCCGGACTCCGAGCCATCCGCGCCCCCGCCTATCGAATCCGATTGGGCGCCGATCATGGAATTCACCGTGGCGGATATCTTTCAGCACTCGCCCTTCGGCGACATTCTGAATTCACTAAGGTCTCTCTCTTTGTCAGGAGAGTCCTGGCCGGATTATGACCGACAGGATTGGGATGCAGACGACGAAGAAATTCGACGCCCACCCACCACCCACTTCGTAGCCACTGTCGATGATTTAACCGACATGCTAGACTTTGACTCCGAAGACATCGACGGTATGGACGATGATGTAGGAGACGAACAGGAACCAGCGCCTATAGGGCATTGGACAACCACCTCATCTCGCGATGTATGCATGGTCGACACACCTAAAGGAAGCGACGACGAGGAACAAAGGGACACAACGAGGGATCGTTCCCTCGAAAAGCAGTCAAAGCGGCGATGTAAGCGCCGCTCCAAGCCCCGCCTCAATAGAGACAACAGCCATACAGACCCAGCCATAGAGCAGGGCGAGCCGGCGGACAATGAACATGCCTTTGAGCAACCGTCCGAACAGGGCAACTTGGATAAACAAACCGAACAACCCGTCCCCGGCGAAGATAACAGTCCGGACAACCTCACGCCGGACAAGTTACTGGAGCAGAAGAACCTCCACAAAAGGCTCGTCGCCACTGCGCATAGCCGAAAAAAGCAGAAGCGGAAGCTCAAAACAGCGGAAGATGCACTCAGAATTAGATGGAGCAAAGTACTCAACACCGTAGACAAATACGGCGGCAGTCGCCACACAAAAAGCTACCCGAAGCGAAAGCTACTGCCTGAATTTGATGAGGAGGCCTTAGAGCCTCCGCAATCAAAAAATAAGGAAGCCACCCGGTCGGATAGACGACCCCATGGCCAACATAGAGCGGCAAGCGGCGCCGCACACAAGCCGGCACGCGATCCACCCAAGGATTTGCATCAAAAAGATGGCCTAGCCAGATCCATCTACGGGCCAAGAAAGCAAGCTCTAGTAAGCAATGCAACGCAACAAGTATCTGAACATCACGACACACCCAAATACAGGGGTGCCGCACACCCCCTATGTTTCACCGATGAGGTGCTGGACCATGAATTTCCAGCGGGATGCAAGCCCGTAAACATAGAGGCGTACGACGGAACAACAGACCTTGGAGTCTAGATTGAGGATTATATCCTCCACATACACATGGCCAGAGGAGATGACCTCCACGCCATAAAATACTTACCCCTCAAGCTCAAAGGGCCAGCCCGGCATTGGCTTAAAGGCCTTCCCGAAAACACCATTGGAAGTTGGGAAGAGCTCGAGGATGCTTTTCGGGCAAATTTTCAAGGGACCTATGTCCGCCCTCCGGATGCAGACGATTTAAGTCATATAACTCAACAGCCCGGAGAGTCAGCCCGGAAATTCTGGAACAGATTTCTTACTAAAAAGAACCAGATAGTCGACTGTCCGGACGCCAAAGCCTTAGCAGCTTTCAAACACAGCGTTCGAGACGAATGGCTCGCCAGACACCTCGGCCAAGAAAAGCCAAGAACAATGGCCGCATTAACAAGTCTCATGACCCGCTTTTGCGCGGGAGAGGATAGCTGGTTGGCAAGATGCAGCACCAGCGATCCAAGTACATCCGAAGTCAGGGATGGAAATGGGAAACCGCGACGCAGCAAGGACCAGCGCCGGAATAAGGGAAACAGCCCTAAGAGCATGGCAGTCAACGCCAGATTCAAAAGCTCGCGGCAGAATCAGAAAAAGCTGCCCCTAAAGGATAACAGGGACGAGCTATCTAACCTAAACAAAATCTTGGACAAGATATGTCAAATCCATAGTACTCCCGGGAAGCCTGCAAACCATACCCACAGAGATTGTTGGGTCTTCAAGCAATCCGGCAAACTTAACGCCGAGCACAAGGGGCTCGACACACCAAGTGAGGACGATGACGAACCCGACAAGCAGAGCACCAGGAAACAAAAGAATTTTCCACAAGAGGTTAAAACAGTAAACTTACTTCACGTGACAAAAGGGAAAAATAGAGTGGCGCCTATAGAGATACGCGCCATGCGGCCTATCACCAAGGAGCTTTGCCACTGGTTGTCAAAACCGATCACCTTCGACCATCAGGATTACTCTAGAAGTATCCGGCATGCAGACTGTGCTGCCTTGGTGTTAGACCCGATAATTGATGGACTCCACTTTACACGAGTCCTGATGGACGGCGACAGTAGTTTAAACCTGATATATCAGGACACAGTCCGCAAAATGGGGATGGACCCAACAAAAATTCGCCATAGCAACACTTCCTTTCAAGGAGTAATGCCAGGCCCGGATGCCCATTGTACGGGTTCTCTCCGGCTAGAAGTTGTGTTCGGCTCCCTCGATAACTTCCGCCGCGAAAAGCTAACCTTCCACATCGCCCCATTTTCAAGTAGCTATCAAGCACTACTGGGACGCGAAGCTTTCGCCCGCTTTAACGCAATACCGCATTATGCATCTCTTACGCTTAAGATGCCCGGTCCACGAGGCATCATCTCACTAAAGGGAAATATCGAGTGTTCCTCGAGCACGGAAGAATATGCGGCTGCTTTGACAGCCACACACTAAAACGACTTCACCAATCAAAGCGCCTAAACGGGTCGTTAAGACCACGGACATGGCTAGACGAGTTCGGTGTAAACATACAATTGATAAAGGCTTAATAGCCGTATACCCCTGTACTAGGGGCTCCGCGCATGTAAAACAAGAGATAATAAAGCTCAATTTACCCATTTTGAATTATACTTTGTTTATTTAGTACAATATACATCTCGCACGATCTTTTTCAACTAAAGTTCCTCTCTTTTACAGATGAACACTGTGCTACACCTGTCCAGGATACGGCACAGCGGAGACACAGGCGCAGACGTGCAGCAGGGACCCGTTCCAAGGATTCTTTTTAGATTAAGACCATGCGTAAACCTTTTTCACTGTCTCTTGTTGATACACATCCCCCGGTTTCTTGGTATAACCGAGGAGGAGGCTGGCGTCTTGGCATGTGGCCACGTCAGAACTTTGCGCGTACCCGGACACAAGGGGCTTACTACCAAGGGCGTTGTTCAGCCCATTTTCATAAATACTGAATACCTTAGGGAGTGTTCGGCGTCGCGAGTTTGGCCTTATATGCATCAGCTCCGAATCATGTTTTGGTCAAATGTTGGGTTTGCCTGGCTCCTATGTTGTGCTGCCTTACGTTCCGCTCTATCGGCTAAGGCGGCACTAGGAGAACTACTGCGATTGTGCCCCGGTTCGGCCAGGCGAGCACCTCAGTAGAGAAAGCTAAAAACTGACTGTCATGATATAGCGTGAGACTGGTCAACCACTCGATGACCTACCGGAATCTTTAGGATTCCTCCGCATTAACGAAGGGCCGTTTCTCGGCCAGGCACACACGCGCCCCGAGTTCGGGCGAGCGCAGGCGCCACCAGGGGCTATATAGTAGCCTCACTGTCAAACTAGTATGGATAAGTGAAAGTGATAAAGCATTATAGTCCGATTGCCTAGTTCGCTGCGCTATCACCTCTGTGGACCAAGACGTTGGATCAAGTGTGAAAATGCGCCTTCTGCGAACACCCCCGCATTATATGCGTGGGGGCTGAAGCCGACGACTGCCATCTTTCAGATTATATATACATATATCTTAACGGCCGCACAGGAGGCATTATAATACTTGCAGGCACAAGTATAAAAAGCTTCTACAATTTATCAAAATATTGTCTTACAATGATACATGTTATTCGAACATAATATCCTTCGAGCACTGTGTCTCTATTAAACGAGCGCCCTGCAGAACTTCCTGAAAATAGTGCTCGGCAGGTACTCGGCTTCCGTCCGAGTCTTGGGATGCAACAGCGGTGGCCTCCATCTCCGCCCAGTATGTCTTGACACGGGCAAGAGCCATCCGCGCACCCTCTATGCATGCTGACCTCTTCATGTCATTGATATGCGGCACCGCACCAAGGAACTGCTGCACCAAGCTAAAATAACTTTTCGGCTCTGGCCTTTCCGGCCACAGATGACTCACGACATACTTCATGGCGAGTCCGGATAACCTAGTCAACTCGGCCCATTTGGCCAAACGATCGGCTAATGGAAGTGGACGCTCTGGATTGTGGAACTGTGACCAGAAGAGCTTTTCCACTTCGCGATCTTCTTGATCTCGGAAGTGTTCGGCCGCGTCCGCGGCACTCGCCGCCAAATCCAGATAAGTGTCCGTCGTACTCCACATCCGGTCCAACGGAGCATGTTTAGGATCCCCGAACTTCCTCCGCAGCATAAAGGGCTTTCCAGCCGTGATATCTCTGGCCTGATGTAGCTCCTCCTTCATTGCTCTCATCGCAGAACGAGCATCCTTGGCCTCTGTAGTGGCCTTCTCCAGGTCCGTCCGTTCCGCCCGATCTTTTTCAAGAAGCTTGCAACGGTCAGCATCGCTCTTCAACTTTACAGCCATCTCGGCTATTTCCTTCTTGCTTCGGAAGTGAGCAGCCTGTTCGGCTTTCAGCTCTTCAATTGCCTTTACGGCAGCCGCATCACTTTTCCTGGCCTGCTCCTTGGCTCGGGCGAGTTCCGCCCGAAGGTTCTCCATGGCGGCGGCACCATCTACATCAAACGCACATGTTGAAAGATACTGGCATCAAGCTCCTCTTACCAGGTGCCTCCGGAGAAATTACATACCTTTTGCCTCGTCAAGCCGCTTGTTGACAAGCGTGATGTCGGCATCTGCCACGTCAAGTTGCCGCTTTAGCTCGGCAAATTCATCAGTCCGGCTGGCCACCGGACACTTTGCCGCCTACATAGGAAGGCGGCATATTATACCTGGGATTATGATCCTCTGCGCGCCATCACTTTTGAAAATGCACAGAGTCTCAGGGGCTACTATCTACATAGGGCACATCTTATTTATGCGAAACTGTCAAAAGGGTACATTACTTCGCGTACCTCAAAACCTGTCAGTAAACTCCTGATGGCCTCGTGCAATCTGCTCTCCGTGGATGAAATCCTTTCAATCACCGTACCCATCAACGTACGGTGCTCCTCTAAGATAGATGCTCGCCCTAGCAGATCCTTCAGTTCCTCCGACCGTGCACCAGGCGGTGCCGGACTCATCCGATGCCCCTTTTCGAAGGCCGGACACGGAGGGCTTTGGGGGGCCATATGACTGCCTTCCGGCCCCGCCGGATTCACAGAAACCCTCCGTGACGATACCTCAGGGTCGCCTTCCTCGTAAGGCGGTACGGCAGGGGGAGGCGTTCCGCTCTCCATCATCTCTGGAAGAAGATCCCCTGAAGACGAGCTCTGCTGAGAAGGGCTAAGGTCCGAACTACAAGGTAAATTTGCGGTCACTTTCCTCAGAAATAGAGCAAGGATTTCTCTCATTTCTTAAAAAAGAAAAACCCCTCTCTACTTACGGCTCGGTGGAGGGCTGATCCCCTTGAGGGCATAATTCGGCCGAAGTATCCCCCGGCACAGGACCCTCTGACGAAGATTTCTTCCCCCGCTTTGAGGCCATGGTCTCCGGGTCTTCAGAGGCAGTCCTCTTCTTCCCCTGAGGAGAGGAATTTTCGATTCCTCCCTTCCGGACAACCTCCTTCGAGGAGGCATTAGCTTCCTTGTCCCCCCTCGTTTTCTTCCGAAGGCACAACCTCCAGCATCCTGGTTAACAGGGGATCCGGCGTCGTCTCGGGGAGGGGGGCCGGACACCTAATTAGCTTTGCTTTCGCAATCCACTCCTGTTTTAAGGACATCTCTTTTAAGGGCAATGTTATGATAGATATATGGATAGCGTGTCCGGGCATAGGGCTACTTACTTGAGTATCCGGATGATTGCAGCTCAGACCTGCGTCCTCGGTCGAGTCCGGACACACTGCTTGTGATCCGAAGAACAATTTGTACATCTCCACGGGCGTCACGCCCATAAAATGTTGGAGAGCTCGTGGTCCCTCCGGATTGAACTCCCACAGGCGGAGGGGGCGACGTTTGCAGGGTAGGGTTCGGCGAATCAACATGACCCGCGTCACCACGACCAGACTGATGTCTCTTTCCAGAAGATCACGGATGCGGCCCTGCAACAGGGGCACGTCCTTTTCCGGCCCCTCAGTCCAGCCCCTTATTGACCCATGACACTAGTCGGGGCGGGGGACCCGAGCGGAAAGCAGGCAGTGCCACCCACTTGGTACCCCTGGGAGCTATGATATAAAACCACTCCCGTTGCCATAAGCTGGGCTCCTCTTGAAAGGAGCCCTCGGGCCATGGAGCGTCAACATGCTTGCTTATAACAGCACCTCCGCACTCCGCGTGCTGTCCCTCGATCATCTTCGGCTCTACTTTGAAGGTCTTGAGCCATAGTCCGAAGTGAGGAGTAATACGGAGGAAGGCTTCACACACGACGATGAATGATGAAATGTGGAGGATGGACTCCGGAGCTAAGTCATGAAATTCCAGCCCATAATAGAACATGAGCCCCCTCACGAAGGGATCCGTCGCAAAGCCTAGCCCTCGGAGGAAGTGAGATACGAACACCATGCTCTCGCCAGGCTTAGGAGTGGGAATGACCTGCGCTTGGGCAGGCAGCCTATGCGAGATTTCGCCGGTCAAAAACCTGGCCTCTCTTAGCTTTAGCACGTCTTCCTCCGTGACGGAGGAAGGCATCCATCGGCCTCGAAGGTCGGAACCGGACATCGTCGAAGGTCCGAAGGGCCTGAAATCTGGGGCCTTGGGTGTTGGAACTCGAGGCGAAGGGCGAATTCGATTGGGATCAAAAGAAAGGAGTAAGGCCTTGGTCTCTTTATAAGAGGTTGAATACCAAGAGCCCTCCCTGTGACCATTTGGGACTCGCTTTTGATCGAGGAGATATACCAACGGGCACGGTTGGGTTACCCACGCCCGTATTGATGAGAATCCCGGAATAAGGGGACACGATCTCTGCTTTGACAAGACATGCCAAGGAAACCGCCTCGCTAAACGCGCTAAGGTGGGACAGTAAAACGATTCGAATAAAGGCTTGGCTGTGGTGTGATGTCACGCTACGGAATAGTCAGCAAATTAGATTTGTGCAATTATTATTCTCTCTACGGCAGTATGTGGAACTTATTTTGCAGAGCCAGACACTATCCTTGTGTTCAAAATCTTCTATGAAGTATTCGGAGGAGGAACCCGCCTTGCAATGCCGAAGACAATCTGCGCGCCGGACTCGTCGTCATTGAAGCCTGGTTCAGGGGCTATTGAGGGAGTCCTGGATTAGGGGGTGTCCGGATAGCCGGACTATACCTTTGGACGGACTCTTGGACTATGAAGATACAAGATTGAAGACTTCGTCCCGTGTCCGGATGGGACTTTCCTTGGCGTGGAAGGCAAGCTTGGCGATACGGTTGTGTAGATCTCCTCCCATTGTAACCGACTCTGTGTAACCCTAGCCCTTTCCGGTGTCTATATAAACCGGAGGGTTTTAGTCCATAGGACGAACAACAATCATACCATAAGCTAGCTTCTAAGGTTTAGCCTCTCTGATCTCGTGGTAGATCTACTCTTGTACTACCCATATCATCAATATTAATCAAGTGGGAGTAGGTTTTTACCTCCATCGAGAGGGCCCGAACCTGGGCAAAAACATTGTGTCCCTTGTCTCCTGTTACCATCCGCCTAGACGCATAGTTTGGGACCCCCTACCCAAGATCCGCCGGTTTTGACACCGACAATCTCCAAGCTTAATTCCTGCTCGTCCTCGAGTAGGTAAATGATAAAAGAAATAATTTATGAAGTGTGAATGCTAGCTGGTGCACAAGTTTGATCAATGATAATTTCAATCACCTTTTCTAGCATCCTTATATGTCATAACAGTAGCTCAACTCATAGAACTTTTCATGATCAAGTAACAAACTATTCACATGTTAAAGTATAGATCATAAACTTTCTTGAAAACTAACAAACCATGTTATTAGTCATGAAACAATTACAATTCATCTTATTTTCAGGAAGGGTCTATGTCAGAGGTTTGATTCAGCAAACTTCACATACTCAACTATCTTTTAATCTTCCATGATTGCTACCACTCAAATCATATTTTTAGAACAAATAGCATCCATCGAACACAAAGAAAGATAGGGGCTTAATGTTTCGCCTCCCAACTCATTTATCATATAGATAATTGTCAACAATAATAATTCATGATCAAATATATTTGAATGGCCATATATGCTCAAATCTTTCCATCACATGATGCTTGCCAACTAAAGAGTAGGTTGGAATGAGAAGGAATACTACTGACTCTTGCATAAAAGTAAAAGATAGGCCCTTCGCAGAGGGAAGCAGGGATTTGCAGAGGTGCCAGAGCTCGAAGCAAAAATGGAGATGAAAATAATTTTGAGAGGTATGATTTCATTGTAAACACAACGACCAAGAGTTCCCAATATCTTCCATACTACATACATTATAGGCGGTTCCCAAACAGAAAGGTAAAGATTTTTACTCCCCCTCCACCAACAATCATCAATCCATGGCTTGCCCGAAACAACGGGTGCCTCCAACTAACATCAATCCTGGGGGAGTTTTGTTTGCAATTATTTTTGATTTGATTTCGATCTTTTGATCATGGGACTGGGTATCCTAGTTACCAGCCATTTGCTCGTGAATGATGGGTGGAGTCCACTCATCGTGAGAATAACCCACCTAGCATGGAAGATACTGCTAGCCCCTAGTCGCTACATGAGCGATTCGGGCATACAAAACATATTATTATTTGGAGGTTTAGAGTTTGGCACATGCAAATTTACTTGGAACGGCAGGTAAATACCGCATATAGGTAGATATGGTGGACACTCATCGAATAAACTTGGTTCAAGGAATTTGGATGCACAAGCAGTATTCCCGCTTAGTACAGATATTTTGGCTAGCAAAGGATTCTTAATAGCAAGCACCACATGTTAGATGATCCATAACAATATAACTTCTATACAAATATACCCAAGCATAACTCATTATGTTGTCTTCCTTGTCCAACTTCAACTAGTTTGCTCAGGTTTGAAAATAATTAATGGAGCTCACAATCATAGAAGATGTCCAAGATAGTATTATATGTGAAATCTCTCTTCCTTCAATATTCTTTCATGAATTGTTCAAGTGACCAATACAATGTTTGCTAACCTTAAATAAATTTACCACCTCTACTTCTTATATGTGAAGTCATTACTCAACCATGGGAAAGGCATATGAAACATATATAATTTCAGATTTATGACATTCAAATCATTCAACCATTTACTCATAGGATATAAGTGAAGCACACGAGTAAATGACAAACTACTCCAAAAAGATATGAGTGAAGATCAATGAGTAGTTAAATAATTATGTAGCTAAGGCTGTCTCTCATTTAAGAATTTCAGATCTTGGTATTTTATTCAAATAGCAAGCAAATCTAAAGAAAATAAAATGACACTCCAAGCAAAACACATATCATGTGGTGAATAAAAATATAGCTCCAAGTAAAGTTACCGATGAACGAAGACTAAAGAGGGGATGCCTTCCGGGGCATCCCCAAGCTTAGGCTCTTGGTTGTCCTTGAATATTACCTTGGGGTGCCTTAGGCATCCCCAAGCTTAGGCTCTTGCCACTCCTTATTCCATAGTCCATCGAATCTTTACCCAAAACTTGAAAACTTCACAACACAAAACTCAACAGAAAACTCGTGAGCTCCGTTAGCGAAAGAAAACAAAACACCACTTCAAGCTACTGTAATGAACTCATTCTTTATTTATATTGGTGTTAAACCTACTGTATTCCAACTTCTCTATGGTTTATAAACTATTTTACTGGCCATAGATTCATCAAAATAAGCAAACAACACACGAAAAACAGAATCTGTCAAAAACAGAACTGTCTGTAGTAATCTGTAACTAACGCAAACTTCTGAAACTCAAAAAATTCTAAAATAAATTGGTGGACCTGAGGAATTTGTCTAGTAATAATATTCAAAAATAATCAACTAAATATCACTCTCCATTAAAAAGTTTTATCTAATCTCATGAGCGCTAAGGTTTCTGTTTTTTTACAGCATGATCATAAAGACTTCACCCAAGTTTTCCCAAAGGTTCTACTTGGCACAAACACTAATTAAAACATAAAACCTCATCTTAACAGAAGCTAGATGGATTATTTATTACTAAATAGAACCAAAAAGCAAGAAACAAAAATAAAATTGGGTTGCCTCCCAACAAGCGCTATCGTTTAATGCCCCTAGCTAGGCATGATGATTTCAATGATGCTCACATAAAACATAAGAATTGAAACATAAAGAGAGCATCATGAAGAATATGACTAGCACATTTAAGTCTAACCCACTTCCTATGCATAGGGATTTTGTGAGCAAACAACCTATGGGAACAACAATCAACTAGCATAGGAAGGCAAAACAAGCATAACTTCAAAACTTTAAGCACATAGAGAGGAAACTTGATATTATTGCAATTCCTACAAGCATATATTCCTCCCTCATAATAATTTTCAGTAGCATAATGAATAAATTAAACAATATAACCAGCACCTAAAGCATTATTTTCATGATTTACTTGCATAGAAAATTTACTACTCTCCACATAAGCAAAATTCTTCTCATTCGGAATAGTGAGAGTATCATAAGAGACTCGAATACTATAAATTGTTTCCACATTAAATGAATAATGTTCAGAAAAAGGGTAATCATAATCATGACAAGTTTTATAAATATAATCATCACTACTCTTTTTAGCATAAGTTTCATCACAATAATCATCATAAGTAGCAACTTTGTTCTCATCATAATCAATTGAAACCTCTTCCGAAATAGTGGATTCATCACTAAATAAAGTCATGACCTCTCCAAATCCACTTTCATAATTATCACAATAAGATTCAACATCCTCCAAAATAGTGGGATCACTACTTCCTAAAGTTGACACTCTTCCAAACCCACTTTCATCAATATAATCATCATAGGTAGAAGGCATGCTATCATCATAACAATTTTGCATACCAAAACTTGGGAGACTAAAATATCATCTTCATTAAACGTAGCATCCCCAAGCTTGGGACAAACATTAATTTCAGAAAATATATTCTCAAAAACATCATCTTCATCAAACATAGCATCCCCAAGCTTGGGCCTTTTCATATCATAAGCATAATCACTCTCATCATTAATAGTATGGATAGCACCAATAGTATAGCAATTATCATCATCACGATGAGTAATAGGAGCAACATCATTTGGGGGAGATACCTTTCTACCTTTGCTTCTCTGTCTTTTCTTTTTCTTCTTCACATCATGTGTGTGTTTAACCCTCTTTTTTGAGCTCCTTATTGATGAGATTGGTTGAATAGAAGGCTCCTCCTCGTTACCAGATTCATCATAAGAAATAATAGGAGGGTATTGGGGAGTTTCTTCCCTTTCATTAGTATTCTCTTCATCTTCTATTTCTTTTCTTTTCTTTATGTAATTGGCAATATAAGGATTTTCAATGCAATTCACCGTATAATACATATAAATTTCCTCTAGATCAAATTCAAGAAGTTTATAACGGGCAAATTCTGGAAGATAATTAGTCATACATTTCATTTCTTTGTAGCCCATAAGCAAACTAAGTTCATTATAATGTGCAAGGGAAATCAAGTCATCACAATTTTTGGACACGATTAGATCATGAAACAATTTGCATCGGATAGTTAAATGACCCCGTTCATTGCAAAGTTCACAAGTACGGCCAAGAAAATTTAAACTCTCAGCACAAACATCTAGCCTTTCTTGCAACAATTTAGTTTCTAAATGCTTATGCCTCTTACAATATCTATATTCTCTACTTAGTGTGTACTTGCAAACCCAATGCACTCCAGAAAAGTCAACATGCTTATAAGAGACATTTTCATCATGACTAGTGCAATCATCATTAGTACTATGGATATTCAAGGAGTTCATACTAACAACATTGCAATCATGTTCATCATACAAAGATTTAGTGCCAAACATTTTAATGCATTCTTCTTCTAACACTTTGGCACAATTTTCCTTTCCATCATACTCACGAAAGATATTAAAAAGATGAAGCGTATGAGGTAAACTCAATTCCATTTTTTTATAGTTTTCTTTTATAAAATAAACTAGTGCTAAAACAAGAAACAAAAAGATTCGATTGCAAGATCTAAAGATATACCTTCAAGCACTAACCTCCCCGGCAACGGCGCCAGAAAAGAGCTTGATGTCTACTACGCAACCTTCTTCTTGTAGACGTTGTTGGGCCTCCAAGTGCAGAGGTTTGTAGGACAGTAGCAAATTTCCCTCAAGTGGATGACCTAAGGTTTATCAATCCGTGGGAGGCGTAGGTTGAAGATGGTCTCTCTCAAACAACCCTGCAACAAAATAACAAAGAGTCTCTTGTGTCCCCAACACACCCAATACAATGGTAAATTGTATAGGTGCACTAGTTCGGCGAAGAGATGGTGAAACAAGGCCTAGGGTTCATACTTTCACTAGTGCAAGTTCTCTCAACAATAATAACATAATTGGATCATATAAATATCCCTCAACATGCAACAAAGAGTCACTCCAAAGCCACTAATAGCGGAGAACAAACGAAGAGATTATGGTAGGGTATGAAACCACCTCAAAGTTATTCTTTCCGATCAATCCATTGGGCTATTCCTATAAGTGTCACAAACAGCCCTAGAGTTCGTAGTAAAATAACACCTTAAGACACACATCAACCAAAACCCTAATGTCACCTAGATACTCCAGTGTCACCTCAAGTATCCGTGGGTATGATTATACGATATGCATCACACAATCTCAGATTCATCTATTCCACCAACACATAGAACCTCAAAGAGTGCGCCAAAGTTTCTACCGGAGAGTCAAGACGAAAACGTGTGCCAACCCCTATGCATAGGTTCATGGGCAGAACCCGCAAGTTGATCACCAAAACATACATCAAGTAAATCAATAGAATAACCCATTGTCACCATGGTTATCCCACGCAAGACATACATCAAGTGTTCTCAAATCCTTAAAGACTCAATCCGATAAGATAACTCAAAAAGGGAAACTCAATCCATTACAAGAGAGTAGAGGGGGAGAAACATCATAAGATCCAACTACAATAGCAAAGCTCGCGATACATCAAGATCGTATCACCTCAAGAACACGAGAGAGAGAGAGAGATCAAACACATAGCTACTGGTACATACCCTCAGCCCCGAGGGTGAACTACTCCCTCCTCGTCATGGAGAACGCCGGGATGATGAAGATGGCCACCGGTGAGGGTTTCCCCCTCCGGCTGGGTGTCGGGACAGGGTCCCGATTGGTTTTTGGTGGCTATAGAGGCTTGCGGCGGCGGAACTCCCGATCTCTTCTGTTCCCCGAAGGTTTTAGGGTATATTGGTATATATAGGAGGAAGAAATACATCAGGGGAGCCACGAGGGTGGAGGGCGCGCCCAGGGGGGTGGGCGCGCCCCCCTGCCTCGTGCCCTCCTTATTGATCCCCTAACGTGCACTCCAAGTCTCCCGTATTGCTTTCTTTCCAAAAATAACTTTTCCGAAGGTTTCATTCCGTTTGGACTCCGTTTGATACTCCTTTTCTGCGAAACACTGAAGCAAGGGAAAAAAATAGAAACTGGCACTGGGCTCTGGGTTAATAAGTTAGTCCCAAAAATATAATAAGTTAGTAAAGCCCATTAAATATCCAAGATGGATAATATAATAGCATGAATACTTCATAAATTATAGATATGTTGGAGACGTATCAATTACCAGAGGAGTATGAACCTTGGAAAACTTTGCGGTTCACACATATTAAGGAAGGCATAGGTTCAACCCATCGGGGCATCTAAGAAACATATATCACAAGCTTCAAGAGTAAATATCACCAGCTCGAGAGCAGAGCATGGTTGGCCAAAACAGAGAATAGGATTTATCAATGGCATTATGTATCAGGGAAAGAACTTCTCGAGGTTTTTGTATACAATGAACACTGTCGGATGGTAATTCAACAAATGACCTGAAGGTCCGTAATGGAGCTGATGTGAGTATCGCCACACAACCAGCAAAATAAACAATGCAAAGGCATTGGACTATAGAAACAACTGACTAATTCAAAGCTCCAATGCAAATGAATTATGATTTCCAATTCAAGGGATCAGAAGCAAACGCTCTGATTAATCATGGATAAGTTGAGTAGGCTTAGGGGGGGTACAATCGACGGCAAATTGATTTTTCGAGAACCAGCTCATGCCCGGAGTGACGTCTGAGCCGAAGGGAAGAATTCTAATTGCTTGATGATTGCGAGCATTCGCAAGCATATCGAATTAATGTACTCAAAATACATGACAAAGGGTGCCAATAAGATTACTAGACTTATGGGATTAGCCATAATGCAAGTAGGCGAGGATTTCAAGAACAATAGTCTGTTGAGGATTTTTGGAAGATCAAATGGTATTTCGAAGACCTTTTTGAAATACACGAATCAACTGGGGATGAGCGGATACTCGATAAGTGCGGGAGATTATCCGTAGGGGTATTCAGGTGGCAAAGAACTGCAAGGCAGTAGGCACAAGGTGTTCTCGGAACAATAGAGAGAATCTTGGGGTATCTTCTAATAACAAGATCAACTGGGGTAAAATTAAGAATGACAGGTGTATGTATTCATCCATAGGGATATTTTGGTGGTAGGGAATTGCAAATGCGATGAACACAAGTTCTCGTGATAACATCGGAGAGTATCCTCGGGGTCTTCTAATGAATCAGGCCATCATCTGGAATAAAGGGGCTCTTCGGGAGGAAGTAGTTACGAGATCCTAGTTTTAGAGTTAGCAAAGTCATTTAACCCAAATAGAAGAGAGATCAGAGTCCTAGAATATAGATGAGGAATAAAAGATCCTAATACCACCCAATGGCGACGTGAGCCCGTAAGACACACAGCCATGTTAGTAAAAGTTTTGTAATGACTAGACTCGACTTCGGCCAAGGAGTATGGAAGGGGGATTCCTACAGGCAGTCGGCTCTGATACCAACTTGTGACGCCCCCGATTCAATCGTACACTAATCATGCACGCAAACATGTACGATCAAGATCAGGGACTCACGGGAAGATATCACAACACAACTCTAAAAACATAAATAAGTCATACAAGCATCACAATACAAACCAGATGCCTCGAGGGCTCGAATACAAGTGCTCTATCATAGACGAGTCAGCGGAAGCAACAATATCTGAGTACAGACATAAGTAAACAAGTTTGCCTTAAAAAGGCTAGCACAAACTGGGATACAGATCGAAAGAAATGCAGGCCTCCTGCCTGGGATCCTCCTAAACTACTCCTGGTCGTTGGCAGCAGCCGACACGTAGTAGTAGGAACCTCCAGTGTAGTAGGAGTCGTCGTCGATGGTGGCGTCTGGCTCCTGGGCTCCGGCATCTGGTTGCGACAACCAGGTAGAAGGGAAAGGGGGAAATGAGGAAGAAAAGAAACCGTGAGTACTCATCCAAAGTACTCGCAAGCAAGGAGCTACACTACATATGCATGGGTATATGTGTAAAGGGCCATATCGGTGGACTAAACTACAGAATGCCAGAATAAGAGGGGGATAGCTAATCCTGTCGAAGACTACGCTTCTGGCCACCTCCATCTTGCAGCATGTAGGAGAAAGTAGATGGCAAGTTCACCAAGTAGCATCGCATAGCATAATCCTACCCGGCGATCCCCTCCTCGTCGCCCTGTTAGAGAGCGATCACCGGGTTGTATCTGGCACTTGGAAGGGTGTGTTTTTTTAAGTATCCAGTTCTAGTTGTCATAAGGTCAAGGTACAACTCCAAGTCATCCTGTTACCGAAGATCACGGCTATTCGAATAGATAAACTTCCCTGCAGGGGTGCACCACATTTCCCAACACGCTCGATCCCATTTGGCCGGACACACTTTCCTGGGTCATGCCCGGCCTCGGAAGATCAACACGTCGCAACCCCACCTAGGCACAACAGAGAGGTCAGCACGCCGGTCTAAATCCTATGGCGCAGGGGTCGGGGCCCATCGCCCATTGCACACCTGCACGTTGCGAGGGCGGTCGGAAGCAGACCTAGCCTAGCAGGCGTTCCAGTCCAATCCGGCGCGCGCCGCTGAGTCGCTGATGTCACGAAGGCTTCGGCTGATACCACGACGCCGAGTGCCCATAACTGTTCCCACGTAGTTGGTTAGTGCGTATTGGCTAGTGGCCAGACTCAGATCAAATACCAAGATCTCGTTAAGCATGTTAATTGAAGTATCCGCGAACGTCGACCAGGGCCAGGCCCACCTCTCTCCTAGGTGGTCTCAACCTGCCCTGTCGCTCCGCCATAAAGTAACAGTCGGGGGCCGTCGGGAACCCAGGCCCACCTCTACCGGGAAGGAGCCACCTGCCCCTTCAGCCCCCATCTCCGAACAGTATCATAGTAAGGTAATAGTATAAAGTATATAGTGAAGGAAATATGCCCTAGAGGCAATAATAAAGTTATTATTTATCTCCTTATATCATGATAAATGTTTATTATTCATGTTAGAATTGTATTAACCGGAAACATAATACATGTGTGAATACATAGACAAACAGAGTGTCACTAGTATGCCTCTACTTGACTAGCTCGTTAATCAAAGATGGTTATGTTTCCTAACCATGGACAAAGAGTTGTTATTTGATTAACGGGATCACATCATTAGGTGAATGATCTGATTGACATGACCCATTCCATTAGCTTAGCACCCGATCGTTTAGTATGTTGCTATTGCTTTCTTCATGACTTATACATGTTCCTATGACTATGAGATTATGCAACTCCCGTTATTTGGTGCCAGCGTTGAGCATGAGCATTATATCTGGATCTTGTTTGATGCGAGACGGTTATTCATTTAAATCAGAGAATAATGGTTGTTCTATTTATATGAGTAATATCTTTTATGGTCATGCACCCTTGAAGAGTGGTCTATTTTTAATGAATCTCGACAGTAGTAATACACATATTCATAATGTTGAAGCCAAAAGATGCAGAGTTGATAATGATAGTGCAACTTATTTGTGGCACTGCCGTTTAGGTCATATCGGTGTAAAGCACATGAAGAAACTCCATACTGATGGACTTTTGGAACCACTTGATTATGAATCACTTGGTACTTGCGAACCGTGCCTCATGGGCAAGATGACTAAAACACCGTTCTCCGGTACTATGGAGAGAGCAACAGATTTGTTGGAAATCATACATACAGATGTATATGGTCCGATGAATATTGAAGCACGTGGCGGATATCATTATTTTGTCACCTTCACAGATGATTTAAGCAGATATGGGTATATCTACTTAATGAAGCATAAGTCTGAAACATTTGAAAAGTTCATAGAATTTCAGAGTGAAGTTGAAAATCATCGTAATAAGAAAATAAAGTTTCTACGATCTGATCGTGGAGGAGAATATTTGAGTTACGAGTTTGGTCTACATTTGAAACAATGCGGAATAGTTTCGCAACTCACGCCACCCAGAACAGCACAACGTAATGGTGTCTCCGAACGTCGTAATCGTACTTTACTTGATATGGTGTGATCTATGATGTCTCTTACAGATGTACCGCTATCGTTTTGGGGTTATGCTTTAGAGACGACTGCATTCACGTTAAATAGGGCACCATTAAAATCCGTTGAGATGACGCCTTATGAACTGTGGTTTGGCAAGAAACCAAAGTTGTCGTTTCTGAAAGTTTGGGGCTGCGATGCTTATGTGAAAAAACTTCAACCTGATAAGCTCGAACCCAAATCAGAGAAATGTGTCTTCATAGGATACCCAAAGGAGACTGTTGGGTACACCTTCTATCACAGATCCTAAGGCAAGACATTTGTTGCTAAAAATGGATCCTTTCTAGAGAAGGAGTTTCTCTCGAAAGAAGTGAGTGGGAGGAAAGTAGAACTTGATGAGGTATCTATACCCGCTCCCTTATTGGAAAGTAGTACATCACAGAAACTGGTTTCTGTGACACCTACACCAATTAGTGAGGAAGCTAATGATAATGATCATGAAACTTCAGAACAAGTTACTACTGAACCTCATAGATCAACCAGAGTAAGATCCGCACCAGAGTGGTACGGTAATCCTGTTCTGGAAGTCATGCTACTAGATCATGATGAACCTATGAACTATGAAGAAGCGATGGTGAGCCCAGATTCCGCAAAATGGCTTGAAGCCATGAAATCTGAGATGGGATCCATGTATGAAAACAAAGTATGGACTTTGGTTGACTTGCCTAATGATCGGCAAGCAATTGAGAATAAATGGATCTTCAAGAAGAAGACTAACACTGACAGTAATGTTACTGTCTACAAAGCTCGACTTGTCGCAAAAGGTTTTCGACAAGTTCAAGGGATTGACTACGATGAGATCTTCTCACCCGTAGCGATGCTTAAGTCTGTCCGAATCATGTTAGCAATTTCCGCATTTTATAATTATGAAATTTGGCAAATGGATGTTAAAACTGCATTCCTGAATGGATTTTTGGAAGAAGAGTTGTATATGATGTAGCCGGAAGGTTTTGTCGATCCAAAAGGAGCTAACAAAGTGTGCAAGCTCCAGCGTTCCATTTATGGACTGGTGCAAGCCTCTCGGAGTTGGAATAAACGCTTTGATAGTATGATCAAAGCATTTGGGTTTGTACAGACTTTTGGAGAAGCCTGTATTTACAAGAAAGTGAGTGGGAGCTCTGTAGCATTTCTGATATTATATGTAGATGACATATTACCAATCGGATATGATATAGAATTTCTGGATAGCATAAAGGGATACTTGAATAAGAGTTTTTCAATGAAAGACCTCGGTGAAGCTGCTTACATATTGGGCATTAAGATCTATAGAGATAGATCAAAACGCTTAATTGGACTTTCACAAAGTACATACCTTGATAAAGTTTTGAAGAAGTTCAAAATGGATCAAGCAAAGAAAGGATTCTTGCCTGTGTTACAAGGTGTGAAGTTGAGTAAGACTCAATGCCCGACCACTGTAGAAGATAAAGAGAAAATGAAAGATGTTCCCTATGCTTCAGCCATAGGCTCTATCATGTATGCAATGCTGTGTACCAGACCTGATGTGTGTCTTGCTATAAGTCTAGTAGGGAGGTACCAAAGTAATCCAGGAGTGGATCACTGGACAGCGGTCAAGAACATCCTGAAATACCTGAAAAGGACTAAGGATATGTTTCTCATATATGGAGGTGACAAATAGCTCATCGTAAATGGTTACGTTGATGCAAGCTTTGACACTGATCCGGACGATTCTAAATCGCAAACTGGATACGTGTTTACATTAAACGGTGGAGCTGTCAATTGGTGCAGTTCTAAACAAAGCGTCGTGGTGGGATCTACATGTGAAGCGGAGTACATAGCTGCTTCGGAAGCAGCAAACGAAGGAGTCTGGATGAAGGAGTTCATATCCGATCTAGGTGTCATACCTAGTGCATCGGGTCCAATGAAAATCTTTTGTGACAATACTGGTGCAATTGCCTTGGCAAAGGAATCCAGATTTCACAAGAGAACCAAGCACATCAAGAGACGCTTCAATTCCATCCGGGATCTAGTCCAGGTGGGAGACATAGAGATTTGCAAGATACATACGGATCTGAATGTAGCAGACCCGTTGATTAAGCCTCTTCCACGAGCAAAACATGATCAGCACCAAGGCTCCATGGGTGTTAGAATCATTACTGTGTAATCTAGATTATTGACTCTAGTGCAAGTGGGAGACTGAAGGAAATATGCCCTAGGGGCAATAGTAAAGTTATTATTTATTTCCTTATACCATGATAAATGTTTATTATTCATGCTAGAATTGTATTAACCGGAAACATAATACATGTGTGAATACATAGACAAACAGAGTATCACTAGTATGCCTCTACTTTACTAGCTCGTTAATCAAAGATGGTTATGTTTCCTAACCATGGACAAAGAGTTGTTATTTGATTAACGGGATCACATCATTAGGTGAATGATCTGATTGACATGACCCATTCCATTAGCTTATCACCCGATCGGTTAGTATGTTGCTATTGCTTTCTTCATGACTTATACATGTTCCTATGACTATGAGATTATGCAAATCCCGTTTGCCAGAGGAACACTTTGTGTGCTACCAAACGTCACAACGTAACCGGGTGATTATAAAGGATCTCTACAGGTGTCTACAAAGGTACATGTTGGGTTGGCGTATTTCGAGATTAGGATTTGTCACTCCGATTGTCGGAGAGGTATCTCTGGGCCCTCTCGGTGATGCACATCACATAAGCCTTGCAAGCATTGCAACTAATGAGTTAGTTGCGAGATGGTGTATTACAGAACGAGTAAAGAGACTTGCCAGTAACGAGATTGAACTAGGTATTGAGATACCGACGATCGAATCTCGGGCAAGTAACATATCGATGACAAAGGGAACAACGTATGTTGTTATGCGGTCTGACCGATAAAGATCTTCGTAGAATATGTAGGAGCCAATATGAGCATCCAGGTTCCGCTATTGGTTATTGACCCGAGATGTGTCTCGGTCATGTCTACATTGTTCTCGAACCCGTAGGGTCCGCACGCTTAACGTTACGATGACAGTTTCAATATGAGTTTATATATTTTGATGTACCGAAGTTTGTTCGGAGTCCCGGATATGATCACGGACGTGACGAGGAGTCTCGAAATGGTCGAGACATAAAGATTGATATATTGGAAGCATATATTTGGATATCGGAAATGTTCCGGGTGAAATCGGGATTTTACCGGAGTACCAGGAGGTTACCGGAACCCCCCGGGAGGTATAAGGGCCTTAGTGGGCTTTAGTGGAAGAGAGGAGAGGTGGCCAGGGCTGGGCCGCGCGCCCCTCCCCCCTAGTCCGAATAGGACAAGGAGAGGGGGGGCGGCGCCCCCCTTCCTTCTCTCTCTCCTCTTTCCCCCTCCCGAATCCTATTCCAACTAGGAAGGGGGGGGGGGGAATCCTACTCCCGATGGGAGTAGGACTCCTCCTGGCGCGCCCTCCTCCTGGCCGGCCGCACCCCCCTTGCTCCTTTATATACGGGGGCAGGGGGGCACCTCTAGACACACAAGTTGATCTTCGTGATCGTTCCTCAGCTGTGTGCGGTGCCCCCCTACACCATATTCCACCTCGGTCATATTGTAGCAGTGCTTAGGCGAAGCCCTGCGACGATAGAACATCAAGATCGTCACCACGCTGTCGTGCTGACGGAACTCCTCCCCGACGCTTTGCTGGATCGAAGCCCGAGGATCGTTATCGAGCTGAACGTGTGCTAGAACTCGGAGGCACCGTAGTTTCGGTGCTTGGATCAGTTGGATCGGGAAGACGTACGACTACTTCCTCTACGTTGCGTCAACGCTTCCGCTTCGGTCTACGAGGGTATGTAGACAACACTCTCCCCTCTCGTTGCTATGCATCACCATGATCTTGCGTGTGCGTAGGAATTTTTTTTGAAATTACTACGTTCCCCAACATATAGCATATGCCCGTGATCACCTCCCGAAGTGATCACGGCCCAGTAGTATAGCATGGCAGACGGACAAGAGTGTAGGGCCACTGATGGAACACTAGCATCCTATACTAAGCATTAGGATAGCAGGTAAGGGTAACAACTGTAGCAACAATGACAGGCTATGCAGCAGAATAGGATTAACCAAAAGTAGTAACATGCTACACTACTCTAATGCAAGCAGTAGAGAGAAGGAATAGGCGATATCTGGTGATCAAAGGGGGGCTTGCCTGGTTGCTCTGGCAAGGAGGGGTTTTCAACAACGTAGTCGAACTCAGTGGCATCAGCAACGGTCTCGGTGTCTATCGTAGAAGAAGATGGGGGAAGAAACAGTAAATACGGAGCAAACAAAGCATCACAAAACATAACAAGGTAATACGCGGTGCTAGGTATGCCCTAACGCGGTATTAGGTGATACCGGCGAAGGGGGGAAACATCCGGGAAAGTATCCCCGATGTTTCACGTTTTCGGACAGATGAACCGGAGGGAAAAGTTGCGTGTTCGCTATGCTAGGGATTTGTGGCGGACGAACGGGCTGCGTTTTTGGATTTGTCTCGTTGTTCTTAGCAACTTTCATGTACAAAGTTTTTCCATCCGAGCTACGGTTTATTTTATATTAATTTTAAAAGATTTAAATCATTTTAGGTTTTATTTAATTATTATAAATCAACATTATCCAGAATAGTGCGTGTTGACGGCAGCATGATGTCAGCAGTCAACAAAGGTGTTGACTCGGTCGCTGACGTGTGGGTCCCGCATGTCATACACTGTTAGTTAATTAACAATAGTTAATTAGGCTGATTAGTTAATTAGGCTAATCTAATCAGGATTAATTAAGTTAATTAATTAATATTTTAATTATATTTATTTATTTATTTTTAATTCTTTTTTTATAACGTTCTGGGCTAGGCCCCACATGTCTGTGGCTCAGAGGGGCCATAGCGGTTCGGGCGGTAGCGGGCGTCGGGCGCCGCCCGATATGGCGCAGCGGGCGCCCGCCCGCTGCCACCGGCGCGGCCAATGAGGGGGGAGGCTCGGCGAGCCGGGGGCGTGCGCTCGCCGGCGGGAGGTGACGGCGCAGGCGACGAGGGGAGCGTCCCGATGCAGGCGGTGAGGGGAGCGACGCGACGCGCAGGCGGGCGGCGAGCGCGGCGCGGTGCAGCGACTACGGGGCGACGGCTCCTGGACGCGACGGTGAGCAGGGCGAGGGACGCGGGCAGGCAGGGCGCGGCCGGAGCGGACGAACGGCACTGGCGAGCAGCGGTGAGGGCGCGGGTGTGCGAGAGGCGGCGGCCACGGGGTGCAGCAGCCGGGGAGGTCCGGGGCCGGCACAGTGGCGCGCGCAAGCGCGGCCATGGCGCAGCCGCAGGGGCCATTCGGCGGGAAGGGGCGCCGCGACGGGAGGTGTGGGAGGCCGGGCGCGAGTGTGCGCGGCGGCGCGTTGTGCGGTGCGAGTGCGGTGAGCAGGGGAGGGCACGCGTCGGGCGGAAGCGAGGCAGAGGAGAGTGGAGAGGGGCGAGGCCTCGCGGGGGTTTGTAGGGCACGGGACAGAGGGGCTCGAGGAGGAAGTCGTAGACGCCGTACGCAAGAGAGGCAGGCCCGTGGGGAGGTCCGGTGAGGTCCTCGGGCGGCGGCGACGGTCGGTCCGGGCAGCGGCGTCGGCGGGTCGTTCCCCCAATCCAAATCTGGATCGGGGAGGAGGAGGCGATTGTGGAGGGCGGAATGGGGTGACGGGGGTTAGGGTTTGCGGTTGCGAGGGGATAAGGGAGTGAGTGGGGGGGGGGCAGCCTGGGCCAGGTGGGCCGGCCTGGTGGGTCAGAGCCTAGTGGTTTTTTTTTCTTTTTCCTTTTTCTCTTTTCTCTTTTTTATCTTGTTTTGTTTTGTTTTACTTTTTCTTATTTTATTTTATTTTATTTTATTTTTGTTTTGGCTAATTGTTTGGGCACCAAATGAGTTTTGTAAAGTATGAGAGCTGGCCCACAAATCACAGCACAATATATCCTACCACCAAAAACTAGTTTGGTGTAAATATCATTTCATATTTATTTTGTATTAATAAAAAGGTTATTAAATAATGTTTTCAGCCACTGTTTGAGGTTGTTTAAGTCACTTATCAAATTTCAATAATGTTGTTTACAATTTTATCATAGCCTCTGATTTACCTACTACTTATTGAACATTTTAGTTTTAATATTTGAAAACTCTTATTGTTTGCTTGATTTTGAATTTTGAATTTGAATCGGTTTCGAACTAACGCGAGATTAGCAACAGAAATCAAGGTGACGTGGCATCATGAGCAGAGGTTCACTGTAGATTAAATATCCGGGCGTCACACCTATTCTGCACAACTCCAAACGAACTGAAACTTCACGGAGATTTTTTTATCAAATATATGATGAATATTGGAGCAAATAACTACTAGAGGGGGCCCACTAGGTGGGCACAACCCACCTGGGCGCACCAGGGAGCCCAGGCGCGCCCTGGTGGGTTGTGCTCACCCAGACCCACCTCCGGTGCCCATCTTCTGGTATATGGTCATTTCACCTAGAAAAAATAAGGAGAGGACTTTCGGGACGAAGCGCCGCTGTCTCGAGGCGGAACTTGGGCAGGAGCACTTTTGCCCTCCGACGGAGCGATTTTGCCGGGGGAACTTCCCTCCCGGAGGGGGAAATCATCGTCATCATCATCACCAACAACTCTCCCATCTTGGGAGGGCAATCTCCATCAACATCTTCACCATCACCATCTCATCTCAAACCCTAGTTCATCTCTTGTATTCAATCTTGTTACCGGAACTATAGATTGGTGCTAGGGGGTGACTAGTAGTGTCGATTCATATTGTAGTTGATTACTATATTGTTTATTGGGTGGAAGATTATATGTTCAGATCCATGATGCTATTTAATACTCCTCTGATCATGAGCATGTTTATTATTTGTGAGTAGTTTCTTTCGTTCTTGAGGTCACGGGATAAATCATGTTGCAAGTAATCATGTGAATTTGATATGTGTTCGATATTTTGATGGTATGTATGTTGTGATTCCCTTAGTGGTGTCATGTGAACATCGACTACATGACACTTCACCATATTTGGGCCTAAGGGGATGCATTGTGGAGTAGTAAATAGAAGGTGGGCTGCGAGAGTGACAGAAGCTTAAACCCCAGTTTATGCACTAGTCTGTAAGGGACCGATTGGACCCAAAAGTTTAATGCTATGGTTAGAATTTATTCTTAATACTTTTCTAGTAGTTGCAGATGCTTGCGGGAGGGTTAATCATAAGTAGGAGGTTTGTTCAAGTAAGAACATCACCTAAGCACCGGTCCACCCATATATCAAATTATCAAAGTAGCGAACACGAATCAAACCAACATGATGAAAGTGACTAGATGAAATTCCCGTGTACCCTCAAGAACACTTTTCTTATCATAAGAGACCGTTTTGGCATGTCCTTTGCCTCCAAAGGATTGGGCTACCTTGCTGCATACTTGTTATAATTATCGTTACTTGCTCGTTACAAATTATCTTGCTATCAAACTACTTAGTTACTTACAATTTCAGCACTTGCAAACATTACCTTACTGAAAACTACTTGTCATTTCCTTTTGCTCCTCGTTGGGTTCAACACTCTTACTTATCGAAAAGAGCTACAATTGATCGCCTATACTTGTGGGTCATCACACCCCACCTACCAAATTACCTGCACATGTCATGGCGGGTGATAGCGGACTACGCGAGGGAGAGCCTCCATTAGTGCCAGATGACGCTGCCCCCGTCGAAGAAGTAAATGCTGATGATTTCATGGAGGAGGAGGATGATGACCCTCTCAACTATATCAATACCACCTATGATGATGGAGGATTGATGGCTCGGGACTATGACTCGGGCTATGAGCGTGGAGATGATGACTTGATGTTGCCTGATTTGCCAGAGTCGGAACGTCCTAAGGCGGAATGCAAAAAGTCTCTCTTCATGCGATCCTCACAGGAGACGTCTCTGGATGCCACCTCTACCCAGCAACAACCCGACGGCCATCCACTGATTAGCCCAACGACATGGGGGTGGTGGTTAGGGAAGGTATGGTGGGCTCACTACCGCCATCCGCCAAGAAGCAAAGGAGGAGATCGGACAAGAAAGGCCCTAAAGGCGCCAGAGCTGCTTCAAGCAGCCAACCGCCTATGAAGCCCCGGGAGATAGACAACATACCTGTCGAAGGTGCAGAGCATTTCCATGTCACCGGCCATCCGATCCTACCTCTAAAAGCGCTAGAGCACATACTGAACAATGATCTAAGAAGTCTTCATGAAGATGTGTTGGCCAGAGAGAAAAGCCTTCTCATCTCGGAAAAACCAGGATACCTGCTTTACATGGCTCAGCTGCCGAGCGGGAACGTCGAGAGATGGCCCACGGATAAGTTCATCCTGCGATTTGACTACATCTACGACATGTTCCACATGACCAAGCTGGATTTCCAGTTCATCCGCATGTATGTGCTGTATCTCAACTACATCATCAGGCGCGAGAACATAAAATATATCTGCGTCGCGGACCCGTACTATATGCACGAGAGCTTCTTGGCAGTCTGCAAAGGGCATCGTGACTATGCGAGCAAGTACATCGGTGAGTTCATGATCGCTAATAAGGACAAGGAAGCGATTCTCCTGCCTTATCATCCCACGTAAGTCATCCACAGATATCCTTTCGTAAGTTTTAATCATTCCTCATATGTCTGTACCCAGAATACTCCCATGCTCTGTACTTGGACTCAGAACACCAAGACAAAGGATTACACGTACATAAAGAGTGTTCTTGATAGTGCCCTATTAACCTTCAGCCTGTCTGGTGGATATATCAAGGTGAACAAGTACAGGAATAACGGGTTGGGTTTCGGCCATAAGACCGACTTCTACTGCATCCAGCAACCGTACACCAGTAAGGCTGATGGATTCTACCTCATGCATCACATGATCGAGTACAGAAGGGATAATCAACGCCTTCGCGTGTCAGCTACTTCCAGCGATGCCGAGATTGTCAATTGGGCCTTAAGCATAGGAAGGGCACCGGATCATCGAATCCGAGCTGAGTTTTATGACGTACAATGTGAACTTGCCCAAGTGATCATGAAGGAGGTCCTCAAACTAACATGGATGTTCTACCATGGGCCAATGACGCGGGACGATGTCCGAGCACTGCTAGTCGCTCATCGTCTGGACCTGAAGCCTTTCAACAAGCTCGGGTGCTTCGTCCCTAACTATGAAGATTGGTCCGCCAACCTGGAGGAATTATTGACGATGACAATGTGTCACTACTGTCTTTCTATGACAAAACTTTGAATTTATGCATGGTGAAACTCTGTGATGTAATTAAACTGTTCTCCTGAACTAGCATAGATCGCTCTAGTTAATTAGTTTGGGTATGGGAACTTCGTTATTTATGTTTACTATAGGTTGCTTGTATTTTGCTAATTATGCCTCTTTGTAATTCTCAAGTACATTATGTTGCATATTATCGTTGAATTCATCAACTGACGATGCAGGTACATAGATTAGAGATGGTGAAGGACTGCTACGCCGTGTTCGTTGGGAGGGTTCCAGGAGTGTACGACCACTGGCTAGACGCTCAGGCCCAGGTGGACAAGTCCCCGGGTGCTAGCCATAGAGGGTTCAACAGCAGAGCCGAAGCGGAAAATGAAGGAAATATGCCCTAGAGGCAATAATAAAGTTGTTATTTATATTTTCTTATATCATGATAAATGTTTATTATTCATGCTAGAATTGTATTAACCGGAAACTTAGTACATGTGTGGATACATAGACAAAGAGAGTGTCACTAGTATGCCTCTACTTGACTAGCTCGTTGAATCAAAGATGATTAAGTTTCCTAGCCATAGACATGAGTTGTCATTTGATTAACGGGATCACATCATTAGAGAATGATGTGATTGACTTGACCCATTCCGTTAGCTCAGCATTTGATCGTTTAGTATATTGCTATTGCTTTCTTCATGACTTATACATGTTCCTATGACTATGAGATTATGCAACTCCCGAATACCGGAGGAACACTTTGTGTGCTACTGCTACGTCTTGAGCACTGCGTTGGTTTTCCCTTGAAGAGGAAAAGGTGATGCAGCAAAGTAGCGTAAGTATTTCCCTCAGTTTTTGAGAACCAAGGTATCAATCTAGTAGGAGACCACGCGCGAGTCCCTCGTAGCTACACAAACAAATAAGAACCTTGCAACCAATGCGATAAAGGGGTTGTCAATCCCTTCACGGCCACTTGCAAAAGTGAGATATGATAGAGATGATAAGATAATATTTTTGGTATTTTTATGATAAAGGGTGGAAGTAAAGATTGCAAAATAAAAGTAGATCAGAAACTTTTATGATAGAGAATAGACCCGGGGGCCATAGGTTTCACTTGTGGCTTCTCTCAAGATAGCATAAGTATTACGGTGGGTGAACAAATTACTATCGAGCAATTGATAGAATTGAGCATAGTTATGAGAATATCTAGGCATGATCATGTATATAGGCATCACATCCGCAACAAGTAGACTGACTCCTGCCTGCATCTACTACTATTACTCCACACATCAACCACTATCCAGCATGCATCTAGAGTATTAAGTTCATAAGAACGTAGTAACGCATTAGGCAAGATGACATGATGTAGAGGGATAAACTCAAGCAATATGATATAAACCCCATCTTTTTATCCTCGATGTCAACAATATAGTAAGCGTCGTTTCCCCTACTGTCACTGGGATCAAGCACCGCATGATTGAACCCAAAGCTAAGCACTTCTCCCATTGCAACAAAGATCAATCTAGTAGGCCAAACCAAACTGATAATTCGAAAAGACTTGCAAAGATAACCAATCATACATAAAAGAATTCAGAGGAGATTCAAATATTGTTCATAGATAATCTTGA